>NC_063170.1:43754885-44068635 GCF_023159225.1 Perognathus longimembris pacificus | reverse complement strand
ATGGCAACTTTTAGTTTGCGGATCCATTCTGCCAGTCTGCTCCTCTTTATCGGAGAGTTTATACCATTTATATCACAGAGATCAAGGATAAGAGTGTTTTTTTTCCTTCCATTTTCTTGTTAGGCTGTGTTTCCTCTTTTTTTTTTCTTGTGTTTAGTGAGCTGCTCTTTCTGTTGGGCTCTGGCTGTTGTAGTTTCTTTCTGTTTCTGTCTGTGTGTCCTGTACGATTTCTGTTGGGTGGGAGTCCCCTCTTAGAATTCGCTGTAGGGCTGGATTTTTATTCACATACTCCTTTAGATCCTCTTTGCTATGGAAATATCTGGTTTTCCCTCGAATATGAACTCCAGTTTCGCTGGATATTTTATTCTAGGTTGGCAGTTGTTGGCCTGTAGGACTTGGGTGGTGTTCTTCCATTCTCTTCGCGCGTGGTAGGTTTGTGTGGAGAGGTCTGCTGTTATTCGGATCCTGTTCCCATTGTAATAAATTTCTTTCTTCGCTTTGGCTGCATCCAGAATTTGCTCTTTATTCTTGAGATCTGAAGTTTTGATTATTATGTGCCTTGGCGTGGCTTTTCTAGGGTCTGGTCTGCCAGGTGTTCTATAGGCTTCTGTTACCTGGATGAGGTCCCTTGTGAGATTCGGGAAGTTTTCTGCAATCACTTTATTGAAAATATGTTGAAGCCCTCTGCTCTGGTATTCCGCTCCTTCTTCTATTCCAGTTATGCACAGATTATATCTCTTGTCTTTGTCCACTAGCTCCTGGATTAGTCTGCCCTGGAGCTTTACCGTTTCTTGGATTGTGGTAATTTTCTGATCCTTATCAGCTGCATCATTGTCCAAGAGAGAGATTCTGGCTTCAATATGGTCAATTCTTTGTGCCGTGGATTCAAGTGCGGAGTTTATGGATGTCAGGGAGCTATTTATGGTTGCCAGGTCAGCTCTGATCGTGGAAATTTCTTCCTTTAAAGAGTTGTATTTTAAATCCATTTTTTCATGCATTTCACTTCTCAGGATGTTAAGGTCTTCTTTAATGGAGGTTTGCTCTGTATCCATTTTTGCTTCCATTTCTTTCTTGGCTTCCTGGATGTCCTTCGAGACTTCCACTCTAAACTCCTGGAATTGTTTTCTGATTTCGTTTCTGAGGCTTTCCATCATTTCTGCTATCATAGTCTCAGTTGTTTTTTCATTCTCCATCTCCTCCTCAGTCGTACTGCTTTTTGGAGCTGGCGAGTTGGCTTGCCCTTTGATGAAATTTGTTATATTTCTTTGTGATTTGCACATCTGGAGATCTGTGGGTGGCTTCCCTGGTTTGGCTTTGTGCTGGTTCCCGCTGGTCCATCAGTGGGAGACTTGTTTGTGTTCTGGCTTTGGGTTTGAGTTTGGCTGTTGAACCTTACTGCCTAATGGGTGAGGGTGACCGTCTCAGTTGTTGCCGTGGTGGTCACCCTCACTGCACTTGGGGGTGGGTAGGTTCTGTTTCTTTCTCTGCAGGACAGTGTCCTGCCACTGTGTTGTGCTGACCCTAGCGTGCCCCTGGTGGGGGTTTGCTGGTCACTGATTCAGCATGGCGTGGAGCCTTTTCTCTTCTTTGGTTCTTTTTTCCACTCAGTATCTTGGTCAGAGGAGCTCATCTCTCAGGCTGTTTGCCCACCTCTGTGGATTGCTCCGGGGCCAGTGTTGTTGCGTGGCTGCCCACCCACTTGTGCGAAATGTGCCAATCTGGGTGGGTTCTGCCACTGGGGGGCTCTGCCCTCCTGTGCGGGTGTGCCTATCAGAGTGGGCGCTGCCACTGGGGGGCCCTGCCCACCTGTGTGGGGTATGCCTACCAGAGCTGGCCCCGGGTTGTTGGGTTGTGCTTGTGCCCTCCCGCGAGTTTGCTTTGGGGGGCGGTATGTGTAGGCCCCAGTAGGATCAAGTGTCTAG
This sequence comes from Perognathus longimembris pacificus, assembly GCF_023159225.1. Classification (NCBI taxonomy): domain Eukaryota; kingdom Metazoa; phylum Chordata; class Mammalia; order Rodentia; family Heteromyidae; genus Perognathus; species Perognathus longimembris. The sequence continues at coordinate 44,066,713 of NC_063170.1, read as the reverse complement.
GTGCGGGTTGGTGCCCCCAGACTGCCCCTCCGCTGTGAGGGGGGCGTGTGTTTGGGCCCAGTTGTCCCTGCTGGGCTGGTATTGCCCACCAGCGAGCCTGTGACTTTTGCAAAAAGTCCACGACAAACAGGTGCCTCGGGTGGGGCTTCCAATGGCTGCCGGTCCCTGGGCCCCTGTTGGGGAGGGGGCGGGGTCGGTGTGGTCAGTTCAGGCTTCTCTGCTGCCTTGGTGCTGCTCCGCCCCTGCTAGCTCCTGTGTCCTCCCAGAGTCTGAAGGGACCTTTTGCCGCCTGATTTGGGGGTTCTTTGTTCCTTTGGGGTGGGGAGGGGGAGGGAGGGAGCTCTAGCTTCTTTGTAGGGTTTGGGTCTCTGATAGCTGGTCTCCCGTTGGGGGAGGGTGTAATGGGGAACTTACTGGTCCTGGATTGTGTGTATGTCCCATGCTGTTGTTGGCCCTTTGGGTCTGTGGTGCTGGGGTGCAGCGATCGGTTGTTTGGTGGTGGTGGCGCCGGCTCGCCCCTTCTGTACCACCTGGTTCCCCTGCCGCTCATGTCCGATCCCGGCCATGCAGTCCCGCACCTCCCATCCGCCGCCATCTGTCTCAATCGGTCCGCGCACCCCCTGGGGTCTGTGGTGTCCTGCTGTTTGGACTCTGCGCTCCTGGCGTCACTTTTTGGCAGTTGGTTTGTTGGCGCTGGGTCCCCTTTCCCAGCCTGGCCCTGTTCGGGCCAGGGTCGGCGGGCTGGGGGAAGGTACCCTGGAGATTTTCCGGCTCCAGCAGGTTATAGGCTCTTCTCTTTTTGTTCTTTTTCATTTCCTGCATTTCTCTATTGCTTCTGGCTGCTGGTTTTGTTGGGCTCTTGTTGGGGTGTTTGGTGCTGGAGTTCCCAGCTCGCTATTCAGTTGGAGTGAGTTGGGGTGCCTCCCTACTGTGGCAGCGCCATCTTCCTCCCTCAATGTTTTTAAACTAAAGGTTTGACTTGTAGGTTTCACCACAGTCTGTCTTGATGCATATTCCATGTTTATTTAAAAATGTATATTCTGTTATTGTTGGTTGAACTATTCTAACAATTTTACTTAGATGGAGTTGTTTAATGGCATTGTTAGTATCTTCTCCATTTGTACTAATTTTCTGTGTACTAAGCCTGTGTATCAATTACCAAGAGAGGGCTGTAAATTTTGACCTTCATTTTTCAACTGTCAATCTCTCCTTTCAGTTCTGGCTTCACTTTTTAAATGTCTTTTTAGTGCATCTGTATGTACAATTTTCATGTCTTCTTGGTAAATCAGCCTTTGTCATTATGAAATAATTCTGTTCATTGTGGATAACCTTCCTTGCTCTGACATGTGCTTTCTCTGATATGAATGTAGCCACTCTAATTTTCTTTTGATTCGTGTTTGCATGGTCTATCATTTTTCTCTATTAAACCTTTAATTGATTATTTGCGGACTTCTTTTAGACAGCTTATAATTGGATTTTGCATTTGTATCCAATCTAAAAATTATTGCCTTTATCTGGAGGGTATGTAGACCATCACATTTTGTGTAAGCATTGATATAATTAAGTTTAAATCTACTGCCTGCCTAGTTATTTTCTAGTTATTCCACTTTTGTTCCATTTCTCTACCTTATGAATTAATTGAATGTTTTTATGTTTGCATTGGCTCCTCCATTACTTTTTTTTCTTTCTTTTTTATTTTTATTTTATTGTCAAATTGATGTACAGAGAGGTTACAGTTTCATACATTAGGCCTTGGGTACATTTCTTGTACTTGTATTTGTTACCTCCTCCCTCATTCCCCCTTTCCCTCTCCCCCCATGAGTTCTTCAGTTGGTTTACACCAAATGGTTTTGCAAGTATCGCTTTTGGAGTCATTTGTCTTTTTATCCTTTGTCTCTCGATTTTGATATTCCTTTTCACTTCCCTAGTTCTAATATCAGTATATACAGTATCCAGTGTATTCAGATGAGATACAGTGATAGCACAAGTACAACCACAGGAAGGGATACAAGAGGATCATCAACAAAAGAAGCTACGGTTTCACATGGCATGTTGAAAGTGATTACAACAGTGATATAACTGTCGTTTCCATAACATGGAGTTCATTTCACTTAGCATCATCTTATGCTTTCATAGAGGCATAACTATTAGGCTCTTGTGATCCTCTGCTGTGACTAGCCTAAACCTGCGCTAATTATTCCCTATGAGGGAAACCATAGAGTCCATGTTTCTTTGTGGCTCTTCCATTATATGATTCCATTTGGCTAATGAATTAAGTCACTTTTTGTAATGGTTTTAGTGACTTGTCACTGTCTGTCTTTGAAAAATATCATGTCAGTGTATGCATAGTATAGAAACCTTCCTTAAGTCTCCTTCCAATTTCTCCCTTATGCATCTTATGCTACCTGATGATCTATTTGAAGAAACTGTGTTTGTGTTTGTCCCATAGAGTTTTCTGCCTTTGGGACCATCCCTCCTATCTTTTTTGTTGTTAATTGCTTGTTAGAACTAGACACTGGGGGGGGGCACATTCATCTGATTTTTATGACATATTTCTCTATCAGGAAGTATAAAACATCTATTTCTATTTTATTATACTAACATCCATTAATTATTATTGTCTGTTCATTATTTCATTAAGGATTTAAGATGGTAATGTTTAAATTAAAGGTGTTTGAAATTGTAATGTTTAAATTCTATCATGCCCTCCCCATTTGTTACCTAGAGAATTTCTATAAAGACAACGTTTACTTCATTAATTCAATTACCTTGCAGTACAGCTTCTTTAGAAAGGCAGCTAAAATATTTGATACTTTCCCTCTAATTACTAGTTTTCAATATAGCGCTAGTTTAATTTTTTCCCAAAGATAATTGATTTTTATATATTTTGTTTCACTATGAGTTCAGGGATTTAAAAAAAAATATTTGAAGCTAAGCATAGTTGCTCAAGACTAAATCCCAGCTACTTAGAAGGCAGAGCTTGGGAGGACAGATTTAAGTCCAGCTAGGCAAAAAGTTAGAGAACCTAACTAAATAACTAAGGCCAAAAGGCCTTGGAGCATGATTCCACTGGTAGTTCTCCTTTGTAGCAAGTACAAGGGCCTGAGTTTAAACCCAAACATTTAAAAAACAAACAAAACTGATCATTTAATGAGATAAGGCTTTACTTCACTAGATAAAGTGTAAGCCACTCTTTCTTATTGAGTACTTGAGTGAAAAGAATGCATGAAAATGGAGAATATGCCCAAATTTCATTTTTAGTCTCTTATCTCTTGCCTTATTGAAACCTTAGATAAATCTATAAATAAATATTTCCATAAAAGATGTCATCAAATGACCACTTGCAAAGTTTTAGGGTATGTTTGTTCCTAGCTTCTATTACCTTCTTCTGAACACTTTTGAAGTGAAACTTGGGTATAGACATCTGCTAAAATGCACTGCGATGCCCTTCTTCATGTGGCCAAGTGCTTTCAGTTAAGGTGATCAAGCCCAGGTAAAATCAATCTCAGTGTCAGCCGCCTTTGCAAGTAGACATATCTTAACATAGGACTCCATGATAGCTCTGCTGTGAGGGGAAAAGAAAGGAAGAAAGCAGCAAACCAAGCCACCACCACAAGGTTGGAAGACTTTGCTGTGAGAAAAATCAACCTGTCTTGCTTGTGATGTTGAGTGGCCACCTGCAATTGACTTATTAATTGGTATTCTCCGAGTTGGCAAGCCTCTTGGAAAATGGGCACCTTTTAGTTACAGCTCATTTTTTGTCTTGTTTTAATTACTACCGGGCTCTAGCTAATGCTTGCAACATATCTGTCTATAGAAGCTCTGGTAGTGTTTTGTGTGAATTAAACTCTAGATTTGTAGACAAACTGACTCTATAATAAACCAGGAGTTCCTTTGTTGCCTATAATAATTTATTTATACACCATAGAGTCATAGTAATACCATTTTCCTGCAATCCTCCCTTGGGGGGAAGCAAAATGCTAAGTCTTAATTTTTAATAACTTACAGGAGTGTCTGGCCCATTATTTACCCTAAATTGGGGAGGGGGACCATCTCAGATATGGTATATTTATCATGAATGGCAACAGAGCACATGTTTGATATTTTGATGTAATTCTTTTACTTGCTTACCTTTGAACCTTTCAACCACCTTTTTACTTTCAATAAATAGCAATGTCACTTAATTTTCAAGGTAACTCTTTAGTCTTGAGTTTTCAACTAAGGACATATATTGACAATATCATTTTAGTTAATTTAATTTTTTAATTTTCTTTTACAAAAAGAGATTAATATAAGGGATGCAACTGTGCTATAAAATTCCAAGTCTATTCATTTTTTCTTGGTTGTCTGTTTGAAACAATGCTTTTTGGTGTGTTCTGTTCTTCATTCTCTCTTATTTGATTCAGGCAAATAAGATCTCTTCTTTCCAGGTCTCTGGAGAACCCTTCTCAGGAGCTGTGTGGGTTCAGCAGATGGATGTATTATGAGAGTTCTCATAAGCGTTCTTGTGAGTGTTTTTCCTCATTGCACAGAACTTAAACTCACAGTTTTTACACAGTCATTGAGTAATGAGGCTTCTTCATTTCTTGGCATTTGGCTCTTTCCTTTGTACCCCTTGTGATGGGTTTCTGATCTCTTCCAAAGAAATATACTGCGAAAGAGTAGCCCTTCCTCTCCTTGCCTCTTCTGAAGCTACTTTTTGACATTTCTGAAGAGTTTATCAAAGCTGAAGAGTTTATCAAAGCTTTCCGGACTTCTCCATGGTGGCCTGTTTTGTCTGCAGCTACAGTAGAACAAATGATTTCCTTCTGCAAATTGACTTCTGGATGAACAACCTCTGCCCCTTGATCTGGTATGTTGCCTGATGTAGACTGATTCTGGCACCGGGCCCAGAGTCTTAGTCTACCTTTGAGTTGACCCCAGATACTGCTGGAACTTTCCCAGATACTGCTTCATGTCGTTCTTGGCCTTCTTGAACCATCCTAGCATGACCCTTAGACCTGGCTTCAGGAGTCCCTTGGAGAAGGCAGCCCATAACCCTGTAACACGAGCATCTCCAGAATCAGAGCCTGAGCCTGAGGAGGGCGGGTCCTTCCTTCTGCTCCCTCCCTAGCTGGGGTGTGCAGAGAAGCTGGGTAGCTTTCCTGGCTGCCTCCAGCCACCAGTGGCCACCAAGGCTCCAGGAAGGAGCTCTGGGTCCCACCAGCTCCAATGCCTCAGTCTCACTGGGCTTTTCCACGGGAACTTCCCTGCAAAGGCAGTCGATGGTGGGCGGTGCGAGAAAACTGAGGCCAAGCAGGGTCTGGGGCCAGAAGGTGGAGGAACAAGATCCAGGTCTGTGGCTCCTTTTCCAGTTCTTATTCTATGATATGACATCCTTTTCTCCCTCAAAGGAAGGTCGATAAGGGCAATAAAGCATGAAATAGAAATTTCATATTTTGCAAGGGTAAAATTTTGGGGGAAGAACCACTCAATCACCAAATTGGAGATCTCATTTTATGTGCACTGTTGTTCCAGTGATCTGAAATCTAATTTTAGCTCAAATGGACATTAGGTGGCTATCTATAGGCTTTTGCCTTTCCCGTGCTTTCAGCTTCTCTGCCTGCAGGGTGGACAATGCATCCTACTGCATGCTGTTAGGATGGTTTTACTCTTCTGCTTACCTCTCTTTCCTAGTGGTGAAGGTCTAGAAAGCAAGATAGGAGAGAATGAGGAAAGCAATGATATTGATCAACATGCATTTGTACTCAAACTGATGTGTTGAATTGAAATCCCTTTGTACAGCTACTGAAAGATGGTAAAACTACATAAATAAAAATAAACCATTCTGTTTCTATGACCAATGAAAACATTGAATGAAGACCCATCTTTACAGTCCATTTGGAAGTGGGAACGTATAATGAGGGAAAAATGAGAGACAAGAGGAAACAGGATCAGGTTTAAAGATCTGTAAATAACACACTGAAGGAGATGGAGAAGTTTTGGTATGGGAAAAATTTGAATTATTAGTCTAATGAGATACAATGAGTATATAATGACTATTCTGTTGTAAGATCGTTATTTATGTTTGCAATTGTTATTAGTACTGTTTATTATTGTTATTATCATTATCATTTTATGTGTTTGGACTGGGACTTGAACTCCTGGCTGAGGGCTTTTTCTTAGCTTTTTTTTGCTCAAGGCTGGTGGTCTACTACTTTAGTCACATCTCTACTTCTGGCTTGTTTTTATGGCTAATTGAAAGAAGGAGTCTCTCAGATTTACCTGTGCAGACTGGTTTTGAACCTCAATGTTTAGATCTCAGCTTCCTGAGTAGTTAGGATTCGAAGCAGGAGCTACTGGCACCTGACTCTACTGTGGTTATTATTAACATGGGATACAAATCCCTCCCTGTTTGCATTCTCCTTTGGATGACTAAGGTGGCAAGACTATCAGGTGTAAACCAATGCATTGAAGATTTTATTCAGATGATTAGGGGTAGGTTAGCCCATTGTTCAGCAAACATTCCCCCTGTCTTCTCCACCCTTATGAGAGATGGATATACTTCCTTGAGTATTAACTTTCTTCATTGCTTTGATGAATGGGATGTCAGCACTCGTGATGTAAGTAAGCTGAAGCTGATGCCACTGAGCCCTTTCCTGGAGCTTCAGCTACTACCACGGTCCCCCAGAAGACAGAAAGAATTATATAGAAGACTTGAATGGAGGCAAGCTCAGCAGAGTCCAGTGAAAATCAGCAGAAAATTTCAAGTTGGGAGAGAAGATCCAAGAGCATTTGTAATGAAAATAACACCCTTTTCAATGATCATGTTGGCTGTGGGAATAAAACTCATCACCATGGCAACAATTTAGCTGCAAATTATTTTGTGAATGGAATTTTTATGACTGGAACTGGAACTCAAGAGTGCCATCATGGTCCTTGATATATTCTGGGCATTCTACTTGGGCTTGATGTTCCACAGTGGGAACATCTGTTTAAGATCATTCCTCAGACATGGAGAAGATCGAGAAAGTGTCTTAACACAATCTTTGGATTTGGTTTTGTGTTGCATTCAGGGGCAGTCTGGTATGGTGGGGAATACTTATTATTGAACAAAAAATGAAATTAGCAAGCCATCGATGTGGCTCGTGTGTCAGTATAACAAAACCTGTGGTCAGAGACACAAGAATAGGGTCAAAACAGAAATACCTGCTGCGTTGGTTTAATTTACTTTCATTAGGATATCTGCAACAGGAGAGGGCAAGGGTTCAGTTCCTTTCCAGGAGTTATGCAGATTATTAGTGGTTGTAGGAAAGAATATTGCCTCAGTATCTACGAGGACACGTGTCCAGTGTTTAAAGGTGAACCAAAGGTTTCTTTGCTGCCTGAACATCTTTGTGGATTTCTACTTTTGTGAAAAATACATACTGTTCAATACTTTTAGAGAGTTTTTGTATCACCCATGATAATAATTTTTTCTCATAGATTATATATTCAAGAATTACTCACGTGCCAATCATGAGAGATGCAATTACAATACATAGTCCTTATTTTCAACATGATGAAATAAATGGAGAGTAGATCTAGAAGACAATTAGAGGACAATATAAGAAGTCACATGATAAGGGTTCCTACTATGTGCTATTGTAGTGCCTAGGCCCATCCACACTGGTTCTGAAAGTGGTGAGAGAAAGCATCCCACCAAAGGAAGCAGCTTCTAAAGGTGAAAGAGAGCTGGATGCCAGTGGCTCATACCTGTAATCAGGAGGCTGAGCTTTGAGGATTTGAGTTAAAAAACAGAAGGCGCAAGAATGTCTGTAAGACTTGTACCTCCAATTAACACCACCTCCTCCTCCTCCAATGACTAATGTGGAGGTATGGCTCAAGTGGTAGAACACCCGCCTAATGCACAAAAACTCAGGGACAGCATCCAGGCCGAGAGTTTAAACCCTAGGATCAGGAGGAATAGTTATTTGGGCTGAGCTTTCCCTGCACAAAACCTGAAAAGGCCTTAGGGTAATGGCCTGAGGCATAGCACTCACTGTCATTTGGTACCAGAGACCAAAGGAGGGGGCTCAAACTAGCCAAAATAGCCAACATAAAGGTAGAGCTGTCATAAAAGCACTGAAGCAATACGAGAGTCTTCTTCCTTATGTCCAAAACTGCATTGTTTGCCTTCCTGGAGTGTCCTGATCAGTTCTGATTCTTTAAAAGAGTAGAAAGACAAGATATGACCTGTCTCCTTTTCACAACGAGCCAATGGGTTATTTTTATATAAGTGAAAACAAAAATGATTAGGATTTCTAGTTGTGAAAATGGAAGCTGAAAGGCCATAAGTGATTTAAGTGATAAAATGACAATGGTGATAATAAGAAGTCTGGCTTCCTGACTGATCCCGAGTCACCCAATAACAAATTGCTTCATCTCTCACAGTCTCTGTTCTGTATTGGCACACAAAGGGGACCCAGGAGGGGCTGTAGGCAGCATTGCTCAGCTTGGTGTGTGTGCTACCAGCAGCTAGCACTGCTGGGGTGAAGGACCAGACTGAATGCATAGAGTCAGAATTAGGAAACTTGAGTCACTGCAAAGGTAGCCTTAACAAAAAACTGCAGACTGGGTATAAAAATGCTCCATTCTTCTCTTCCCAAGGTGACCCACATGGCTTCAGAACGCCTCTGTGGGGTTGTCTCAAAGCTAAACCCTCAGGGAGTCTGCTTGCTCTTGGCTCCTTTTCCCTTTTTCCTTTCCAGTGCTACCTCCTCTACTTACCCCTACTTCTGGCCTCTACTCTAATTTAGACAGCAGCTGTTGTATTCTTTAGTGTCTAACAATATTGCTTATTTACCTATAGTAACACACAAAAAGAAGAAAGATTATTTTATATCTCATATTGCTTAGTACACTGAATCCTGCATACAAACATACTCACTAATGAGTTCATTAAGCATTTAATAATTCAGTAATTGGTGTTTTAAAAATGTTTATATTCAGTGGAAATCATTGGTGGGCTGTTTCTAACAGGTGTTTAAAGAGTTTTAGTGATATTTAGGGAAATGTGCTAGGGATTTTGGTTGCTAGGAATGCATTCTAACTTGAAATGATGGAATAGTGTCATCTACTATTTGAAAATTTACTACCTAACACATTAAAAGGAGTGAAATTGATTTAACTAAAATACCTCTGGGTTGCAATGAACCTTAACAAATTACTTCATAGATATAAGAAATTCTGTGTTGATAACCTATAAAAGTATCCAGTATTCTTTTTAGTTAGAAAAATCTACCATAAGACTATATATTGAGGTAGGAGATGTCATTCCTTAAAATATTACTGGAAGTAATATTTGTGGATTTTTGAAAACGTTTTTGGTCCTTCCTGTAAAATTCCCTTCCCAGTTGGACAGTGGGTAAAAAGAGTTGTGGATATATCAGAGAAAGTTCACAATGTATCAATTCTCCCAGATTCTACCTTAGTAAGAAATGAACATTCCCTCTTGCCCTAAAATTTCAAGTCTCTTACTGCTGTCTGGAGAAGGCTGAGTCCAGGCCATGAGCTGTGCATGGCTAGAGGAGCCATCCTGTTGGAGAATACCTTGACTAGTCCTGTTCTACAAGAAATGCTTTTCAAGGATGTTCTTCAAATTGAGAGGAAGAGATATTATTAGGTAGGCAAAAAATATACTAGTAAGAGAAACAAAAAATTCAGAATGCTCTAATTTTTTAACTGGGGTGCACAAATCTCTCATAGTTTGGAATGTAGACTAAAAACCATAACAATTAGAAGTCATGATTATATTAATATGTTAAATGACAGTATGGAAAGATGTTAACTGGTATATAAAAATTCAAAATGTATGGAAGAATGGACTCCAACTGGTGTGTTTTTTGTGCATTTTCTTTTGTTTTATTGCTTATTTGTTTTTGATTATTTTAAGTTGCTATCATTTCAAGGTTGTTTGTCAATCAAAAGATCTTCCTTTCTGAGCCTCATGGTCACTACAAACAAAACAAAATCTACAATAGAAAAACAAAATATAATAAGCAAGGACGAAAAACACACCACTAGAGTAACTTAATCACCATAAAAGACAATGAGAGAGAAAGAGTGAAAAGAAACAAAGAAACCTAGAGTAGAGGGAAAATTACATAATAGATTTAATAAGACTTTACTATAATAATTGAGAATGTAATGGATCAAAGGCTCCAATAAAAAAATAGAGAAAGACCCAACCAGATGTTGCTTACTAGAAATTTACTTCCTCTTTAAGGGCACATGTGGACTGAAAGTGAAGGAATAACACAAGATGTTGCCTGCAAATGGAACTCAAAAGAAAGTAGGAATATACTAGTAGGTGATAAAATATACCTTAGGTTAGAAGCAGTAGAAAGAGACAAATAAAATTGTTAATAATGACAAAAATGTCAACTCAGCAAGAGGAAATGACAACTCTAAATTATATGCATCCAATGTTGCAGAGCTCACGTATATAAAGTAAGTATTAATAGACCTAAAGGGAGAGGTAGACTCCAATATGATCATAGTTGAGCCTTGTAATGCTTCACTTTCAGCTGGATATATCATTCAGACAGAAAATCAACAATGAAACATCAGAATTGTACCTCTGATGTAATGGATATTTCAGAGTTCTACAGAAGGTTTCCTCCAACATTTTTCTCATCAGTATATGTAACATTCTCTCAAAAACAAGTTTCAACATTTTTTTATGAACTGAAATCCTATCAAGTATCCTGTCTGACATTAGTGCAATAAAGCTAGAAATCAATATCAAGAAAACTACAGAAGCTATAAAGTTACACAGAAATTAAAGAACTTAGTTCTGAATAAGCAATGAAACAAGGAAAGAATCTAGAATAAAAATTTAGAAATTTATGAAAGAAATGAAAAAGGAAACTCAGCAATCCAAAACCTCTGAAATATAAGAAAAGCTCTACTTAGAAAAAAGTTTACAGAAATGAATGCCGTGTCAAAGAAATAGAAAGGTCTCAGATAAATGCTGTCACTGCATCTCAAAGAACTAGAAATACCAAAATCAGCTCTACCCAAAATTAGAAGGAAATAAATAAGAGTGAGCCAGAAATAAATGCAATAGAGACTAAAAATATAAAAGTAAAAAGAGAGAACTGTTTAAAAAAGATAAGCAAAAATAAACAACTTTTTAGTTAGATTAGGAAAAACAGATGAAGTCAGAGAACAGATGAAGTCAGTTAAAAATGGAGATGTTCAACCTTGATATCACAGAAACATAACATTTCATTAGAGATTATTATGAACAACTATATACTAACAAATGTGGTGATCTAGAAGAAATGGAAATTTCTAGATACATGCATATTGCTAAGACTGAATCATGAATAGAAAACCCAAACAGACCAAGTACAAATAACAAGATTAAATCAGTAATAAAAAATCTTCCCAGCAAAGAATATCCCATGGACAGATGGCTTCAATGCTGAATTCTACCAAATATTTACAGAAGAACTAACACCAACTTTCATTTAGTAAGTCAAAAAAATAGAAAAGGAAGGAATTGTTCCAAACATATTCTATAAAGCCAACATTACCCTAAAACAAAATCAGATAAGCACACAAACAGACAGATAGATAGACACCCTCCTCCTGTAGGCATGCATGGGCTCACGTAAGTAAGAAAACATGCAAGCAAACAAATTAACAAAAATTACAGAACCTTGATGATCATAAAATACTAGCAAACCAAGTCCAACAGCACATTATATGAAGAGTATTCATGTCTAAGTGGGATTTATCTGAGGATGCAAAGATGGTTCAGTATGTGCAAATCAAAAAACCCTATGTATGTGGTCAGCAGAATAAGGGACCAAAACCATATGGTCATCTCAATTGATACAGAAAAGTATTTTACTTATAATGTGGATTTTTCTAACCCATGAACATAGGATGGCTTTCAGCTATTTTATGTCTTCTTCAATTTTTTTCAATGTTTTATAGTAATTTTCATTGTAGAGCTCCTTTACCTTCTTGATTAAATTTATTGACAGACATATTTTGTACTTATTATAAGTGGGATTGTTTTCTTGATTCCTATTTCAGATAATTCACTTTTGACACACCACAATGCTAATGGTTTTATATATTGATTTCATACACTGCAGCTTTCTTAATTCATTTATTAGTTCAAATGGGATTTCTGTTTTTGGTAGAGTTTTGGGGGTTTTCTATGTGTAAGAGCATGTCAACGGCCAACAATGAAAATTTGGCTTTCCCCTTCCAACGTGGAGACCCCTATGCCTTCTCTTTTCTTAATTGTTCTGGCCAGGACTTCCAGCACTGTTGAATAAAAGTAAAAATGGCCTGCTTTCCTTGTTCCTTGTTTTCCCCATGTGACACAATGTTAATTACTTGCTTGTGTTAACTGACCTTTTTTTGTTGAGGTACATCCTTATATGTCATTGTTTTTTTGTTTAACATTTTTGTCATGAAGGGATGCTGAATTTTGTAAGAGGAAATCTCTCTGTCTCTCTGCCACTCTGTCTCTGTCTCTGTCTGTCTGTCTCTTTCTCTATGTAACATCTCAGAAGCTTTGGTGGAAGGGAAGGGATTGCCTTGGGCAGGTGGGATAGTTCAGGAGTGGACAGGAAGTTTGTCTTTAAAACTTAGCCAGGGCTGAGCCTGTCAAATAGTTAGGGAAGGTGACTGAGACCTTTGGTGTCAGCAACACTTCAACAAGACATAGATGAAGTTCTAGTTCACTTACGATGACTATTTGTTTAAGAAGCCTTTGTGAGGGAAAGAGGAGAGTGCACACCGATAAATAACCTGATTGCTTCAGGAAATTCCCAGTGATCAATTTATCAGAGACAGAAGTCTGCTTACTAGGGCAAAAATGGCTCGCTTTTCAAACAATTTCCTAACCAAGCTTCACTTTCAGACTCACCTGTCTATCCACCAATCCTGTCTTGAGGTCAGAGACATCGCTCAAGTCCCCAGTCAGTTCCCCACTTTGAAGAACAGGCTTTAAATGACATAATCCAGGACCCCCAGGGTCTACAAATACCCTACTTAGATTCTTGACTTCTAAGACACAGAGATGACTCAGTTGGTGTTCTCCCTTCTTGCAGTGAGCTAGAGTACACATAGCTCTGTTTAATGACAGATTGTTGACATTTTGGGGAGTTCAACAGAGGTCTTTGCTTGTACCAGGTTCTCTCAAAAAGGCCAGTACACTAGCAGCAGCAGCCACTGGCAGAGGGAAGTCACATTATGTGTTTTGTTGATATCTGGTGGGCCATAGGCAAGCAGAGGCTGAATGACAAAGCCACGAGCGGGGAAGGGCTAAGGTAAGGGACTTGTCCCTGAATGCACAGGTAGCTAGCAGCCTCCAAGAACAGTCTCAGAAAGAAGGCAAGGTCATTTGAAGGAGAGAATAGAAGTGGTAGTCAGTATCTATAACTAGGAAAGGGTTGAATAGAATGGTTTTGGTATACAAAAGAAAATGTGACTTCATTTTGTAGTCAGGCTGATGAAGGTAGGAACATATTGATTCTATAAAATCATTGGGTTATGATTGGAGCATTTTCTTTCCTATATAAATTGTGACTTACATTTCTTTCACCTAATGGGTTCTGTATATATTTTAGAAGTTGCAAAATGAAATCTTTTCAGCATGGGGTCATTCAGATGGCACTAGAAATCTGAGTGCATACACAGTATTTGAAAAAAAAAGAACTGTAAATTGCATTTAGGCATTTTTATTTGCTCACTAGAAAATTAAATCCAATATTCACAAATTGACTGTACTGAGCTTGCAATAAGCAGATTTTTTAAACACAGAAGCAGTAATAGGCAATATGGTAATAAAAAGCCCCGAAGTATCTCTTTCTGCATACTTATCAGTAAGTATTAAAGACGAAAATCAAAACAACATTTGAAATGTTTACCGTGAAACCATGTTTTAAGTTAAGCAAGTTACAAATTTCACATCAGCCTTAAGATAATCGGATTATTTGCTGTCAAACTCCACATCTCATTGTCTTTGAAAGTTGAAACTCAAGTTCATGAAAGGCTGGAGATTTAGTGGCTGCCTTCCAGTTACCTTGTTCTGAAAGCATGGCCTTTTATTATTGATCTTGGCCATAGATTGAAAAAACCACCAATTTTCATGATTTGGTAACAAGTGTTTAATTCAAAATGATAGATGGTTTTCTCATTGCTGTTTTCTCTCTAGGTTAGCCTGGGCTTGAACAAGTTGATAGATAAATAAATCACCTACGTTGGGTTTCCAGTCATTTGCTGTAATAAATGAGTTAGGCCAAAACCATAATCAAAGGTAAGATGACTTATCTCTCAACAGCATGCTGTAAATTATTTTACATGGGTTCCAAAGTTCTCTATCTAGCCCGCCCACCTCTTTTGCTATTTTGCCTTCCCAGACTACCTGGCGCTCTCTCTCTCTCCCCAGCTACCAAGCTCTTTCTTTCTAAAACAATCACTTCTTGATTTCTACTGAACAACAACAGACTATGGGCTTTTAATTTTTCTTCTCACAGATAAAGATGACTTTACTTTCTTTTACCATACTGTGTTTAAGAAAAATATCCTGACCAGAAGACAGAAAATAAACTGCAGTGGTAAACTTGTGCTTGGGCTCCTATTTTATCTCAGTTTTAAAAGCATGGTGTAAAAGTCTGGAGCAGGCTTGGCAAGAGACCCAATTCTTTCTGCTTTCCTGTGCTTCCTGTGTTTCTCAGCTGAGGCGACCTTTTTAGCAGTTTTCTTCTTGGCATTACTTGTATATTTCTTTTCTTTATTTGGTGGTAGTAGAGATTGAACTAAGACTCTTGCACTTGCTAGACAGGTCCAAGTACATTTGAGTCATGAACCCGAGTCCTTTTGACTTTAGTATTTTTGGCAATAGGGTCTTGTGTTTATTATGCCTTCACTGGCCTGGACCAGGATCTCAGAAGCCTGTAGCCTTCCATATACCGGGATGACACATACATACATCTGTTGGTTGAGATAGTGTCTCACTAGCTTTTTGCCTGGGCTGGCCTGAAACTATGATTCTCCGGATGCCACCTCCTGAGTATCTGGAATTATAGGAGTGTGTTACCTTACCTGGCCTTTGTATATTTCTTTCTTGGCAGTTAAATTCTCTTAAATTATTTTTGTAAGAGGGATTTTTGAGGGAAAGAATCTCTAGGAAGGAGTAGCCATTGCAAACTTAGTAAGGGTCTTCTTATTGCCTTCTTTTTGATCAGCAGTCATTCAACGGCACTACAGGAGTAGTCTTCTATATACTTTGCAAAATATATTATATTGTGAGCACTTCTATCTGGTATACTGTGGTTATTAATATCGACATATTTAGGATAAAAACGTTCATGTTAATAGACACGAACCATACTTGAGGATAGTTCTAGAATAGATTGGGATGTCTTTACTGAATATTAGTTTCTAAAATCAAAGAAGCACAATTATGTGTGTTTACTGGAGTCATGGGAGCAAGCAAATGGGCGTCATAGGAATGCTTGAAATATGTGGCCAGGATGTTATGTGCTTATGGCATAGGTTCAGTTTAGCATAGGTTCTTCCAAAAGCACAGAATATGAAACAAGAAGTTGTGGAGGCTGTTCATTTTTGGAAGTGATTCTAAAACATCCAAGCATAGGGTTTGGAAGGATGAAATAGAAAGATGAAAAACCGAAGGTATGAGATTAGCTTGGCCTCTGGTAGAGACAACCTAAACTGAACCCTATTGGGACCCTGTAGGAATCTTTTTTTTTTTTTTTTTTTTTTGCTAGTCCTGGGCCTTGGACTCAGGGCCTGAGCACTGTCCCTGGCTTCTCTTTGCTCAAGGCTAGCACTCTGCCACTTGAGCCACAGCGCCACTTCTGGCCGTTTTCTACATATGTGGTGCTGGGGAATCAAACCCAGGGCTTCATGTACACGAAGCAAGCACTCTTGCCACTAGGCCATATTCCCAGCCCCCCATAGAACGCTCCCAATTTTATAGGATTGTTCAGCAGAAGTGGAAACCCCAGTCCTTTACCTATCTGACTCCCAGTGCCTGGTTAGCGTTGGGCTATGGTTTCCTTGGCTCAGGTGATGCATTTCTGAACCATCCTCAGAGCAGCAGTATTAGTACCATTTGGTCTACCTGTATCATCCCAGCTCACCTTAGACCTGTTAAAGCCAAGCCCCAGGGGGAAGCCAAGCCTCCAGGTGACTGAAACATCCTCCTCTTCTCTCCTTTGTGGACCACCATACACCTGGAGATAGGCAAATCACAGGTTGTAAATTTACCCTGGGGTATCTAGTTGATTCAGTACAGCTAGAGAATTTGTATTTCTAGCAAGTCCTAAAGTGATGCTGAGCTGTTAGTCCTGGAGTCACACTTTGAAAATCCCTTCCCTAGGGCTGTTATTAACAGTCTTGTGACTTCCCATTTTGCTTGACCACCTGCTGCAGGCATCCCCAGCTGAACTCCTGGCAAATGAGCTGAAAGAATTGCCAGCCCTATGTGGGCATTACATAAAGACTTCCAAAATAGTGATGCATGAAAACAGGAGGGACAGGGTAGAAAAGATGCATCATGTCTACCCACCGGGTCCTACTCATTCCACCTCATCTTCCTTGGCCTTCTCCTGTCCATTCCTGTCTACTCCTGTCTTCTCTCTATTGTCTCTTTCCCTCTCCCTCCCTCCCTCCCTCCCTCCCTCCCTCCCTCCCTCCCTCCCTCCCTCCCTCCCTCCCTCCCTCCCTCCCTCCCTCCCTTCCACCCTCCCTCCCTCTGTTCTCCCCTCCCTTCCTCCTTTCCTTTTTTTCTTCTGTTCTTTTTTCTTTTTTAAAAGGTTATTTATTTTTCATAAAAGTACTCAAGCCAGGGTCACTGGCTCATGCCTGTAATCATAGCTACTCAGGAGGCTGAAATCTATAGATTGCAATTTGAAGCCAGCTCAGACAGGAAAGTCCTTGAGACTCTCATGTCCAATTAACCAACAGAAAGCCAAAAGTGGAGTTGTGGTTCATGTGCCAGAGTGCTAATCTTGAGAGAAAAATGACAGTGCTCAGGCCCTGAGTCCAAGCCATACAACTGGAACATGCATACACACAAAGTGGCTCAAGAAACCACAATGAAAATGAAGTTTTTATGTTTAACATAAAAGCAACTTTTATGGTATTAAAGATTATTATCTCATTAGAAAATTGGGCAAAAGATAAGCAAAGTAATTCATAGCATGAAAAATTGAGGGCTAATAAAATATGAAACTAACTTAAAGAAAGAATTAAACAGCAGTAGGTAGTTTTGTTTTTTCTTAATTTTTGCAAAAGTAAACATTGACTACCCACTCAGTGCTTTGCATTAAGTGGAAATTAGTGAATTCAAGGATTTTCTTTTGGAGGGGCCAGTATTGTCTGCTATATATTTATTTGGTGATGTTGGGGTTTTGAACTCAGGGCCTGACACTTGGCATGCGGGTGCTTGACTGCTTGAGCCACATTCCAGCCCTTTTTTGATCTGATTATATTTGAGATGGGATCTCACTTTTTGTACTGCTGGACTACAATTCTATTTATGATTCTCATGGTAGCTAGGACAATAGGCTCGAACCTCCAAGCCCATCTTTTTCCATTGAGATGGAGTCTCTTAAGATCCTATTGATCACAAATAAAAACACCAGCTTTTAACTATAAGGCAGTATCTTTGTGTATGTTTGAGGGAGGGATTTGAATTTCAGGGATGTTTAAATAACAGTTTCTAAAATGGGTTTATCTACTAGGCAGCTGGCCTCTGTGTTTCATGCTTCATTATGAAACGTTCTCTTTCATACTTCAAGAAAAAAATGTGTCTTCCTTGACCTTATTTCCTGCCACAGCTCACTTAGGGCTCCTTGAAATAAATATCTTTCCCTGCAGGCCTGTGACCCCTGGCCCCAAACCCAGCTGGTTGAAAGTCACAGGCAGAAAGATTTGAGCACAACGTAGAGTAAATACAGCAGAAGCCCATTTTGTTATGGGATGCTTCGTTAGTGCAAATTGGTGGAACAGAACAAACAAACATAAGGAAGAATGTTCAGGACTGAACCATGTACTATACTAGTAACTCTCAGCTGTGACTTATGTGGTTTAACACATAAAATGCTTCAAAAATGAAGCATAGCTTGGCTCAGTTGGTCATGTGTATAAGTCTAGATACTCAAGAGGCTAAGAAAGGGGATAATAGTTCAAAGCTGGTGCAAGCAGACAAATTTATGTGATAATAGTTCAAAGACATCTCAAGCAGACAAATCTTGAAGATTTTTTTTAACCTACATTTTACTAGCAAAATTCCAGAACTGGAGGCATGGCTGAAGTGGTAGAGAACCAGACATGATCCCAAAATTGGAGCAAAAATACAAGGCCTTGAGTTCATGCCCCACCACACATATGCGCGCGCACACACACACACACACACACACACACACACACACAGACACATATATACACATACATACACAAAGAAGAAGCATATTTTGAAAAGATATATGAATAATGAACTACATCTAGTTTAATGGCAATAAGACCTTGTTTGTGAACTGAACATCAGATTTCTTTTCATTAAGGCAGCTGATTTTTAAACTTCTTTAATGAATTTGAAATGAAAAACCGAACTGTAACCACATATTTTAATATTTATAAATTACACATTATTGATAAACTGTTTTGGAATATAAATACTTTATATCTGCTCAACAGTGGCCTTTACACCAAAACTGTGTTGCAGAAAAGATAGCGTCTTCAAAAAATGGTATTGGAAAAACTAGATATCCACATAGAGGAGTGAAATTGGATTTCTACCTCTTGCCCTGTACTAAAATCAATTCAGAAGAGATCAAAGACCTTTAATGGAAGATATGAAACATTGACACTACTCAAGGAGAACATGGGGAAAGCAATTCAAGACATAAGTACAGGCAATAACTTTCTGAATAGGGCTAAGATAGTTCAGAAAATAAAAGCAAGAAATGATAAATAGGATTTCCCTGAATCAAAAATTTCTGCATACATTACAAATAGATGCCCATAGATTGGGAGGAAATCTTTCAGCTATTCATTTGACTAGGAATTAATTTTAAAAATATATAGAAAATGCAAAAACATTAAACCCCAAAGAAGTAATGATCTCATTTATAAACGGGCAAAAGAGTTGAACAAATCAAGTACAAGGAAAAAAAGCAAGAAGTACAAGGGCCAGTGAATAAAGCAAAAGATGTTCAACATTCTTAGCCATAAAGGAAATCCAAATCCATATATTGCGATTTACTCTCATCCCAGTGAGAAGGGCCATCATCAAGAAAATAACAATAAATGTTGATGAGGATTGAAGACAGGAGATTGGAAATGTAAATTAACAGAGTGTCGTAAGTTGTAATAGTAAATTGGTGTATTGTTGGAAAACAGTGTGGGGGTTCCTCAAAAAATTCAAAAAGCTCTACTATATGATCTAGCTATGCCATTCCTGGACATACACCCACAGAAATGTAACACAGCAGACAAAAGAGATACTTGCAGGCCCACGTTTAGTATAGCACTACTCACAATAGCCAAGTTGAAAAGCTATAGAATTTGCTAAGTGAATAACAAATTTGGGAAAAAAAAAGTCTCATAAAAAGGCAAATGGTACCATTTTTAGGAAAATGGATGCAAACTCATTTAAAACCATTTGCAAGAAAGTAAAAATGGGAGGGAATTATACTGAATCAGAGAGCTAATGAGGCTGGTAACTATGATTAAAATATATGACATGTAGGTGTGGAAATACCACAACAAACCCCTTGCTTTATGCAATTTATATATATATATATGCTATATATATATACATGTATATACACACATTTTTATATATATACATATATATATATATGATTCAAAATAAAAGAGGCCTTACATGGGTATGATATATATATATGATTCAAAATAAAAGAGGCCTTACATGGGTATGATAATAATAATGACAACAGAGAAAACGTTTTGAGGGTTGGTGTCATGCCAGCCATTGTATTAGTTATTTTATGTATAGTATTATCAAACCATAACAATGTGCAAGAAAGGGCATTTTTAATCTCTGCAGATGATGAAACTAAAGCAGAGCCAGATTTTCCCAAAGTAGCACAGGTAATATTGAAGGAGGAATTATCACTGTGGTTTATTTCAGAACATATTGAAGAGAGGCCCTGCGTAGTGAATTCTCAGTGACCTCCTTGTTTCTCCTGACATCAGAGCTATTCTTGAATACTGAAAAAAATTTAGTTTTAATTTGACTGTGCTGTTGATGTTTTTTAGCTGATAATCTACTGTATTTATATAAATTCTCACAACTCCTACTTTCTATAGTTAGTGCTTTCCAGAGTTAAAAAAAAAATCATGGTGCTGATAGACTTGTGGTGAAGTTTAGTTGACAAACAGGTGACTTTGAAGTTGTCCTTGGTGTTCCAGAAGAGAATGCCTGATCTGCTCACTTCGAGGGCTGCTGTCACTGCTTCAACAAGCAGACTTCTGGAACAGCTGTTATGGCCACACAATGCTTTTCAAAATGCCTTCATGGCTTGCTCCCATTGTCTGGAGAAAATCTAAAGCATCTCACAAGCTATTCATCAATCCCCAATTTGTGTTTCTTCCTGCACACAGAGCTGGAGTACCCTTCTGGTTTTTTCACGTGGTCTGTTCGTGTGACTGCATTCCAGCTAATAGAAGGAGAACAGAAGCAGGCAAGGTTTTTAAGACGGGGTCGCGGCTCCCCCACACAATGCTTTTCTTTGTGTCTGTGGGATGCAGGAGACACGGAGGCCCTAAGGCAAGTGTTGCAGAACCTTCTTGAAAGTGCCAGGTAGTAAAGAGTTTAAGCTGTCCGGAGATGGCCAATACAAAGGTTTTGTGTATTAAAAACATATTTTGCAATCTTTTAAAGATGTAACAAGTATTCTTAGCTTACCAAGACATACACTAGCCATGTCTGTTATCTTACTCTTGCTCTGAGGGATGGCACAGCCACAGGTGGAGGGGGACTGAATTCTCACTCACCATGTGTTGGAGAGAGCCTTCCACTGGAGGCAGGTTTATGAGTGGGAAACAAATCTCTGCTATGTGTAGGCCACCAGGCATTTAGGAAATCACAATCATGCCTATTCTACTTCAGCTAAGGCATGTTAGCCTTTGGCCTAAACCTGTATCTCCACACATACTGAAATAAAATTTGGTGAGAGGCTATCTTTTGTACTTATCCTAATTTCTTATTTTTATTCATTCATTTCTGTGATTTCCTTTAGGTACAAAATTTACCCATTCCATTTCTTTCATTTGAAATTCCTTCTTTCATTGATGGCCATACTAGCCTGACCACATCTGAATTCATCTGCTAATCCTTCTTCTCTCCAAAGTCCTACCTCAAATGCCTCCTCCTCTGTAAAGTCTTCTATGACCTCTTCCCTCAAACTAACAGAAGCATTTCTATCTTCTTTGGACATTCATATTTCCTTTTAACCATGTAATAAATATCATGATTTTTCTTTTTTGTGTGTGTGTCTATTGAGAGAGAGGGTCTCACTATGAAACATAATCTAGCTTCAAACTCACTATCTTCTTGCAGCAGTCTTCCCGGTGCTGAGATTACAGGTGTGTACCACCTAAATACTGGCTAAATACTATGACTTGCTGTCTAATTTTAGAATGTTTTATGTAATTACTTTATTCCCCCTGCAGTGTCAGCATTAAGAGGTTGCTTGGAACAAACCCACCACATAAAATCTGTTGTGTACATATGCATCACACAGGAAGGGGGCATACAATCAAGGCTTAAGGCTAAAATTAGGTGTGTGAAAATAACCTTAATAATTCCTTAGCTAAGCAATAATGTGCACAGCTGAGCTGAGGGGTCATGTACTTAAAAAAAATAGATGATACTCTGGCAAAGAACCAGCCCAATGTGGAGGAAAACAAGATAAGCAGCTCTGTGAGGCTCAGCTACTCACTGAGTGGATGGAAGGGGAGGGTTAACCAGCACACTGTATACAGTGGTTGATGTTTCTTCCCGTGTGTATACATTTCAGTTCACCAAATCTAGACATCCACAGTATGGGACTTCAACACACGTGTGACTTGATTGAATGGGTTGGACCATACCCTTTCTCATTGTCATAAGGATTTTAGGGAAGAGTCATTTCTTTTGGCAAATATACTTTAAGGAGGGTCAGGAGAGAGGCTGCTTGTATTTGACTTGGAATTCCTGAGCAAGAGAGTGTTGTCCGGAAAAGCTCCTGGATGAACTGCAGAGAATTTTGGAGGTCTCTGCTACTATACTTTCCACGGGACAGCCAGAAAAGCACAGACAGAAGGAAAAGTCCATGTTCCAACCAAGAGTTTCTGTGGTCTCTCTTAAGCCGTGGAGGCCTACTGAAACAGAACCCTGTGCTTCTAAGTGATGTTCTTGGAACGTCCGTTAAGGCTATGCATGCAGGTTTCTATGGCAGTTGTTGAAAATGCTGGGAGAACTAGAAGGGTCAGCATTTGTAAATGGGGAAATATGAGTTTCCCTAACTTGATGGAATCATTGGCCTCAGAGGCTGGGCATGTAGAAGGAGCTAAGGATTCCATGGGGTTGATGGCTCATGGTTCTTCTGGTTGGGAGATCTCTTCAACTAACTGCAGATCCTATACTTCCCCATTTTAATTCCCAAGGTCCAAGGTCAATGCCATTCAAAAGAACTGAAATGGTAGAAATGCTCTAAATCCATGTTGTACCCTACTAGAGCCAATAGCTAGTAGAGCTTCCACCTGGTTAGGACAAGTGAAGATGTCCATTGGACTTAAATGGTTACTATAAAATCTCATTAACAGTTATTTTTAAACAAATATTTGATGAAATAATGTTTGGGGTTAAATATGTTATGTAAAGATTAATTTTATTTGGTGTATTTTGTGCATGTATGTGTGTGTGCTGGTCCTGTGGCTTGAACTTAGGGCCTAGGTGCTATTCCTGAGATTCTTTTGCTCAAAGCTAGCTCTCTATCACTTGGGCCACACTCCACAACAACCTTCTTCTGAGTAGTATATTGGAGATAAGAGTCTCATATGGACTTTTCTGTCCCAGCTGGCTTTGAATGGTGATCCTCAAACCTCAACCTCTTGAGTAGTTAGGATTACAGACATGAGCACCATTGCCTGCCTTAAAAAACAAACACAAATTTTATGTGATTTCTCGGAAATTTTAAGCAGCCTCCAGTCTGCGTTCTACCTCTGTTGTACAGCAAAGCTCTGTGTCTTGCAGTAGCTCATGTTGCTACTGATTGTTCCAGAGTGAGGGAGTCATTCTTCCCCTTTCCCCTCATCTACATCCTTTAGAACTGTGGGCCAATAGAATCACAATCCAGAAGATATATGAACCTCCTACTAGAAATCATACTCTGGGATATAGGCTGCTATTCATTTGCGCCCAAGGTGTGTTGGTGCATGATGAGGCTATGCCTTTATCTTTCAGGGCTGAGCTCCAAGGAGATTAAATCAAGTTCATAGGGAAGTCTGCTTGCCTCTTCCAGACTGTGGGTCATGCACTACTTTAATGTTCACCTGCTACTGCTTTTGAGGTTTGAAAGTCCTTATTCTCCACCTAGCATTTGCACTTGCATTGAAATCAGGAACTATGAATGAAACTAATTTTCTGTCTGTGTTTCATTAAAATGCATGATTTATTATGTTAAGAAACCACTTAGATATACTGACCAGTTTGTTGAATGCCAACATCAAAATACTGCTTTTCTGTAACTTGAGTATCCTTAGGTATGAATTCCTTCAGGCTATTGACTCCTTAAACATTTTTGGTATTTAGCCTGTTTTTTTCCCCCCTCTGAAGTGCAAAAAATATCAATAAATGAGTAAAATCCAGCACAGGATGTTACTGTATATGTCTATGTTTGAAAATAGAAATATATTTGAATGAGATAGTCTGAGTTAAGTACAAAAATATTTTAAATCAGTTTATCCTGAAAATGTTCTCCATTCTCCATGTCCCATTGAGGGGTTGATGGAAAGCTACTGTAATCGATGAGGAATGTAATTTGTCTCTACTTTTCAGTCTTCTTGAAGGTTTAGGTAGTTATTCTGTTTATTTGAAAATAATCTCTTTTTTATTAACACCTCCTCCAGAATCTTCCCCCCAAGATCACAAGAGATCGTTTGAAATACAAATAAAATTCTCCGATCATTATAAGGAGACAAGAAGCGCCCCTGGGAAGAAGAGTTAGCTGTTTTACACATTATTCTTGGAGGGAAATAGCAACACTCAGCCTGTTTTGGGGTCTGATGGTGTGAAGTGAGGTAAGGGAACTTGTGATATGAGTGGTTTCTCTGTTGACATGAAAGTATAAATCAGGACCAGTAAATAATAATGAAACAAGGATAGCTGTAAATAGCAAACTCAAATGATTTCTTGCAAGAAAAGCCCACCTATTTAAGGTTCCTCTGGTCTATGAATGGGGTAGAATTGCACCGAAATAAGAGACATCCTTGTGGCCAAGATGGGTTCAGAATTCTGAACTAGATGGTTGTACTACTGGGGTGAGCCAGTGTTTCCAGATCTCCAGTGCATGAAGGAGTGTGGAGTCAGAACAAGATAGTCTCATAGGCAGTCTTTTCATTATATTTTTAACACAGATGTCCTCATCCCTGAGGATTCTGTAGTGACTTTAGAGGGAGACTGATAACCAAACTCCCCCAACCCATACCACACATACCACATGATTAAAAAAAAAAACACTTTTTGGTGCCAGTCCTGAGGCTTGAACTCAGGGCCTGAGCTCTATCCCTGAACCTTTTTACTTAAGTCTACCTCTCTCCCATTTCCCCCAGAGCTTTGCTTCTGGCTTTATGTTTTGCTGGTTAATTGGAAATAAGAGCCTATGGAGTTTTCTGCCCGGGCTGGCTTTGAACAATAATCTGCAGATCTCAGACTCCTGGGTAGCTGGGATTATGGATGTGAGCCATCAACACCTGACAGATTCTAGTACTGTTTCTAATACAACTTGATAGGTGACAATGTTACATATTTTAAAAAATATAAAGCACATTTTATTACATTATAGACATTACCAGAAATCTTGCTTCTTCCTGTGTTTTCTGAATGCATAATACATTATTTTAGGATTATTTATAGAACTCTTATTCATGCAAAAAACTAAAACCCTCTTTTATAAAATTTATTGAGGGATAAGGTTTTTCTCTCTTTTCTTCTTCTCCCTTTTAAAAAAAATAAATGGATCTAGTCTTATTCCCTCTGGTTCCTTCCTGCTTGTATGAAGTAACTGGTATCAATCATCTTTGATCCTGTCCTGCTTAACTGATCATGGGGCTTCTAGCTTTTCCTTAGGCTAATGGGAGTCTTATTCAGTCTTGATATGTGATGTTAGGATTTTTGCCAGGAGAAGCAGGCTACTAGTTAATTATGTCTCTCACTCTACCTGCTGTGAAATCCTAAGAACAGGTTTCTTGCTTCTTTGAAGTATTCCTCCTTTCCTGATCTAGGAGACTGGGAGATAAATGAAGCTAAATATTGCTTGCTTGCACGGGCTTCCTCTGAAGTGCCATTTTGCGGGCCAGCTGTGTTTCCACCATTGTGTATCACAGTGGAGCAGCTCCACGTTTTAAATATGTTTTTTTACCAGAAGCATTTTCAGCTTGCTTCTATTTCTCTGTCCAGATGATTATTTGTCACAAACAACTGTGAAGCTGCCTAGGTCTCAAATCATTTTAGAAGGAACATGAAATGACAGATTTCAAGTGCTGGACGTGTTCAGAGGAGAAGGGCAGCTTCACCTAGGGGAAGATGGTGGGAGAAGAGCAAGTGGGATGCTCTCCTGGAGTTAAAAAATGACTTTGTAACTGGGAACTTGTCAAATTCAACTGTAGCTTCAAGCAAGAGGAAACAAAACAGTGTTGTGCTGTGGCTCTTGTGACATTTGCTTCAGAAATGTCAAAATATTTCTGTTTGAAAAGATAAAATGACTACATTAAACAAATCCACAGACTTTTGTCTGTAGATGATTGCAGACCTTTGTCATCCCAAAGTGGATTTGGAGATATTCCTTATCTGAAATGGTTAGAAGACAAATGATGAAGCATAGAAAAGTGTTGTGTTAGTTCATTTTCTGTTATAACAGAACCAGAGGCTGGGCAATTCAGAATAAAGAGAGGTTTGTTTAGGTCACAGTCCTGGAAGCTGGGCTCTTGCTGGCTTCTGGTACGGGACACACTTGGCTTTAGGCATGTGAAAAAAGAAGAAGTGGAAGCAGGCACAAGTGGGAGAGAGGTGGCATGGCCAGAGAGACAGAGGGGGCTTTATAACAATCCACAAAAATGAACCTTAATTCTAGACCTGATCCAGTCTTTAGAGAACCTAATCCAGTTTCTTGGTAGAAGACAATGATTCAATCATAAGGGTGGTAACCTCCATCCTAATCACTTCCTACTAAACCCCACCTCTTAAAGATCTTTCCACGTGTTGGTAACATTGCACTGCTGTCTAAGTGTCATAACCTGTGATGGAGTAAACACATCCAAACCACAGCCTGAAATTAATAAACTGTACATCCATTCCCTTCCCTCCGACTGGCATTTTAATACTGTGGCATCTCAGGTTTAGTTAGTGGAGAAATCTGGGATGAGAACCTGAGAGATTTACCTTTATGTAGAAAGCAGACTTCCTAAAGTGAGAATGAAAGGTTTTAGTTGACTTGCTGAGTCAGTTGGTACGAAGCTGTGGAGGACTACACTTCTTAGCTTGATAATGCACTTAGAGGGAGAACAATAAACCTGACTTGGAGAAATATAAGTCTTTCCCTAACTTTTGCTGTTTTTTTTTATCAAATAAATAAGTAATATAAAAATTGGTCTTTTGGAAAACACGATGCAAATTATTCTTTTGGGTGTATGTATCACCTTATTTGTAAGGAAAATAGGAGACTTTCCTTTGAGTTTATGAGAACAATATTTAAAATGAAACTCTACTAACTTTCTTACTTTTTGTTCTTCTGAAAATTTTTTCCCTCTGACAAACTATGGCTTAAAAGTAATCTGTTAGGATCCTGCTGAGTTTCTTTGATGGTTAAGAGAATGACTATTATGATGTATAGCAGCTAAGTTCTGCTAAATGTTTCCTATGAGTTGAGTCTGTGCTGAATGATTGACATAGATGATCTCTCTAAGCCTGATAATTCGATTAGCTAGACATCATTACCATTATCTATCTTTAACTCAGCAACAAATCCATGCTCAAGGAAGTACTATAAGCTGGCTAATGTTACTTACAGAACAAGGTAGACTCAAGTTGGACTTTAATCCATGTAGGAACACTCCAGAAACAGGGCACTGAACTTCCCAAGAGCTTGGGGAGAATTAGTGTGGCATGTAATATTTAATGATTTTTTTTTCCTCCATTGTACTTGAGCCTAGCAACTAAGATGAGGCTGCAAGGGCTGCTGCCAGCTCTAGGACCAGCATTAATGAGTGGATAATAGCAACTAGTAGTGAACACAAAGTCAGGCTTAGCAGTGCTGGCTTCTGCTTTCTTTGCAATTACAGTGCTTGTTTGAAAATTATAGGCAAAACTGCTTGGAAATAACTGTTCTCCCATGCAGGCCAAGTTTTCCTCCCATCTGGTTTATAGCCTTAATTAGCTTAGGAAGCCCTTTGTGGCTACAGAACAGAGGATAAAATTTAGCTCAGACTCAACCCTAAAAGTGACTTAGTTAAGTCTCAGTTACAACATAATCCTTGTAAGAGGATTTGAGGTGAAACTTTGAAGGGCATGCAATGGGGTGCACAGTATTTCCTATTTGTGTTCTGTTTTCAATAGCATCATCACCATCACTTACCCCAGACATGTTCTCCATCTTTACCATCAACACCGTTCGTCCCTTCCTTCCTTCCTTCCTTCCTTCCTTCCTTCCTTCCTTCCTTCCTTCCTTCCTTCCTTCCTTCCTTCCTTCCTTCCCTATCTCCCTCCCTCCCCTCCCCTCCCTTCCTGCCCCCCCCTCCCCCCCATGCTAGTTCTGGGCTGGAACTCAGAGTCTGGGCATTGTTCCCTGAGCTTTTTTTGCTCAAGGGTAGCACTCTACCACTTGAGCCATGATTTTATTTCTGGAATTTTTAAAAGTAATTAACTGGAGAGTAGAGTCTCACAGACTTTCTTGCTTGGATGGCTTCAGATCTCAGCCTCCTGAGTTGCTAGAATTACAGGCATGAGCCACCAGTACTTGGCTCTAGACAATTTTTGAATAGAAAGTTGATTTCACATGTGCAGGAATGGTATAATGTATAGCATGTAGTAGACGATCAATGGAAGTTGATTAAGTGTGTGATACATGAAGTTGGCTGTCAAGTACTTCTGATACCATGGGCAACATGCTAAGGGTTGTGCATTAAAGATTACATTTTGTCTGATAAATTAGTTCTGCTAGTATCTTCATTTTACAGATAAGAAACCGAGATGCAGTGAAATTAAGTAACTTCTTCAAATTTACTCAGCTAGTGAATAGGAGAATTGGGATTTAGTCAGTTTGAATCTAAAGACCACAATACTATAATTCCCTTGTATTATTGCTACAAAGGTTATTAGTATTTTTTTTCTCCTATAACTGTTCTAGAAAGAGGAGCACATACTTAGTTGATTTGGGCATGATGAAGGAAAGAAGAGACCCAGCAGTACTAGCTTGCAGAACTGGAAGAAATTGGTGCTACTTCCATGTTCTAAAACCCTTTCAAATGTCTACTCAGAGAGTCATTTGCCTTGACAGACACTAGCAAGTAGTACAAAATCTTTCTCTTGGGTATAATTCCAAAGGTATTTCTAAGAAGTTTCTCTGCTAAAGAAAATTTGTAGTGGTGACTCCTCTGGGATGATTTCTTCAGGCAGATCGTTTTCAGAACAGGAAATCCCAGAGACGTAGACAATAAACTGTGTCTCCTAAAAAATGAAGAGCAAAAAGGATGCCTTCTTGCTTGAGGACAAAAGCTCCCACTGCTAGTCCTTTTGAGGTGCCTTCAGTGTTGACACCTGCACATGCATCTGTACTGAATTTTCTCCTTTGAAATGAAACTCTTTAGGCTCGTGTATATGTAGGGCATGATTCCAGATCCTCTCACCTAATTGAAAAGATTGGAGGTCCTAGGAATGTACTTTTACCCAGGCATCACAGTTGCTTATCCAATTACTAGAAATTGCCTGCTCAGCAGTCTGGCACACAATTTTAACCTTTGCATCTTGGTTTTCCAAGGATATTCTCAATTATAAACATTTTTTTAAATGGGGATGCAAGTTGTATAAGTCACTGACATTGTGGGAGGAACTGAAAATATGCAATTTGGGGCATATTTTCCTGCCTGGCGTGCATGTACTTGCCATTTACTTACTTATTCCTGTACATGGATACTTCTTTAGGTAGAAAATTTCTGAATTTCTCATTTAAAACAGTATATACATATGTGTATTTTTGTTGTTGTTGTTGGTACTGGGGTTTGAACTCAGGGTCTCAAACTTGCTCAGCTGGGGCTTCATCAATTGAATCATAACCTCAGCCTGACTTTTTGCTGGTTATTTTGGAGATAGAATCTATGGGACTTTTCTGCCTGGGCTTGCCTTGAACTGCAACTTTCTGGATCTCAGTTTCTTGAGTAGCTAGGATTATAGGTGTGAGTCACTTGACACAGCTCATTTATCTATTTGTCCATTATCTGTCTGTCTGTGTATGTGTATGTATGTACGTACATATGTATCTATCTATCTATCTAGTCTATCTCTTCCTATTACTGTCTTTGTAAATTTCCCAATGGCACATATTTAAACATTTTGAGACAGTCATTGAGTTGACCAGTTGCCATCCAATAGAGATGGTAGAGTTTACGCCTATCTTTACTCCATCACAAATTTAACAGGTTGTGGAGTAGCTGTGGTGGACTGGGCACTTTGGTCAGCTTTAAAAGTATAGACTTGGATGGGTAGAATTCTAATGTATACATCTATGCTTAGAAGAGGGAACTGTGCCCAGGTTAGAACTGTCAGCATTCTGGCCGTGTGTGTGTGTGTGTGTGTGTGTGTGTGTGTGTGTGTGTGTGTGTGTGTGTTGTTTTTCCTCAGCATGTGATAATCTGGGTGATACAAAGAAATGTTTATATTTGCCCAGGTCATAAAAGATGCTAAGGATTTCTTTTTCTTTTCTTTTTTTTTTTTATTTTGGCCAGTCCTGGGCCTTGGACTCAGGGCCTGAGCACTGTCCCTGGCTTCTTTTTGCACAAGGTTAGCACTCTGCCACTTGAGCCATAGCACCACTTCTGGCCGTTTTCTGCATACGTGGTGCTGGGGAATAGAACCCAGGGTTTCATGTATACGAGGCAAACATTCTTGCCACTAGGCCATATCCCCAGCCCCAGGATTTCTTTTTCACATCTTCCTTCTAAGGAAATCAGGTGCTTATGAGTATGATAACTGGTTTAATTTTGGGGCAGAGGGTATGTCTCAAAGACAGGTAATCCCCTTGAAGACTGCAAATGAGAGCATCAGTAATGATTTTAATTGTACTTATAGTCACTAAAGGGATAGGATTAGTTTACACAGATCAGGGACTCAGTAATGGAGTGTTTTACATATTCTACATTTGAAATCAACCAGAATTTATTGTTAAATGATCCTTGTACATTGTCAGCATTGTGTGAATTATGTTAGAAATTGATTCAAAAATCAAGTTTTTTAAAATTTATTTTTAATAGCAGAATATATGTTACCACTAACCTAAATGTACACACAGGTACACATACACAAATATACACACACAAAAACATGCACACATCCAAACATAATACACATATAATACACATAACACACAATACACATACTACATACATATATACAGAGCACACATATACCCACACAGGTGTGTGTGTATACACATGAACCTTTTCTCTGTTGTACAGACTGAATTTGCAAGTCAGTGGTTCTCAGATACTTTATGAAAAGTGTCTCAAAATATTTTGGCCTTAATTGTGTGTCTTGCCACTATTTTTCTCAAAATTAACATTCCACACCATCTTGAATGTTTCTTGTGAAAGGGTATTGGTGGTGCATGGACAAATCACTTTTAAGTTTTGAACTGGAGAAATAGTATGAGATCTATTATTACATTTCACACACTTAAAAAGATTCTTGTTAAAAGCGTCTTGCTACTGGGTATAGTGGAACATGTCTGTAATTCCAGCACTCAGGAAACTGATGCAGAAAGATTTCTTCAACTTCTAGATCAGCTTTAGCTACATGGCAAGAGCCCATTTCAAACAAACAAGCAAAAGGTGTGTTGCTAAAAATGCATATGTTTAATCAATGTAGAGAATAATTCTTTGGTGTGGGCTTAGTGTAGGAGTAAAGAGACAGTGAGAGTTACTGATAGAATCCACATCTCAGGAGATAATGTGTTGAAAATTGTGTCGTAAACCAATCAGTGAAGTTTAATAAGTGGAATAACAGAAGTTTGTTTTTTTTTTTAACAAGGACAAATCATACTGAGAAAGAGTTTTAATAGAATTGTTTGTCTACAATATAGAAAACATTCCAGATTTGGATTTATAAAGTTTGAGAGAATTTCCAGGGCAAGTAACTCTTCTTGAATTTAAGTTTTAATACCATTAACCTAGCTTTATAGTTAATGGTGAATTATAAAAGTTGGATAATTTGGCTTTATATGGCTCTGTTTACATCCAAATGCCTGTGTTTATAGAATAACCTTTCGCAACTCTATATAAACTTGCTATCATTTTATTAATTTATTTTGTACAATGCAAACTGGAAAGGTCATTGCATTTCACACTTTGTAGACTCATATTCTCAGCACACAAATATGACCTTATTTCTTTTGTCTTAAACCTGTCCCCTGAAGTTTTGCTTTTCCCTCTAGTTACTAAGCTATTTATTTGATTTCTTTGCTGTAGGAACTTGGTACTCTAAGGTACCTTACTTTTGACCATTTTCGTTCTCTTTCCCACCTTGAGGAGACTTAAATTAGAAGTAATAATACATTATTATAAAGAGCTGACATTTACTGAGTGCTAGTTGCAGCATAGGTATTCTGATTGTGCTTTGTTTCTGCTAATTCCTTCCATCCTAGGAAACTAATAATATCCTTTGGCCTCTCACTATGATTAAGTCCTCTGGGTGATATTTTACTCTTCAAAATCAACTTTAAAATCATTTTTTCAGGCTTCAAAACAAAATCTCATTGGAGTTTGAGACTGAGTTTGCGTTAAACTGATAAATTTGTTTGGGGGTGGTAATCACATCTTTAGAATGAGAAATGCTCTTAATACTCAGAAACATCTCTTAAAATCTAAATAAATCTCCCTCATTCCTTCCCTTTTTGTCTCTGTCCCTGTGTCATTCCCTCCAGTCTCTCTCTATTAAATAGGCTTTGTTTTATTAGACCAGTTTTAGGTTCATAGCAAAATTAGGCCAAAAGTTTAGAGCTCCATCTAGGATTATATGGTAAGACTTTTATTATGTGAGAAGCTGTTAAACTGTCTTTCATAGTAGTCATACCATTTTGTATTTCTACTTCAGTGAGAGTTCTTGTCAGTCTTCATCAGCACTAATTAGTGGTCAAAGCTTTGGAGCTGGGTTAATTTCATAGGTGTGCAGTGCTATCTCATTTGTCATTTACTTGTTTCAGTTCATTGAGACAGTGTCTTATTGTATAGTCAGCCCCACCTTGAACTTTCTAATATAGTCTATGTTGGCCTCAACTCTTGATTTTCCTCTCTTGCTTCAGTCTCTCAAGTGCAGGGGTTATAGACATGTATTACTGTGCCTAGCTTTGTCACTGTTTTATTTTGAAATTCCTTATTGGAATTTATTGTTGGACATCTCTTCATATACTTACTAGTCTTCTGCCTTCATGACCCAACAATTCCACTCCTGGGCATTTACCCAATAGATCACAAATAAGGTTACAGGAAAGCCACCAGCACAACAATGTTCATTGTAGTAGTGTTCACTGTGGTCTAGATATCGTCAATGAAGGAATGAATCCAGAAAAGGTGCAGTATATATACATAATGGGAATTTTGTTCATCCATTAGAAAGAATCATATGCACCATTCCCAAGGAAATGGAGAGACCTGGGAAAAAATTAAAGGAAGTATGAGAAACAAAGTTTGCCTGTTTTTCCTCATTTGTGGCAGCTAGAATTTGCACATAAACAGGTTGGGTGGTATGCAAGTGGTTTCAAATGTAGTAAATGAAATATAGGGAGAATTTAAACAATGTAACACCTTAGAAAGAGAAAGGCAAAGCCCAGCAAATAAACACCAGAAAAGGGATACATTCAAGAGGGGGTGGGGAGGGCCAAGGACAGAGGAGTAGACCAATGATGGGGAGAAGTGTGGAGAATTCAGTCAAAAATTCATTGTATATACACTAAAATTAAGAAAAGTAAGGAAAGGGGTGGGTCAGGGGAATGAGAATGTTGAAAGGGGTGACATTGATCAAGATGCATTGTATTCATAAACAGCTCTGTTCCATAGCAACTTCTTTGTACAACTATTTAAAGGCCATGTGTTTCTCTCCATGTGAGTTCTGAGTGAATCACAGTAAATTTGGTGACTGAAAGTTTATTATAAAAATGGTTGTAGTATTAGGTATCATACCACATGCTTCCATAGAATACTACCACATCCCCATCAGGAAGCCTAGCTTACTACTGCTTCTACCTGGGGAGACTTGTGACTTACCTGAGATGGGTGAAATATGGTGGATGTAGAGGAGGTTAGGCTGCATGACTTGTGAGTTTAGGTATTTTTATAACATAAAAACTGTGTTTCCTTTCCACTAAAGACTAGGCCATGATGCAGTGCTTGCCACCACGGAACCAGCCTGATTCCATTGAGGCTGCCATTCTCTACAGACGAATCTCTACAGAGTCTACTTATAGACGCCCCATGTGACATACAGAGGAAGAAAGCTATGGCAGCTCTCAGATGGTCCTCTGCTCTATTGTTTAGTTTTACTTCTGTAGTAGTCCTTGTCTCTCATAAATGTGTGTCTCAGAGCAACTTGTCTGGATGTACAACAATATTCTAAGCTGCTTTTCACCTGCTATATGTGAGGTTTCATACACAGCTTAAGGCATTTTATTTAAATGCCAATCTGTTTCCTTGAAAGTCATTTGTTAATTTGGATATTTCAGGGGTGATATTTGTGGAAATATTTGAATATTTACTGCATTCTTATTTGATAAAATGAGGGGAAAACTGAAAAAAACACACAAAACACTAGGGATCATAATAAGTACTGGACTTCTAAAATTAGTGACGACTGAGGCAATGGAGAAAATGTTCAGACTTGCCAAAAATTACCTCAAACCAACCTCAACAGAGTGCTCATTGTCCATATATAATTGTGTACAATTGTGGAGGACATGGATGAAACAGAACCCCATATTTGAAGTACTGTAAGTAGGACATTAAAAATTGTGTCTAAACAGTAAGTTCCCATTGGGAACTTATATTGCTATCTTATGACTTAACTTAGCAGAGCTGTGTAGTTTTAGTTAGCACCTTCCTAGGAATTTTAATAAGGATTTACCAAATAAATTATGCTCCTGGATCCCTGTGGAAAGAAGATTTTTATCTGAGGCTATAATCCAATAATGAGGATAAATTGATATACTAAATGACTGAGTTCTGACCTTAAGGTATCATAAAGGAGCAACTATTTCCTCCTTAGTTTCTATCTTAGGAAAAATGATTCAGGAGGCAAAGAAAAACAAGTATGCTGGATTTAAGGGGTTAGTGTGAAAACACACAAAATGCTTTCTTTATTTGCTTTCCTATCCAACTCATTAAAGACACACTTCTACCTGCTTAATATATTCTTAAAGCTTACAGTTACACTTAGTCTTGTTTCTTTAATGTGTGAGCTCATTGTTTGACTTTGGTAGTGTTTTTCAGAAATACATTATGTGTAGAAGTAATAGAAGTTTCTGTGAAGGAAAGATATTGATTTTGCATATTAACTTTATAAACAATTCTTGAAGATATACCTTACCATTCCATTAGTTTTCAATAGATTTTCTTGGAATGTCCAAGCAGACTCTTAAAGCATCTTCAAATGCTTAAAATTAGTTTCAGTCACCACTAATAGTCTTACTTTTCATTTCTTATCTAGCTGTGTTGGCTAGCACTTAAAAATCATGTTTAATGCCCATGATGATAAGAACCATCTTCATCTTTCTCCTAATTTCCATTTCTAGTCATTCTCTACAAAGTACAACATTCTTTTTGCTTAATTTGATAGTTACATTTCATAAAATTATATTAACAAAGCATTCTTCTGTTCATTTAGAAAATCGTTGAAATTTCAAAATAGAAGCTGAATTTTATCAGTACTTTTTGGTGTGCTATTGAAATAATCACAATTGAATCATAATGGAAATGAGCACAATTTCTTTGAATGAATTTGTATTAAAATTTACACATCAAAGTAAAACAGTTAGAGATGCAAATGATTTGCTAATTATATCCTTGTTCCACATTTTCGCACTTGGAATTTAGGAGTCTTTAGATCTGTGCAGTGAAGATCAGGTAGTTGTTACTGCTCCCTTTGCTGAGAGCAGTGCGGGTGACAAAACCACATGGCATTCAAAACCCACCATTAGCTGCTCTCTCTCCTACAATGGCAATGAAGATAATAAAGGAGAGAAATATGCTATTGAGTCAGGATAGAAATAGGTGGTATAAGTTGCTTTTTGTCCTGTCATTTTAGCTGGTGTTATGATTTGAGTAATAATTTGACCCATACCTACTCTCTAGTAGATAAAATATGATTTATTTTAATCTATCTCTGATTTTTTTTCCAGAAGTGGTTACTGTTACAAACCTTTGGGGAAAAAAACAACAACACTAAGTAGAATTATGGCAATTAGTCTCAATTTTGTCCTAAAACATGTCTTTGGAGGCAGAGTCCTGAGGACAGGGGAAAATTATGTAAAAGTGGTTTAGGGTAGAACAGTATATCTAAGGTCTTGATAATGATATAGGGTAGGAACTTTGAGGTCCAAAGATCTATAATGTTTAATTAAGTGGCATAAATTTCCAGTACTAATTTTGCATCTTTTGATTATTAGGCTAAAATTGTATAGGACAAATAAAGAAAGGAAAAGTACAAGAAAAGAAGCATTATTGAATACATTTATAGGGTTGGGAAAGCTGGAATTACAGGGAGAATAATAAAAGGGGTGACATTACTCAAGCTCCATCAAGGTAGGTGCTGGCCTGTAATCTTAGCTACTCAGTAGGCTGAGATCTGAGGATCAGGGTTCAAAGCCAGCCCAGGCAGGAAAGGCTGTGAGACTATTATCTCCAACTAACCACCTAAAAACCACAAGTTGGAGCCATGACTCAAAGTGGTAGAGTGTTAGCCTTGAGCAAAACAGCTCAGGGACAGTGCCCAGGTCCTGAGTTCAAATATCAAGACTGACAAAAAAACCACACACAAATAAAAAAGATGCACTGTACTCACAAATTGACATGTTAAATTAAACAACCCCCTTCCCCAGTACAACTACTTGAAGATAATAATTTTTAAAAAGAACTGCATGGAAATAAAGGATAGATCTCCAGAAAATAAAAAAAAATAGATTTAGTGTTTGACAATATAAATGCAGGGGGCTATGATTTTACTACAAGTGCTTTTAATAATGATATGTTCAACAATCTGATTTAACTTTGCAAAAAGATGTTTCTGTTGTAAAGAGTGCATTACACAAAAGTGCTATTTGTATCTACAAAATTAAATTGTTTACAAATGCCAAGATAGTGGAATAAAGCTTATTTACCTGAACTCATACTGATTTTTAATACTAATGCAACATGGGTGGCAAATCAAATATACAAAGGGCTATTTCTTCTTTGAGTGAAATGAGCTGGGTAACTGGCTGGAGAGTCAAGCACTCTTAAAGTGAATAATTTTACATAATTTGGAAAGAGGAGTTTTTATAAGGATTGAAGGGTCTGGGAAATTGATATAAAAACCAAAGGAAGTAGTGCAAAGATCTTATCGTGAAGTTTGTTCTAAAATTTAGCTTCACAGATTTTCTTTTAAATCTTGAAAATTACTGAGAGTGAAGTAATTTTAGCACCATGAATGAAATCAATGCTTCTTTAAACCACTACATAGCAGATAGATGAGGGATGAAACATGGCTGCCTTGTGTTTAAGATAAGAGTTCTAGGTTTCCCTAGCCCATCTTTTGGCATATAAAATAAAATATTTCTTTCTAGTATAGATCAGCTGTCATTTATTTATTTAGAAATGTTATTGATCACATAAGTCCTTGCAGCAGATAAGCAGTGCTATGTGTGTTAAACAAAGTTAACACAAACTGAATTCCTGCACTAGGCCTCAGAAGACCAGACTAAACCAGAATCATGTCAGGAAGTCAAAATGAACTTTGTAACAAATCAGATATTCTAGGAACCAGAATGTTCTAGTCAACTTGAGAGTCAGTATGGAAAGGCATTCACCTCTGTTGTAATTTTATAAGGAAAGTAACTTTAAAATGATCAATTTACCTTTTTTTCCCTCTATCTGCTTTGTCTAAAGCCAAAGTTCTGTGCTCAGACCTTTAGACCACTCATTCTATCTTAGAGGAGGTAGGGTGGCCTGATTCTAGAATTGTATATGAGTTACCTGGATCTTTAAGCTATTAAAAAAAACAACTAGACCTTTAAGCTATAATTTTGTGTTGTGACATAAATAGAATATAAAGTGAAAAAAAACGTGCTTGTTGTTAATGGGCTTGGGGTTGAGTTTTAGATCTGATACTAAACAGCTGTCTAATGGTGGAAAATTTAGCTTACCTGCTTTATTGTAAAATGAAGATCCCACTGTCAGTACTTACCAGGATTAGACACAGGAAATCTTTGCAGAGTACATAGTACCCAAAGGAACCTGGATAACAGTTGGGCATTAATAACAATGTGCATAGAGCAATGAGGGAAAACCACATCCTACTTGATGTGGGGAGTGGGAAGAACTTACAGTCCTGAAAATGAGATGAAGCAGATACACAAACAACCATAATTTTCTACTATTGACAAATGTTCAATGACATTAGCAGGTGTCATGTCTCCAGGACCTTGTCTTTGCTGTGCCAACAGTTGGCAGAAGTGGAAAAGGTCTCAAGGGACCATCCTGATGCTGTACATTTACAACAATGTGTGTGGCAACATCTTTGATGTATGTGTTGAGTGCATTAACCATACTGAGTTCTTGGAGAGTCTGCTTATAAGCATTACATGTATAAAATGATGCTTTGAAGAAATGCACATGGGAGTGGGACATTCAGAGAGATTGTGGGATTTAGTGAAAGAGGAAATTAACTAGGAAAGAAAACAATACAAGGCAATACAAGTCATGGAGAAAAGCTTCTGAACTCAAGTAGAAGACCATGCATGAACTAAAGACATTCTTAGGGGGGTTTCATTCTAAGTTTTCAAGTACTTATCATATGTTTAGAAGCTAAGGCTGATATAAAATTTATCATAGGTTTAGGAATGGTCCAATTATTTGAGGGAACCGAGCATGTGCGTGTGTGTGTGTGTGTGTGTGTGTGTGTGTGTGTGTGCATGTGTGCATGTATGTGTATACTGGGCTTTAGTTCAGGGCCTTGCACTCTCACTTAAAAATTTGATCAAGGCTGGTGCTCTGCCACTTGAGCTATACTTCTACTTCTGACTTTTTTTACTTCTGACTTTTTGGAGATCAGCGTCTCAGACTTTTCTGTACAGGCTGGTTTTGAACCTCAATTCTCAGATCAGCTTCCTGAGTAGGTAGGATCATAGTTGTGAGGCACCAGTGTTTAGTTAACTTTGACCTTTTTTTATGAGAGACTTAAAAGTTTTACCAATGCTTCTTCTTTTTTTTTTTCCC
Source organism: Perognathus longimembris pacificus (assembly GCF_023159225.1). Lineage (NCBI taxonomy): Eukaryota > Metazoa > Chordata > Mammalia > Rodentia > Heteromyidae > Perognathus > Perognathus longimembris. Next base: position 44,027,740 of record NC_063170.1, on the reverse strand, counting down.
CCTTTGGCCATTCCTGGAGCTTGGACTCAGTGCCAGAGCACTGTCCCTGGCTTCTTTTTGCTCAAGGTTAGCACTCTACCACTTGAGCCTCAGTGCCACTTCCGGCTTTTTCTGTTTATGTGGTGCTGAGTTGAGGAATTGAACCCTGGGCTTCATGCATGCAAGGCAAGCACTTTCCCACTAAGCCATATTCCCAGCACCTACCAATGCTTTTCTATTTGCAGGTGAATTAAAAGAAAACAAAGGCAAGAGCCCATGACTACAGTAGAAGGTCTTTTGATTAAACTGATATATTTTAACCCCTGACTTCTCCAGTTTCTCCTAACACACTGCACTTGCCCTTTCCCGAGGTCTGAGTGACTATTGCTATTCCCTCCCCAGGCTAAATTTATTGTTTTCCAACCATGCCATGATAGTTTTGACTTCTCTGCTCTAATTACATGTATTTCCTTTGCCCTGAGTACATTTTATTATTTTAGTTCTTTTTTGAAAAATTGTCCTTGTCTGTTGCTCAGTGTCCATGAATAACTGAGCATTGTTTTCCCCTAATTCTAAGAAGTGACTTGAGAAGTGGATACAACCTTTGTTTTGATTCATTTTGTAGCCCTTGTTTACAGAGTGGTTCCCAAATAGAAGACCTTGTCCTAGGAGCCATAGAGGAGTAATAAAATTATAAAGCAAAACCAAACTTTCCTGTCTTTTATTGCCTTGAGTATAAAATAGGCCATAACATGAGAACAAATAACCGTGAGACTGTCCTGTAATTTACTGTAGGAGTGGGAGGGGAAACATTTTCTGTTGGTGGGGAATGAGATTTGAGATTGAGATCTATTGAAGTGCATCAGAAAGGCTGTTAACAGGTCTGGTTGTAGGCAGAAGGAGCATGGAAGAGGGGACGGCTCAGACCAAGTATTATTATATAGCGTTAAGCCTTCACTAGCTGAAAGTTGGCAATTCCTGGTGTATAGTATCTTTCTGTGAGTGTGGAGGATTTACTTTTTTCTTTTACTGTGTGACAAAGACCTATCTTAGATCTCCGTGTGTCCTTACTGTTGCTAGTAACACTGTCATCACTTTGATGCTATGCATCCCAGCTTAGCACCCCAGCTTACAAAACAATCTCTTTTTTTTATTTCAAATTTTTATTATCAAAATGATGTACTGAGAGGTTACAGTTTCATATGTTAGGCATTGGATACATTTCTTTTTTTTTTTTTTTTTTTTTTTTTTGGCCAGTCCTGGGCCTTGGACTCAGGGCCTAAGCACTGTCCCTGGCTTCTTCCCGCTCAAGGCTAGCACTCCGCCACTTGAGCCACAGCGCCGCTTCTGGCCGTTTTTCTGTATCTGTGGTGCTGGGGAATGGAACCTAGGGCCTCGTGTATCCGAGGCAGGCACTCTTGCCACTAGGCTATCTCCCCAGCCCCTGGATACATTTCTTGTACTGTTTGTTACCTTGTCCCTCATACCCCCCTCACTTCTCCCCCTTTCCCTTTCCCCCCCTGAGGTGTTCAGTTCACTTACACCAAACAGTTTTGCAAGTATTGCTTTTGTAGTTGTTTGGTCTTTTTTTACCCTGTGCCTCTCAATTTTGGTATTCCCTTTCAATTTCCTACTTCTAATACCAGTATACACAGTTTCCAATATACTCAGATAAGAATACAGAGATAGTGTAGATACAACCACAGGAAGGTGATACAAGAACATCATCAATAATAGAAGCTACAGATACAGATGGGACATTGAAAGAAGTTACAACTGTGATGTAACAATTGTTTCCATAACATGGAGTTCATTTCACTTAGCATCATCTTATGTGTTTATAAGGGTATAGCTATTGGGCCTTGTGATGCTCTGCTATGACCTGCCTAAACCTGTACTAATTATTCCCAATAAGGGAGACCATAGAGTCCATGTTTCTTTGGGTCTGGCTCACTTCACTTAGTGTAATTTTTTCCAAGTCCTTCCATTTCCTTACAAATGGAGCAATGTCATTCTTTCTGATAGAGGCATAAAATTCCATTGTGTATATGTACCACATTTTCCTGATCCATTCGTCTACTGAGGGGCATCTGGGTTGGTTCCAGATTCTAGCTATGACAAATTGTGCTGCGATGAACATTGTTGTGCTGGTGGCATTACTGTGATTTTGTTTGTGGTCTTTTGGATAGATACCCAAAAGTGGGGCTGCTGGGTCATAGGGGAGTTCTGTATTTAGCCTTCTGAGGAATCGCCATACTACTTGCCAGAGTGGCTGAACCAGTTTACATTCCCACCAACAATGAAGTAGGGTTCCCTTTTGGCCACATCCCCTCCTACAATTGTTATTGTTAGTTTTCTTTATATATGACATTCTTACTGGGGTGAGACGGAATCTCAATGTTGTTTTGATTTGCATTTCTTTTATGACCAGTGATGTAGAGCACTTTTTCATATGTCTCTTGGCCATTCTCATTTCCACATCAGAGAAGTCTCTTTGTAAGTCTTTAGCCCACTTGATGAGGGAGCTATTGGTTCTTTGTGGTTTTGTTTTGGAAGAAGGTAATTTTTTTAGTTCTGCATATATTTTAGAGATGAGGCCTTTGTCCGTTGAATGGCCGGTAAAGATGTTCTCCCAGTCTGTGGGCTTTCTGTTTATCTTGCAAGCTATGTCCTTTGCCATGCAGAAGCTCTGCAGTTTGTTGCAGTCCCATTTGTCCAACCTTTCTTTGATTTGTAGCATTTCTGGGTCATTGTTAAGGAAGTTCCATCCTGCTCCAAGGAGCCCAAGTGTTTCTCCTACTCCTTCCTTTAGTGTTTTCAGGGTGTCTGTTTTGATTTTGAGGTCTTTAATCCATTTGGAATTGATTTTGGTGCAGGGTGATATATAAGGATCTAGTTTTAGTTTGTTGCATGTGTTGAGCCAGTTTTGCCAGCACCATTTGTTAAAGAGGCTGTCTTTCTTCCAAACTATTGTTTTAGCTCCTTTATCAAAGATTAAGTAGGCGTAGTTCTGTGGGTTCATTTCTGGGTCTTCGATTCTGTTCCATTGGTCTTTAGGCCTGTTCGGGTGCCAATACCAAGCTGTTTTTACTACTATAGCTTTATAATACAGCTTGAAGTTGGGTATTGTAATTCCTCTGGCACTGTTATTTCTGCTTAGGATTGTTTTTGCTATTCTAGGTCTTTTATTGTTCCATATGAATTTCTGGATTGCTTCCTCTATTTCATTAAAAAATGGTGTTGGGATATTAATGATTAATGGGTATTGCATTGAATTTGTAGATAGCCTTAGGCAATATTGCCATTTTGATTATATAAATCCTCCCAATCCAGGAGCATGGAAAGTTTTTCCATTTCCTTAGTTCTGACTTAATTTCCTTTTTCAAGCTTTTAAAGTTCTCATCAAAGAGGTCTTTCACTTCTTTGGTTAAGGTTATTCCTAGGTATTTTATGTTTTTGGGGGCTATTGCAAAAGGAGTTGCTTTCCTGATTTCAGCCTCCGTCTTCAGGTCATTAGCATAGAGAAAGGCCATTGATTTTTGGAGGTTTATTTTATATCCTGCACCTTTGCCAAAGTTTTGGATCAGCTCTAGTAGCTTGGGGGTAGAGTCTATGGGATTCTTTAGGTATAGGATCATGTCATCTGCGAAGAGAGAAAGTTTAACTTCATCTTTTCCTATTTGGATCCCCTTTATATTTTCTTCTTGCCTAATTGCTCTGGCTAGGAATTCTAGTACTATGTTCAAGAGCAGGGGAGAGAGTGGACATCCCTGCCTTGTTCCTGATTTAAAGGGAATGGCTTTAGTTTTTCACCATTTAGAGTTATGCTTGCTGTTGGTTTGTCATAAACTGCCTTGATTATATTCAGGAATGTCCCCTGGAATCCCAGTTTTTCCAGGGCTTTTAGCATAAATGGGTGCTGGATTTTATCGAATGCTTTTTCTGCATCCAGAGATAAAACCATGTGGTTCTTTACTTTGCTCCGGTTGATGTGGTGGATTACATTAATTGACTTGCGTATATTAAACCAACTTTGCATCCTGGGATGAATCCAGTTTGATCATAGTGTATGATTTTTTTGATGACCTGTTGAAGTCGATTGGCCAGAATTTTGTTGAGAATTTTTGCGTCTATGTTCATCAGGGAAATCGGTCTATAGTCCTCTTCCTGTGATGATTCCCTGCCTGGTTTTGGGATGAGGGTTATACTGGCTTCATAGAATGAGTCTGGTAGTGAACGTTCTCTTTCAATTTCATTGAAGAGTTTGAGAAATATTGGAGGGAGTTCTGTTTTGAAGGTCTTGTAGAATTCTGCTGTGAATCTGTCTGGACCTGGGCTTTTCTTGGATGGGAGATCATTTATTGCTGTTTCTATTTCAATACTGGATATGGGTCTGTTTAGAAGGTTTAAATCTTCACGGTTCAGTTTGGGTATATGAATTTTTTCTAGGAAATCATCCATTTCTTCCAAGTTCTCGAATTTGTTGGCATAAAGGTTTGCAAAATAGTCCCTTATTATTTTCTGAATTTCAGTTATTTCTGTGGTGATGTTACCTGTTTCATCTCTTATCTTGTTTATTTGAGTGTGCTGCCTTCATTTTTTGGTCTTTGTTTTGTTGATTCTTTTGATGGTTTTTTTCATCTCTAATTGGTTTAATTCTGATTTGATTTTAATTATTTTCTTCGGTCTATTGACTTGGGGTTTGGCTTGTTGTTCTCTCTCAAGGAAATTAAGGTGCTTCCTTAAATTATTGAGTTGCTGTTTCTCCAGTTTGTTGATGTAACAAAACAATCTCGACTGGATACTTCACTACTTCCTAAAATGAGGAAAAAGGCAGACTTCACAAGAGAATGGAATTACAATCTCTGGGAAACACTGGAGGAAAATGGAATTGAAAATACCTTCCAAAGCTAGACATCTGCTTTTTAAAATGGCTACATAGAGTAGCTCATAATTACAGCATTTCTGCTTTACCATTTTCTTTTTCTTTCCTCTTGGGGGCATAAGGGTTTGAACTCAGGGCCTTGAGCTTGGTAGATAGGTGATCTACTGCTTGAGCCAATCCCAATTCATCCTTTTTTTCTTAAGATAGTTTTTGAATATTATCTTGTCTTATACCTAGGCTTGTCTGGACTACCAACTATCTGGAATGACAAGCACACACTACCATATCCAACTTCTTATTAGTTGAGGAAGGGGAGGGGGTCTCCCTGACTTTTTTTTTTTTTTTTTTTTTGGACAGTCCTGGGGCTTGGACTCTGGGCCTGAGCACTGTCCCTGGCTTCTTTTTGCTCAAGGCTAGCATTCTGCCACTTGAGCCACAGCGCCACTTCTGGCCATTTTCTGTATATGTGGTGCTGGGGAATCGAACCCAGGGCCTCATGTATATGAGGCAGGCACTCTTGCCACTAGACCATACCCCCAGCCCCTCCCTGACTTTTTTACCTGGGTCTTGAACTATGATCCTTCTAAGCTTCTCCTCCAGGGTGGCTAGGATCACAGCTGTGACTGAATATGTTGGTTTGTCGTTTTTTTTTTTTTTGTTTTTTTTTAAACTTATCATTTTGAAGCTCTATTCAGTCAGTGTAGTTGAAAGTTTGAGTAGACCAAATGGAATGGAATATAGATTTATTGACTGGAATGTGGAAGTGTTGGGGAGATAAGGCAGAAAAAGCAATTTGTGGGAAGTTGTGGAGAACCTCAAATACGATGATTGTATGATATGCAATGTGGAAGTTTCAACTGTGTTTTGTATGTATTAGGAGTTACCCACAGATTTTTTTTTTTGGCCAGCCCTGGGCCTTAGACTCAGGGCCTGAGCACTGTCCCTGGCTTCTTTTTGCTCAAGGCTAGCACTCTGCCACTTGAGCCACAGTGCCACTTCTGGCCGTTTTCTATATATGTGGTGCTGGGGAATCGAACCCAGGGCCTCATGTATACGAGGCAGGCACGCTTGCCACTAGACCATATCCCCAGCCCCATACCCACAGATTTTGACAAAGGAATTATTATATCCAAGGAATGCATCCTGGTATATGAATATGTATCTGTATGCTATTGATTTGGTATGTTGAAGTTTGGGGGGTAGAATTGAAAGATATACTCTCATGATTAGCAGCACCCCAGTCTCCTGAGGGCTAATAACAGCGAAGAAGAGAAGATCAAATATTATAATCCTGTTGTCAGGTATATCCTCTTTCTCCTGGCTACCAGAGTAGTTTAACATATTGGTGTGATTGGATTTTAGAACATGAAGAGTGACTCCTATTTATTTTAGCACGTCTTTGGTCTAAGATGATTTAAATGTATTCTGTTGTATTTCCTACAAACAAGCAATTGAGGCATATTTTTCTCTATATTACGTGAGAGAAAAACAGATTTATTTAACTATATCACTTACTTAACAAGCATACAATATATTCCATGTTATGGAAACATTAGAGTGAAGATTTGAACTCAAGTCCATTTAATATCAAATTCTGCATGACTTTCCTATGCCAGAAAGCTGGCATTTGAACACGTTTCAACTTTCTTAAAAAATTTCTTTTTGTGTGTGTGAAAGGATTTGAAGATCTTTTACTTGAAGAATATGCAATAAACAAATGGATTGAACCTAAGGAAATAAGTTTCATTTATCCAGTAGCCAGACATGTTTTCTAACTATACACTGTATGTGTTAGATTTTAAGATGAAACAGTATTTTGAGCAAATGGTTTTTCACAGGCTCAAGTTCTAGGACAAATTTTTATGTAATTGGCTAAAGCCAAGAAACATAATTAAATGATTTTATTCACACTGATTCCTTTAGAAACAAAAGTTCTCAATGTGATCTCTCTACTCAAATCATGATGTTAGTATTAGAATAACTTCCATCAAAAGACTGTACTTTAAATAACTATCTACAGCGTTAACCTATAGCAGCCAAAGATCTGTTTGATTGTTTGAGCATATTTCAGAAAGGAAACTGATTTGAGATGGTTACATCTTTCTACTAGGCAAATTATTAAAAAAAATTAAGCTTAAAGGGAAAAGAAACTCAATGGAAAATAGTTTTAATATTTTTAAGAGGCAGATGTTGGAGAATTAAAATATGGTGCCCATAATAATTAGAAAGCAGAGTGTCCTGAATTCTTTAAAATACATGCTTTTTTTTCTTTTAGTAGAGGTAGAGGTTGAGATGTCATAATAAATTTGAGTGCATTTTTCTCAGCTTTATGTGGTAATAGGATAATTAGCTCCCATTTTAAACTCTTTTATTATGGCTACCAGGACCCATACCTGTGATACTTAGTGTCTCAAATTAACAGGGTGATAAAATGTATCTTTGCATAACTTCTTGACATATAGTGAGCAATGCATTCTGAACATCACACAATTTCCTCTGTGACTTCTCACCTTAATGAAATCCCTAAGTTTCATACAAAATTCCCTTATATTCAGTCTTTCTCACATTAACGTGTGGGGCTGATGGATACATTTTTTTTTCTGATGCTATCTGATTCAGGGTCATGACTAAATCAGCAACATATTGCATAAACTTAAAACCTTCAACTGTTTAGTTTTAATGGACCACTTCAGAAAACTGTTCTTCACTTTTAAGCCATTTTTTGGCTCACTAAGTGTGAGAACAAGTTCCCAGGTAATAACATCACTGTTCTACTTGAATCAACCCAGTAAACAAGACAAAGAAATAACAGCAACCATAATAAAAACATGTATCAGGTACTCACGTATGTTTCCATTCATGTACTTACTTAGCAAATGTTTATTGAGGGCCCATGTGTATTAAGAACTTTTAGGCATATTATGAACTTTTAGTAATAGAAATCCCTTCCTCGTGACCCTCCATTCTAACAGAGGGTTGAAGGAGGGGGTTTAAAAAACAGACAACAAGTCATAATGTTTGAGAGTTGTCAAAAGAGGAATTGAGACAGGAGAAATCTTCAGTGGAAAGGAAGCTGATGTTTTCCACAGATGGCTGAAGTAGGTCTTAAAACTGGGAACTGAATGCAGATTCCAGATGGATGAGAAAGGAAGCCATGCTATTATTTGAGGCAAGAATTATTTGAGAGAGGAGAAGGTGAGGTAAGAGAGACACAGAAGACCAAGTTTTCCTTCTGACTACAGCTTAAGCAGCCTCCACCACAGGGTTCTACAGAGAAAACAAGATCCAGGTTGCATTTTAAAATGATCACTCCCCTAATTTTTTTTTTTTTTTTACTATGATGTGTCTAGAAGTGTTTCTTCTGAATCTAGTCTACTGGGGGATCTATTTGCTTTCATTGGGCAGGTGAGAATTTGTCTCTTGAGAGTGGAGAAATGCTCAGCTATTATTTTTTCTGAATAGGTTTTCAATGCCTTGACTATTAAATTCTTCCCCCTCTTGAACTCAAATATGCATAGATTTGGTTTCTTAGCTGAACCTGACAATTCCTGGACTTCTTTTGGTAGGTTCTGAGTGTTTCCCCCCCATACTTGTGACTTTTTGTTCTAGCTCCATTGTTCTATCCTCAATTTCTGAAGTTCTGTTTTCCATTTCACTTATTCCATTACCTATGGATTCCACTCTGGTTTGCATTGTGGAAATTGAACCATTTATGGTTCTGATTTCAGTTCTCATAGTGTCCATTTCATCTTTTAATGAGTTGCGTAGCATGTCAATTTTTCTTTCCATATCTTTCTGGGAGTCTTGGATTTGTAATTTCTTTTTTTTTTTTTTTTTTTGGCCAGTCCTGGGGCTTGGACTCAGGGCCTGAGCACTGTCCCTGGCTTCTTCTTGCTCAAGGCTAGCACTCTGCCACTTGAGCCACAGCGCCACTTCTGGCCATTTTCTGTATATGTGGTGCTGGGGAATCGAACCCAGGGCCTCATGTATACGAGGCAAGCACTCTTGCCACTAGGCCATATCCCCAGCCCCTGTAATTTCTTTTTTGTGTTCTTGAAGTTGCTTCTGCTACTGCTCTTTTATTTTATTGACCTATTCAGTCATCATTTCTTTAATGGTTGTTTTGTCTTCCATATCTTCCTCATTCTCACTGGAATCCTTCCCTGGATTGTTGTTGGCTATTGGATTTGGTTTGTTGTCTTGATTGTTCATGAATGTTTTGCTGTGATTTAGGCACTTGGGTTCCGAGATTGTCAGGGCCATGGCCAGAGTTTGGATTGTTCACGCCTGACAAGTGGCAGCCCTCGCGTGGCCTGGACTAGTGCACACTGGCTAGGCTGGTCCACACTGGGTCCTGGGGCCAGCAACCGTCCGTGCTGGGCCCCAGGCTAGTGGGAGGGAGCTCTGTCAAGTGTGCAGGGGGCACTGGAAAGGTTTGATCACCGCCCACCGCTCAGCTACTGCATGGCTCCTGCCACCTGGCTGCTGGGCAGCTCCTGCCTCTGGGACTCCAGGCCCTGACAGGTGGCACTGTGGGAGTTCTATGGGTACCGAGTCCACCGCTATGGGGAGTTTTCTGCTTCAGAATGCTGCAGCTCTCCGGTGGGTTTCAGAGTCTAAGGCCTCGGCCGGATCCTGTTTGCGCACTGCCAGAGTGAGAGGGGGGATGGGAGAAAGCCCTTCACCATTTTCTATCTTTAGTAGAAGTTATGAGGTTTTTTTTTTTTTTTTTTTTTTTTTCAGTTTCAGTGACTCTCAGCTTGATCATATATTAGTTGTTACCGATCTCTTGAGGGAAAAGTGTATGTTAGGACCCCCAAATCTCTTTGGTTAGACAGAGCTGGAGCGACTCCCTATTGATTGTCTGCCACATTACTTCTGATTCCGCAAATGCCGGCAAATTAAAGGAGGAGCTGTATTACAATGGAAAGAAAATCAGAATCACTGAAGACCTCCCCACACACTCAATGCAAGGAGAGCCTGGAATGGTATAAGCCAAGTACAGAAGATCAACAACTACCAACCCAAACTGATATACCCAGCAAAGCTATCATTTACATTAGAGGGTGAAAGCAAAACCTTTCAGAAATGACACACAAAAATGAAAGCAACTCATGATCACTAAGCCAGTATTACAAAGAAAACTAAAGGGAAGACTACAATATGAAGAAAACAATCAAAATCAAAGAAACACGTCAGACAAAAATCGCTAGAAGGTTGACGTAGTAAACACAGGAAGAGGAAAGAAACAAAATCAAGAAGATGGTAGGAAACATGACACATCTCTCTGTAATTCTTTCAAAGACTGACTGCTCTTATGTAGAATTTCAAGAATTGATTTTGCTAACAACAAAGACAATGTCCATTAGACTGCATGAACATGAATATTTGGTAATTTAGTTACACAAAAGAAATATTTACAAACGAATTTAAAATTAAGTCTTTGATATAAATCTTACAGTAAATATTTTCATACATTTGAAATGATGGATACACTAGATGGCCTAGTCATAATCCAGAAATTTGTATGAAGGGCATTTTGTAAAGAATACTGAACTTAAAAAAAAGATTTGAAATTCACACAATGGGCCCTTGCAATGATATTTGTCATAAGGAAATTACAACACTATTGTCAAATATATTTATCTAGGTTTCCAACAAATAAATAAATAAAATCATCACTCTATCTTCTTGTTATTGCCCTTTTCTTTAGCTTACATATTTACATTTATTCACACAGTTATGCCATAATCCAATCAGTCTCACTCCATCACTCTTTTTGTTTTGTTTTATTCTAGTTGTCCTTTCCCTTTTAAATCCCACTGATCTTATTCTCTTGCTTTATTGCCCTGGCTAAAACAAAACAAAACAAAACTGGTACTATATTAATAAGAATGGGTAGGGTGGAAACTATTGGCAAGTTCTTAACTTTAGAGAAAACAATAAACTTTTTCCTATTTTGAGATTGGCTAAAGGTTTTTTATATATAGTCTTTACTATGTTGAGGCATGTTTCTTCTATACATAGCTTCTTCAGAACTTTTTTTTTGATGAAAGGATGTTGAATTTTGTCAAAGGCGTGTGTGTATGTGTGTGTGTGTGTGTGTGTGTGTGAATTGAGATGTTTATGTGATTTTTATATTTGGTTCTGTTTATGTGATGTATTTACATTTATTGATTTGCGTATATGAAACCGAGCATACATCCTTCTAATAGAACCAACACAATCAAGATGTATCTTTTTAATATGTTGTTGAATTTAACTTCCAAGTATTCTGTAGATTTTTGCATTTAAGTTCATCAAAGGGATTGATTTATAATTCTTTTTTCCTTGTGTCCTTATGCAGTGTGAGTGTGAATGGAATGCAATATTGACTTTAAAGACTGAGTTTGGTAGCAGTCCTTTTCTTTTTATCTCATGCAAAAGTTTAAGGAGTGTTGATGCTAGCTAGCTCTTATTAAAAATATCTGGTAGAAGTCAAATTATTCCTACTTGCACATGAGTTAAAAATCACTGTGCAAAAATGAATTTTTTTCTGTGTACTTACAATGAATAGGTCGAGAAAAATTTAGGTAAACAGTTCCCTTCACCATGAACTAAACAAAATTAAATACCTAGGTATAAATTTAATGAAGTAGGTGAAGGGCTTCTACAGTGAAGTGTAAAACCTTGAAGAAAGAAGTTGAGGGTTCCAGGAGATGGAAATATCTCCTATGTTAATAGATGGGCAGGGTTAATATTACAAAATTGGCTAGGCTATAAAATGCCCACTAAAGTTCCAATGTTATTCTTTGCAGAAATGAAAAATAACCACCCCTACAACTCATATGGAAGGATAAAAGACTCTGAATAGCAAAAGTAATCCTGAGTAAAAATAAAGAAATAATGGAGGTATCACAATGGCAGACTTAAAATTGTACTTCAGAGCTATAACAACCAAAAAAAGCTTGGCACCAGCACAAAAACAGAAAATAAACCGGCATAGAATATCCAGAAATAAACCTACACAGTTCCAGCCATCAGATTTTTGACAAAGGATCTAAAATCCTGAACTAGAAAAAGGCAGCCTGTTAAAGAAATGATGCTGTCTACATGGAGACAATGTAAATGTAGATGCACACAATCAAGTTAGAAATTAAAACCATATATCTTACACAGGACAAAGAAGCACTCATTATTCAGAGATCTTATTGTAACACAAAATTTGAAACAACTACAAGAAAATGCTGGAAGACATTGGCATAGATAATTATTTTCTAATTAGGACATTAATTTTCCAGAGAATAAAAACAGGAGTGGACAAATGGGAATGCATCAAATTAAAAAGTTCCTACACACAAAAAAAGACCAGAATGAAGATATAATCCATATTATGGGAGAAAATATTTGACAGCTAGTTAGTGGATAAAAGATGAGTATCCAGAAATTACAAAGAGCTAAATCAATTAAATAGCAAAACATCAAAGAATCCAATTAATGAAAGTACAAATGAATAGACGGTTCTCAGAAGAAATATTCATGGCTGATAAACACATGAAGAACTGTTCAATATCATTAGTGCTAAAGCAAGTGCAAATCTAAACTACAGTGAGTTTGCATCTCACCCTAGGTAGAATGGCAGTCATCAAGAAAAGAACCAAGCTGGTGAGGATGTGAAAGAAAAGAGCCTTCAGACACAGTTGGTCAGAGCAGAAACTAGTGCAACCACTATGGGAATCAATAGAGAGGTCTATCAACACACTAGAAATAGAGCTAAAATTATATAATTCGTGGGAATATATCTGAAGTAGTATAAACCAATATACACAATACATCGTTGTGTACCCATGCTTATTGCATCTCTGTTCACAATAGCCAAACTGTTGAATCAGCTGAGGCTCCAAATAACCAGTGGAGGGATAAGGAAAACATGGTATATACACCATAGAGTATTACTCAGCCATGAAGAAAAATGAAATTATGGCATTTGCTGGAAAATGGATGGAACTGGAGTTCATCGTGTTGAGCAAGATAAGCCAAGCTCAAAGAGCCCAAAACAATGTTTTGGCTTATTTAGATATTCTAGACCTAAAATAATGACAATGATGGTAGTAGCAGTAGAACAATAATAATATAAATGAAGAAGGGAAACTATCTGGGAGAATACCAGTGTTAGGGGAGGGTAAAGGAAAAGGTGCTAAAAGGTGAAGAGGGTCAATGTGTTGCATACTTTACATATATATGTGTGTATACCATATATATATACACACATACATAAATAATATCTAAAATAAACTCCAGATTGTGAAGGGAAGAGGAATAAGGAGATTGTGGGTATGCAATGAGTAGGATGGACTTGTTCAAGAAAGACTGAATCTTTTCAAGTTTGACATTTTAAACTGTACAGAACATACAAAAAAAACTAAATGAACTGAAACCTGCTTAGGGGCAATTGATTTTATAATTGACTTTAACTCAAAGATGCAAACAGAAAAGGAACTAAGTAAGAATAGAGATTTAGTTCTACAAAATAAATTCCAAGAATAAATCTAGGATTGTTTTTATGCTTGAGAACAGTCACGATGATAATGGACATTTATGGCATAAATAAAGATACATATTCATTCCAAGAGCTACTTATAGAAAACCTTTAGAAGAAGTTTATATCCAAACATAAGAGCATAATAAATTTAATAAGGCTGAACACTGTCTGCCCTGACATTGTAGTTACTGAAATCTTTTGGTTTACCAGTGCAATTTTATGAAAAGAAATTTATTTATTACTAGGCATTAACAACAACTAGTGAACCATGGCCAATATCTTTTATTAATATTCTAGTGGGTGCAACAAAAAATCATTTTGGGAATTTCCTCAAGAAAGAAAACAGCACAAGTTGATATTTAGCTGTTTTATTATTGATAATCCTTTACAGTCAAGTAGAAAATCTTGAATTGTTTGAGGACTCACTTTTAACAAGCTGTGCAAATGGGATTGTTGACAGTAATGGATATTTGAGTGCCCATATCATAATTCATCTCCTTCTTGGCATTTACTTTTATTTTTATATGTGTAACAAGTTCACAAGGAAACATGATACAGATAAGATTTTTTTTCTTTTAAGTAAGTGTGATTTTTATTGTAGGTAAAATTGTACTTAGTGCAGCAAAGTGATGCAGTTTGGGAATCCACACAGTGCAAGTCAACAGGTAACGAGCTATGAAGCTTGACTTCTCTTGGTGATAGGATTTTTTCTGTCACCTATGACATTTGGACATTCATAAAATGAGCCATGGAGACCTCACCTGCCTCAGCGCAGGAGCCTGGTTTCTCCTCATGGGATTCTCTTGTTCTGCTTGAGATATTCTTCAGAGTTGACTGCTATGACCTGCTCTTTCTTTCTTTCTTTCTTTCTTTTTTTTTTTTTTTTTAATGCTACAGCACAACAAATCGATGGCTTTGGTCATGAAAAATAGAAATGTCCTCTGTGCTGCTCTGTTCCATTTTTATTTTATATTCTATCACTGGGAAAATGCCGTAACAGCAGTGCCAAGCGCAAAGAACAACTCCTGAAAAACCTTCCTTCTCCACTTCCACTCTGTAATGCTTTGTTACCTGGTCACCTGCTTTCCCTCAGGCTCATCAAAGTCTACACATGAGCATTTTATCAACTCTGCTTTGGGTTGTCACTATGGACACTGCAGCTATTTTATATTTGTATGTATGTATGTCCATGTATCTGCCTCTGCCTCTGTCTCTGTCTTTTATCTCTCTCTCTCTCTCTCTCTCTCTCTCTCCTGCCTGTCTCTCCCTCTCTGCTTCTGTCTATCTGTCTCTATATATGAACATGTAGTGTTGGCCTCTACTTCCTCCCTTTCAGTAGCCCTGATCCACTAACTGCTCATCTATATATTTTTTTATGGCTTAGGAACAACTTTTTTTTTAACATTAAAACTTTTCAATTTAAATTTTATTTTAAAGGTGATATACAGAGTGGTTACATAAGTAAGGTAATGAGTATATTTCTTTTTTTTTTTGCAATATATTTAGTATATTTCTTTTTGAACAGTGTCATCCTCATTTTCACCCAGTTCCCCTCCTGACCCCTGACAACCCCCCTCCCAAGTTGGATACTTCATTTCCAACATAATGTCTAGTGAGTATCATGGCTGAAGTGGTTTACCCTTTTTCCTACTGTTTTCTGTGCTTCCCCTCTCCCTCCCCAAATCAGATAAATTTATACATAAAATAAAGGGTATAGAAATTTAAAAAAAAACAGTGATGAAAGGGAATAAACTAAAGGAAAAAGTCTGTAAACAGAGGAATGAAAAAAAACACCTCTTGATTCTAATTCTTGGAGTTCATTTTTTTTTTTTGGCCAGTCCTGGGCCTTGGACTCAGGGCCTGAGCACTGTCCCTGGCTTCCTTTTGCTCAAGGCTAGCACTCTGCCACTTGAGCCACAGCGCCGCTTCTGGCCGTTTTCTGTATATGTGGTGCTGGGGAATCAAACCTAGGGCCTCGTGTATCCGAGGCAGGCATTCTTGCCACTAGGCTATATCCCCAGCCCTCTTGGAGTTCATTTTGATAAGCATTCAAAAAATTGGAAAAAGTATATTGAGCAAAGTAAGCCAGACTTAAAGAAACATAGGCTGCATGGTTCCTTCATTTATGGTAACGAATACATCTGTAAATGTACAAGTAAATCCAATGATGGATAGTAAAAGATAATTACACTTGGACATGATTAATTATACAACACTCTATTTACACAGTGATAACAAAAGAGGATATTCATAGGAGAGGATCAAATGGCTCAATAGCTATGTGCAAATGACCATATAAAATGATGCTTATCAAAAGGAGCATGTTCTTTCCAGTTTCCTCCATCCTTGGCAGAAGTGGAAAATTTCAGTTGAGTTAGGCAATTCTGAGTTGCTTATTTGTCTATCTACAGAGAAGCAGAAGTGTTTAGGTATGCTGTTGACATATCTTTATTTGCTATGCCTTGGTGAATGTGTTAAGTATTTAAATCTATGTGCATTATTATTTCCTCAGAAAGGCATTTGGAAATGTCCATTAATTTCTAAGAGAGCTAAGAGAGCTAATTTAAATTATTTCCCATTACAAATGTTGTCTTCTCAATTTCTTCTTGTACTTCTACAAGTTTGTCATTATTTTGAAACTATGCGATTAGAATGCATTGTTAAATATCACTATTTATTTTTATGATTAGTACAAATTCTTTTTTATCTACATGATAATTTTGATTTAAAGAAATGATTGTTTATATTAACATTTTGTTCTTTTTAATTTCAAAATTTTCTGAGTCTTTACATTTTAGATATATCCATTATCAACAAACTTTTGTTTAATTTTTTTAAAGTTTTTATTATAAAACTAATGTACAGAGAGGTTACAGTTTCATACGTTAGGCATTGGATACTTTTCTTGTACTGTTTGTTACCTTGTCCCTCATACCCCCCTCCCCCCTCCCCCTTTCCCTCCCTGCGGTGTTCAGTTCACTTACACCAAACAGTTTTGCAAGTATTGCTTTTGTTGTTGTTTCTCTTATTTTTTTTGGCCAGTCCTGGGCTTTGGACTCAGGGCCTGAGCACTGTCCCTGGCTTGTTTTTGCTCAAGGCTAGCACTCTGCCAATTGAGCCACAGCGCCACTTCTGGCCATTTTCTGTATATGTGGTGCTGGGGAATTGAACTCTTGTCACTAGGCCATATCCCCAGCCCATAATTTTAATCTTTTTAATAATAATATACTTGAATAATAATATACTTTAATAGATGAATCAATTCACTTGAATTCATTATGATTATATTATGTATTCCTAGCACCATAACTTTGTCTTTTCTTTTATACTTTTCTTCACATTTCCTTGTCTTTCAATGAACTGGTGAGTTTTTTTTTTATTTTGGAATAATTATAGGTTTATAAGAAGCTGCAAAAATAGTACATAGAGATCCCCTGTATTTTTTCTTTGTTTTTCCCCAATGTTTATAGCTTATAGAACAATGTTAAGACAGGAAGTTGATTTTGGTACAATAAATATATATTTCTGTGCCACTGTATCACACATATACATTAGTGTAATCACCATCAATATCAAGATTCACAACTACTTCATCACCATAAAGATCTCCCTTGTGCTACCCCATGACAGCAACATCAGCTTTATCTCTTTGAACATCTTTAACCCCTGATAAAATCCCTAATATTTGGTCATTTTGAAGATGCTAGAGAAGTAGAACTATATATTATGTAACTTGAGGGGACTTGCTATTTTTCAGTTAGCATTCTTCCCTGAGATTCATGCAGTCTATTGGCTGTATTGATTGCTGTTCCTCAATGCCCGGTAGGGTACCATGGTATGGAGGTAGAGGTCTGTTAAACCTGTAGGAGTTGCAGCTTAAATTCCTCATGAAGAGTAGGAGTGAGCAGGTTGATCATTACTGTAGATTTCCCCTTCAGCCTCTCTAACGCTGTCTAGAGGGGATGGGAAGAAGAAAGGTACCTCATTAAAATAAGATGGTAGTGGAAGTGAAGACTTCAAATGTAGCCTCCACGGCCACTGTGTGAGTGCGCACATATATGTGTTCCCATGTGGGCACACATGCATACTCACTAGACTGAGATGAAGGTTTATGCTCTGCTTCTGGCTTGCTTTTTTTTGGTACCAGCCTGGGCAAGGGAGAAGAAGTCTCCTTACAGCTGAATGTAGACTGGAGTCAAGGCTCCCAGTAAGGCCTTTGCTGATAGAATAGTAATGAAACAAATATTTCTCCTATTGATGTCTCCATATTGGGTGGTTACTATGTGCAATGTTCTTGTTTTAGTGGGTTGTGCACTCTTGATTCTTTCACTGGGAAGAGAAGGGACTTTTCTTGAGATTTTTTTGATCTAGCTTTTGTTTTCTTTTGGACCTTTCTTTTTAGGTCCCTAATTGTTCTAGTTTTATTTCTATACTGATTTCAAAACATTTATTGTCCTTTTTGTATTTTTATAGTTAAATACCTAATTCAAAACCATATTATATCTATCAAATTCCGTATCTATCCTAAGATCTATCACAGGTTTAAGAAGGATTCTGCTTTAAGAACTGAGATTTGATTGTTTTTGCATATCAGCATCATAATATATTTTATGTTCATCTCATTTGTAAGTTCTTTCAAAATTAAATTTTTATTGCAAGTCCCATATGCACAAATCTTTAGTTTTGCATACCAATTGTTTTTATTTTGCTTTTTTCCCACTTTTCATTCTTCTCTTTCAATTACATTTTTGTGGAAATACATTCTTAATAGCTTTTCCTGTGAGTGAATGGTGACACTCTTTTTGCTGTTGTTGTTAACTTGTACCCAAATGACCATTGTGTGTTTATTTTACTTAAATATATTGGACATAGTGAAATTTCTTCCGCAATCCAGAATCCTGATCATCTTTTTCTCAGTGCTGCACTTGAATAAAATTATAATTGTAATTTTTCTTTTCCTCCTCTTGAAATGTAAATCTACTGTCTGTTTATTTTCAGTTTTATAACCTAAGAAAGTGAGACTTACATGTTATCCTTGTATAATCAGACAGAGAGATGGTTTTACATCTAAGTCTATGTGGAGGGTTAGGAGCCTAATGTCTATAAGCTGTAGCTAGCAAACACAGATGGCCTAAAAGAATCAATCAACTGCCCAAATCACGTTCTCTAGTATTTTTCCTCTATCTCACCTTACTGCCTTTTGTTTCAATGAGATTGAATTCAATCTTTCCAGTTGTGATAGTCTTGCCTGAAGTCTTCTTTGCTAGTGTGATATTTTGACATCTCTCAATGTTTATTTCATGTCTCTTGAGTTACAGATTAATCCCAAAGCTCTGAATTTTTTCCCCCTCTGCACAATCAAGATCTAACTATAGGAAATAATACATGCTAATGATTTTAAATTTGTTTTTGAAGCAAATGTCATCAAGGAAGCATATCTTAATAGGCTTTTTCATAGTGAAGTATATGCAACAAAATTTACCATGTTCACTCATATTAAAGGTATTGTGTTGTTATATGTGATTTACATTGTTGTATAAACATCACTACCTCATATCTGCAGAACTTTGCTACTGTTCCTAAAATTGCACCTGTTAAACAACTCCTCTTCTTCCTTCTCCAATCCCCTTGCACCTCCATTCTATTTTCCATCTCTAGGAATCTGCCTAAAGAATCTACCAATCTGGCTGGGGATGTGGCTTAGTGGTAGAGTGCTTTTTTAGCATGCATGAAGCCCTGGGTTCAATTCCTCAGTACCACATAAACAGAAAAAGCTGGAAGTGGTCCTGTGGCTCAAGTGGTAAAGTGCTAGTCTTGAGCAAAAGAAGCTCAGGGACAGTGCCCAGTCCCTGAGTTCAAGCCCCAGGCAAAAAAAAGAAAAAAAAGAAAAGAAAAAAGAATGTGCCAGCCTAATTCAGAGAAGGGGAACAATACAATATTTTTCCTATGTATCTGGTTTATTTAATTTACTATACTGCCATTAAAATTTATTTATATTATAACATATACCAGAATATTCCTTCAGGTCTATGATTCATGCACATTTTCTACACCTTTAAAAGGACTTTACCCTCCAACCTTTATCCCCAAGAACTCATTGCTAAGTATTACTTGTGTTGTAGTTTAAAAGTCACCACTTCAGTGAGTTCTCTGTTGACTTTCTAACTTTTCTAGTTTCCAGTTTTCTCAGCATGTCTTCTGGTACTTCTGTTTTTGTATTCTACATATTTATTATTACTTCTTCATTGTATTCCAGATTATCTAACATAAGGGGACTACTATCTTTGCCAGTTTTAACTCAGAGCATATGTAATGGTTTGTGATGTAACCACAAGGCTAGGTAGAATTGTACAATTAATTTGTATTATATCTGGTTTTAAGGGAGAGGGGCAAAAGGGAGATTTTGTCTCCTGAGTTTGGGATGAAAGGGGGTGGGGCTGTGGCTATTTTCCAGCAAACATGTTACTACTTTTCTACGGACTTATTTCCTTGGTGTGAGGCAGCAAATAGAGCCAGGTGCATAAGTTTTGTCTCTGTGAAGATGAGCACTGGCTTTTTACAGTATTCTTTTGTCACCATGGTGAGAGGAAACAAAAATGTATAACAGATACTTAAAATTGCTTTTGCCAAAACTCACTGAATCCTTTACTTGGGCCTATAAGTTAACTAAAAGTAGGAGAAAAGCTTAGCAGATCGGCCTCCAGATTTGCATCTCTCTCCTACTTCTCTGAGTTTCTTTCACCTTGGGTTTCAGGAAGTACAGGACTGATTGATTATATTTTCATGGCAAGGGATCAAACCCCCAAGGAATGGCAGAGTTTTGCAGATTGGACTATCTTTCAGATGAGGTCAATTACCTATAATGATGAGCTTGCACACTGGAGCAGGAAAACCAGATTTTTCTTCTAAAGTCATGACAATCACAACAACTTCTCTGTTATGCCTGCAAAACCAGAACTGAGATAATAATCAACCAGGCCACACTTTGATGGGACTACCTAATTATGCATGCTTCTTGTTCCAATTCTTTTTCTATTTAAGCCCAAAGCACATATCTGTACTCTGAAGATGTAAATGTTTTGCCTCTTTTGTTGGTGTGCCCATGCTACAAAACAAATCTCTCCTCTCTACCTTTCATCTATCCTGGCTCTGACTAGTGAGCTCACATATAAGATGGGAATATTTATAATATCACCCGATAAAATTATTTTTTATTAAACAAAATATTTGCCCATGAAACCAGATTATATGAATTTGATAAATAAACATATAATGAAAACTGCATACCAGTGACTGGTAATTCTAGCTACTCAGGAGACTGAGACTTGAGGATCAAGGTTTGAAATAAGTTGGAGCAGGAAAGTCCATGAGACTCTTATCTCCAGTTAAATACCTCTTCCCCCCAAAATAAAAAAAGCCTGAAATGGAAGTGTGCCAACCTTGAGACAAAAAGCTTGAAGGCACTGAATTCTAGTCCCAGTATTGATACAAAAAAAGAAAAGAAGAGAAAATGCTGGGCTATAAAATTTGTGGGAGAGTGGGAGTCTGCTCCCTTGTTTAGTACTTACATTCTAACCCTGTGAATTACGCTCAAGGCATAATTCACATTGGATATCTTCCTATATAACTCTAGTCTAAGGAGCTAATTGATTAATCTTCACTGGTGATACATTCACTCATGATTCTGTCCTCTTTAAGTCTGGTGTCTTTGTGCTATGGTTGATGGTGCTAGATTTTCTGCAAAGATATAAATCTTGTGAAATGATAAGCTGCTTGTCAGTATGAATGCCTTATCTACTTTAAATATTCACTACAATGCTGCCAATGTAAAGTTGAGAAGATACAAAGATAGATGTTTATTTTGTTTGTTATTTGTGTAATTAAAGAGTGATTTATTAATACCATAATTCCCTCTTAAAATATTTCCTTGATTTTATTTTTATTTTCTGGCTTTCCCAAGTTTGTCTTGAGTCTGTTTTCTGAACATGACACATAGCAATATGTTGATGTCTAAATTTGTCAACATTAACATAACTTGGTCAGTTTTGCTTTTCTGGTACACTACATTCATTCAAAGACTCTTTTATTGCTAATTAAGCATGCTGAAGAAATTAAGTTCTGAAGTGTTTTTTTTCTTTTTTTTTTTTTTGTTCATTCTGGCAATTTGAGTTCCAAAGGACAGTCTTTAACTGAAGAAAATCTACCACGGAGAGTCTAATTTCCATTTCAGCCTTCCATTGTAGCCCCAAAATGTCATACAAATAAGTAAAATAACAGCCACAGTAAGCCATGCAGAATATTTTCTCATTAACCTTTAAAAAATTGTTAACAGTTTTATACTCATGTAATACACAGGTCATATTTTCCATTTGTAGTCTAGTATGATCTTTCAAAAAATATGAAGGGAACCAGAGGAAGATGGTGGAGGTGCAGGTGGGAACTGTAACCCCTCTGTACATCACTTTGATAATAAAATAAAATTTAAAAAATATGAAGTAAAAAATGATGTAATGCTCTGTAAATGTTGTATTCCCATTCTGGGCATTGTTGGATTGGAAAAGGATTGGCTCATTTGGAATCTAGAGCCACTAAGTCATTTTTATCTTCTTGGAGTTGTGAAATACATCTACCTAAAACACTGTCTAAAACTGCCAGTTCTTGATAATCTGCATGAGGCAAGTTGCTTCATGAATTTGGCATGGCAAACTGTATCTGTATATGCAATTCCTCTTTAATTTTTTTTTGCCTTTTTCTTTTTTTTTCCTCCTTTATTGTCAAAGTTAAATACAGAGGGGTTACAGTTTCATATGTAAGGCAGTGAGTACATTTCTTGTTCAACTTGTTACCTCCTCTCTCATTTTTCCCCGCCTCCCCTCTTCCCCCAATGAGTTGTACAGTTGGTTTATACCAAATGGTTTTGTAAGTATTGCTTTTGGAATCATTTGTCTTTTTATCCTTTGTCTCTCAATTTTGATATTCCCTTTTCTTTCCCTAGTTCCCACGTATATACAGTATCCAGGGTATTCAGATGAGATACAGTGATAGCAGGGAACAACTACAGGAAGGGAATACAAGAGAAACAAAAAAAAAGGTATGGTTTCACATGGCACGTTGAAAATAATTACAATGATATAACACTTGCTTCCATAACAAGGAGTTCATTTCACTTATCATCATCTTATGTGTTCATAGGACATAGCTATTGGGCTATTGTGAGAGCCCCAAACAGACCAAACCGCTTTACTTTTAAAAATCTTTAAAATTAGTCTACAATTCTTTTTGAACCGTGTTTCCCCTTCCCTCACTCTTTCTCAGGTTTTCCCTCCTGTCTCCACCTAAAAGATGTACAATTCATTTTCCACCTAGTAAGTGTGTACCATTGTTGTATTTGTTCACCCTTTGCTCCACCTTTTCAGTGTCCCCCTTCCCCGAATACAAACAAATTAACAAGACAAAAGGAAAATAAAAAAAAAAACAGCAACATCGGCAACTAAAAATATCTCTTGTTTCTTGCACATAGCCTTGGAAAATATATATTAAATAAAGTAATCCAGAGCCAAAGAAACATAGGTTACATGATTTCCCTCGTTGTGGTAACTAGAACGTGTATATAAATCTATAAGTAATCACACTCATTAAAAAAAACACACATACACACACACACGCACACTGGGACATGATAAATTATATAGGAGTAGACATTCACTGAGGCCAAAGGAGGCATATGAGTGATTGACGAAGGCCTTGTTTATTTAGTGAATATCTGGCTATCTTCTTGGTATCAGCTGATGTATTTCCAGAGAAGGAAAAATGAGTTGGGTATTTGCCTAAGGCAAAGACAAATTTAAAAATGAACCTGTTCAAATAAGGCAAATATAAATTATTTCGGATCATCTAATGGTGTGGATTATATATGTCCTTTCTTTCCTATATTAACCTAGCTAATTAAGTGTATGCATGAAAGCCTCAGTGGAGCTTATATTTATCTTGTGCAGGTTCTCAGTTCTATTCATTAGAAACTAAAAGAGACATATTTATCTTGGCTTTATCTTTAAATAGAAGGATTCTTATGTACCAGATAACTCAGAGGAGAGATATAGAATAGAGAAATATAGGCCAAATGAAGATGATCTTTTGGACTTTAAAATATACATACTATATGTCTTGTAGAACTAATTTTAAGTACTTTTCAGTATATTTTCAAGGGACAAAACATAATTAATGACTAATGACTTTCAAAGCTGACTACAGTTGAATCTGTGCATGTTCATTATGTCCTGTATAGTCAAGTTGCCTCATCTTCTACCCTTAAATCTTAGGTTCCACTGTTATATCCTGAGATGGAGTTCTGTGTACAAGTCATTTACTATAGACATGTCAAAGAAAATTAGAACAGGAGGAAGAAGTTAAAGAGTGAGGTCTTGGGCAAAATTCAACTGAAAACTTAGCTGAAAACTCACCTAAAGCGTCACCTGATCCTTTGGCGATGCCGTGGGTCTAGAATGCATCTTACAGCTGTCACAAACCAAAGTTAGGGAGTGTGTGTTCATATTCTCACACTTGGTAGGCATTAGCTAAAGTTAAACCAGGTGATCATAAACTCCCAAGCAGTTCTGGTTCTCTGTGTCTAAAAGACAAGAGGCTCGGTGGCTTGAGAGTAGACCTCGTTCTCTAAGTAGCTGCAGGAAGGCCTTCCTGGAGAAAACATCCCAAATCTTGTGGCGAATATACACAAAAATGGCAGAGCATTGATAAATTTTGTCCGCTCCAGGATAACATGACTTGGGCTTGAGGTGTGACCTTGGAAAGTCTTGTCAGTTTTTGGTATATCAGAGAAATCTTTTCTTGAAGAAATAGTAAGGAGACAAAAAAAATCTCATTGGAGCATGCATGTATGTTTCTTTGGCTTGGTTCTCAGCAGTTTTGATTTTCATCTGATAATAAGATAAGCCTATACACACACACAGACCACAGACGCCCCCCCCCCCCCCCCCACATATCTGCATCCCAGGTATGAAGGAAACCAATCCTGGCTCACACAATTTAAAGACTTCTACTAAATAGATTAAATACTTTTTCCTAACAAGATGCTGCATATTGCAGAAGTCCTTGCAAGAATGGAAACATGTCCTTTGGAGAACCCCCCTAGAATTAGCAGTGTTCTCATACAAGTCCCACAGGACCTAGAGTCTGGTAGAGGTGTGTGCCTTTTGTATAATGGTAAAGTTGAGCCTGAGTCATATGACTCATTTCTACCCTAGACAGAAGCCTAATCTTAGAGTTTAGGTGCATTTTTGTAGCTTGGACATTCAGAGTGTTGTAGGCATGCTATACTTCTTCCTCCAGCATGATGAAGGCAGGCTTAGTCCCAACGTGTATGAACTCTTCAGGAAACAGATCATCCACGTATTGACTACTTCACATGTGTATGGTACAGGGTGCTCAGGTTCATGTTGTCCTCATTATGAAATATTTTGATTACCACCTCTGTTCCAGAATGATGCTTGGCCCCTTTTTGAGATTGTTTTTGCTGAGTTACCATATAAGAATCTTTACTACATGTCAAAAGATTTTGTTCCTATTAAAAGCAAATCATAACAGCATTACTTAAAAAACCATATGGTGTAAACAACTGCCCAACTCAATGGGGGAGAAAATGGGGAGGGGGAAGGTGGGGGAAAATGAGGGAGGAGGTAACAATTTGGATAAGAAATGTACGCAATGCCCTATGTATGAAACTGTAACTCCTCTGTACATCACTCTGACAATAAAGAAATGAAAAAAGTTATACAATGAAAATAAGAATATGAATAAATACTAGAAATTTCGAAGCATAAAAAAGCAAACTAATATAATGACAGGACTCCCCACATAATACTCTGACAGAACTTTCTCAGAATGCAACCCCCCTTGCAGGACAAAACTCAGGGTGAAAAGACAGCCCCTCAGAGGCTTTTTCTACTTGAGGTTTATTATGTATTTTAACAATCCCTCCCATTTTTGACTTGCAAGCATAAGATTTGCAAGTGTTAAATTTGACTCATTATTTATTTTATGTTTAAACAGCTAGAACTGTCTTAAATAGTCAATGAAGTTCTTTCTGTCTTTCTTTTTCCCTTCCTCTTTCCCTTTCTCCCTCCCTCTATCTGTCCCTCCCTCCCTTCCTCCCTCCCTCCCTCCCTCCCTCCCTCCCCCCTCCTTTTTTTTTGGTGTTGGTCCTGGGGCTTGAATTTGAAGTCAGGGTAAGCATAGACCCTGAGATTTTGCTCAAGACTGGTGCTCTACCACTTGAGCCACAGCTCCACTTCTGGCTTTTTGTTGGTTATTGAAACTAAAAATCTCATAGACTTTTCTGCCTGGGCTGGCTTTGAAGTATGATTCTCAGATCTTAGCTTCTTGAGTAGTTAGGGTTATAGGTGTGAACACTAGCATGCTGCAGTTCTTTTACTTGTGATGTGTCTAGAGAAAACTGACTCACGTCACCATCTGTTTAAATAACCCTAAGTACATCATTCATGTTATAGGGAACTGTTTTTCCAAAATGCACATATGACAGGCAGTAAGTACTTGATTGACTTCCTGTTCATTTTTTTTTCTCTTAGTACTGGAAATATATTCATCATATCAGTAGCATCAAAGCCAAAGCTCAATGGCTTTTTAAACTAGGAGTTGTTGTAGTGTGTTATAGTATTTATGATTTTGTTTTCATAGGAAGCATGATGCCTGATTTCTTCTCAGAAGTGCTCTCATACTGGAGCAATCAGACTACATTAGACTATGCCCTTTCTTCACAGGCAGTTTCTTTAGACATCAGTATCACATGCTGGCGCTTAGTTGATCATAGTCGTCTACAGTTATCAGACTATTGACAGGTCAAGCGAGTATAGATTTTACCAGGGTCATTGGTAAAATGGAAAAAGTAGTAATGAGTCCACAGAGCAAGTTCCCATGGCTTCACATATTTTAATTTTCTTAAATGCACATTGTTCTTGGAAGACCAGAATGAAGGCTGTGCAGTTCCAATTGCTCCTCTATCCTTCCTCCTTTGTGCTCCTGACTTATTCTTTCTGGTGTAAGTAGCTATCACGTAGGCCACTTAGTTTGGAAAGTAACACAGCTACTACTATTCCCAGTATTGATTAGAAAAGGGATTAGGGACTAAATAAAAAATGGAGTATGTTGTCAAACCAAATATCTCTGACCTACTTAGATTGAAGCTCTGTTTACTAATGGTTTTCCATGTCACCACTTATAGTCAAATACACCTACCTGAAGAGGACTGTGTGGACATTAACAGGAGAGGCTGGATCATTGTTCCTCAAGATATATTGCAACAACTGAGCTATGCTTTTAGTTCCGTAAAGCCTAGAACCCAGAATAGCTTCACAGATGAAGTGACAGTGTCCTCTACTAAAACACGCCCTTTGAATATTCTTATGATCATTGACATTTCTTATAGTCATCTGCTCTTTCTCTTACTGTTTTTCCTGATCTTTTTTTTCCCCCATGATCTCCTGGTTGAAGGAAAAACAAAAGTAAGCCCCAGTAAAGAACAGTGGTATTCTAAGAATTTACACCTATACCTCTCTCTGCTGTTTTTTTTTTACCCTGCACTGAGAACTGTTTTCCAAAAGGACAGTGCTTAAGGTAATTCTTTTACTACAATGAGATATATTTTACTGCTCATATTTTCTGGAAAAAAAAACTTTTTAGAAAGTGTTCAAACCCCTGCAAACCACTCAAAAGTAGAAGGTACAATGGAAAATTTCCAGCACTTTCTCTTCTTAATGCTAAACTCCCCATGTCATGTCCAGTCTCATTCTTTGCTCTACTTGTTCACTACCCAGAAAAATCTCCAGATGACAAAGAGTGCCTCATTTTCTAGTCATGTGGAAGTTTATCATTCAGCCACAAAACTGTGCTGTTTTGTTAAAAAATCTCTCAAGTAGAACATATAAAAGGGCTTCTTCAGTATTTTTTCAAATTTCCTTCCACAGGTTTCAGCATTAGAGTCTGGGCTGGGAGACCTGAGTGATTAAGCACCCTTTTGTGTTTTTATTCATATACTCTTCTAACCAATAACCCCAATGGACTTCTTTTTTGCTGTGAGTAAATCTGGTTTCTTTTATGTGCTTTCCTAGAATATCCTTTTTATTGAACAGAGTCATGGCTGGAGTCTTCCTTACTGCTTTAGATAGATATCAAACAGACAGAGTCTTTGGTGAGCTTGGTTCTAAATTAGAGTTTGTATTGGTTAAGATTTTTAAGCATAGACAACAGAACTCATTCTAACTAATTTAACCAGAGAAGAATTTATTAAGCACTATCAGTGATCAGTAGCTTACTTGTCCACCTCTTCAATATTGTGAGGTAAATTTCCTAGAACAGTTTCTGGACAAAGGATCTGCTCCCTCTGCCATACTTAGAGGCACACTGTGTTGGCTACAAATTAGCAAGTCTCTCACTGCTACTGTCAAGGCCAGAGTGTGATGATTTTCTTTTTAATTTTGGAAGAACTTTATTATTCAGTGTTGTGGAATAGATGTCAACACATTAGTTTCTATCTCACTGCCCTCTGCATACAAAACAATACAACACACACACACACACACACACACTCCTAATATTAGGAAGTATTTGAGATGACTCAGGTATAAACACGGCTTCTCTAGGAGAACCATTCCTACAACTAACATGTTAATTCAGTTCCATAGAAGGGAGGATACAATAATAAATTGATCCCTAGTCTTTCCTGAGTATTTATTATAAAAAAGATTTGGGTTATTCAACAAAAAGTAGTTTATATTTAAAATGAAAATAAATGAATATGAATTTTGCAATAAAAATTATTAGCTAAAACCTTTGAATTAAAACATATGAACACATAAACTCATATGTACATATAGGCACACAGTCATACACATATACACCCTTGGCTTGCAAATCCTTTTTCTCTTGCTATCTCACTGTTATTTGCAATTCAAATACAGTTGGAAATTTAAGGTTTAGAAACATTATTGTTTTTTCAAATGTCCTATAGGCTCATTATTTATAGGGAGAGAGGCCATCAAAATAAGCAGGAAAAACTTTTGTATGAAGATGAGCTTTCTTAGTTGTTTACTTCCCAGGACAATCAACATTGAATAGTGAACCCAATGAATATTAGCTTTATGGTTACTAGTGTGATAATACTATGAACATAAATACCTTGAAAACTCAATAAGAATTTTTCCTGTGGTTAGTTTTATCCTCCAATTATTTATGGTTTATATACACAATGGAATTCTATGCTTCCATCAGAAAGAATAACATCTCCCCATTCATAAGAAAATGGGAAGATTGGAAAAAGTCATATTAAGTGAAGTATACTAGACCCAAAGAAACATAGGCTTCATGGTTTGCTTCATTTGTAATAATTACTAAATGTCTAGGATAGTCCTAGAAGAAGATCACAATAGCTCAATAGCTACATACATATGACTATATAAGATGATGATGCTAAGTGAAAGGAACTCCAAGATACACAAACAAGAGGTTTTTCTTTGTTGTTGTTTTTACTGTACTGTGTGAAGTTATTTCTTTCATTTCCCCCCCTTTTGTTTACCCCTATTGTCACTGTATTGGATTTGGTACCCTGTGTCTTGTATATAAGTTTATCTGAATTAGGGAAGGGAAGGGGAACAACACAATGATGTGACAAAGAACAAAGGGTGAACCAATGCTACAGTGATACTCACAAGACAATGTGTTGGAAATGAACTTCTGATTTTTAAAATCATGCTCTCCACCACAAAGATGTATATCTTACCTGAGCATACTGGTGGCTCATGCCTGTAATCCTAGGTATTCAGAAGTCTGAGGTATGAAAAACTGAGTTTGAAGCCAGCCTGGAGAGACAAATCTGAGAGATTTTCTAGTTCACTAGCAAGATGCCAGACTAGAGATGTGGTGGCTCATGTGGTAAAGTGCCAGCTGTGAGAGAAAAAGATAAGAAGAAAGTATAAGGCTCTACATTTAAGCACTCTTACCAACATCTCCACCGCCACCCCCTACCAAATTCTGTCTTATTCACAGCTGCCCCTTTTTAGAAGTGTACATGTGTACATCTAATTGTTGGTATGATAGGTTGCTTGTCTGAGCCATAAGTGTAAAGTCTTGGGGAATGTCATTTTTTGTAAGTCACTCCTGTACTCCGATGGCAAATAGGTACAGATGACAGTCAGTCACTATAACTAAAAGATGCCCACTATGGATTACAAGAAGACTACATCGTCTGGGGGAGTTTGAGCAACAATTTTATTAGTATGAGTAGGTGTAATATTAGTAGTTAGCACTTATTAAGCATTTTGATGTACAGACACTGTGGTAAATGCTTTATGAATACTTTTTTGCTTTTATATCTATAATAACACTGAAAGCTCATGCTTTAAATTTTATTTTGAAGAAGTAGAGAAGCAAAACTCATTAAAAATTTGTCAAGATCAAACAACTAGGAACTGGTAGAAATAGCTTTCAAAGCTAGCTCCAGCTTCCTTTGAAGGCAATATTTTTAATGTTCAAACCCATTGAGTTTTTTTTAGAAAATAAGAACTCTAATAAAATATACAGTTTATTAGATGAAGTCATTTGGCTTTGGACAATACATTCTAATAGTTTTTATTCTCTTTCTATATTGATCATATGTTTTTATATAACTTTTTTGCCCCAAATTAACATTTATTCTTTTTCACATGGAAGTATTTGGACTCAAATAGCTTTTCTTCTGACTTGTCTGCGATCAACTTAAAGACCACTGATGCTTTCTATTAAGTTATACCAGAAGGCTTAAATTTGCCTTCTGGCATTCTGTGAACATTTTTAAATGGAGATATAACACATTTGAATTAGTTTTACTCCACTATATTGCTTTTCTATATGTTTTACATTACTTGAAAAACACATTATTAGGTCCCTGTCACCTTTGGCCTACATGCAACCTTAGTAGCTATTTCATTAATCTCTTTACAAAATTAACTTTTCCAAATATGTCCAAAGTCTAAAAAGAAATTTCTTAAAGCCATCAGAAATTCTCCCAAAAGTCTAGTCTTTGAAGACAGCATTGTGAAATGTGACATTTTTTCAAATGATAGAAACAAATATTAGTGCCAAGAAAATCAATAATTTATCTCAACTCTACACCTCATATATGGAAAGAATTTTCACCAAATTTATAGTCCTCGCATACTATTTTTGCTTCAAATGATTCTTTGTTTGATTAAGTTGAGGAACTATACAGATGTATTTTTAAGCTTTGAAGACAATAATGTTTTAGGAAAGGCATTTGAGCTACAGTGGTTCCACTTCTGTAATTTTCTGGTTAACTGGAGATGAGTCTCATGGTTTTTCCTGACCAGGCTGGTTTTGAACTGTGATCATGAGATCTCAGCCTCCTGAGTAGCTAGGATTACAGGAGGAGCCACCAGAGCCTGGCAGCAGGATCAATTCTAATGGAGTTTTTTTTTTTTTTTTTTGCCAGTCCTGGGCCTTGGACTCAGGGCCTGAGCACTGTCCCTGGCTTCTTCCCGCTCAAGGCTAGCACTCTGCCACTTGAGCCATAGCGCCGCTTCTGGCCGTTTTCTGTATATGTGGTGCTGGGGAATCGAACCTAGGGCCTCGTGTATCCGAGGCAGGCACTCTTGCCACTAGGCTATATCCCCAGCCCCCTAATGGAGTTTTTAATTAAGACAATTATTCTCTCTCTCTCTCTCTCTCTCTCTCTCTCTCTCTCTCTCTCTCTCTCTCTCTCAATTTTTCTGGGCCACATACTGTTCCATTAAAGAAGGATAAGGGACAATGAATGAAGATGGATGATTATTCCTGGATTCTAGCTTGAATAGATAGGAGAAGTTATCACCTAGGTTTTTATTGTGTTTGTTTGAGATGCTTGTGGATATACATCTAAAGCTAATCCCTAGTGTGAGGTTGAGAGAGGCATGTGCACCTGTCCATTTCTATTATACACCTGCAAATAGTAGTCAAACTCATCATCGCTTTAAAATTGATTAGAGCTGTATGACTTTTTATATCCAAATTAGTAATTTGTGGTTATTCTCTGTTGGTTTCTTGACTAAAGACTAAAGATATCAATTTTATTGGTTATTTTAAAATTGTTAGGGTTTTGTTGATTTTTTCTTTTTTTGGTCTGCAGTTTTCTCACTTTCAAGTTTGTGTATTCTTTGATGCTTTTTTGTCATTAATTTTGCTTTTCTCTATTTTCCTAACATGGTAACTTAGATTATCGATTCATTGTTTTTATACCTTCCTTCTTTTGTAATGTGCATATTCTAGCTATAATTTTCCTTCAAGCTAACTCTCAGTCTTTCTGCAGCCCACAATTTTATTTTATTTTACTTTATTTTATTTTTTGCCAGTCCTGGGGCTTGAACTCAAAGCCTGAGCACCGACCCTGAGCTTCTTTTTGCTCAAGGCCAGCACTCTACCACTTGAGCCACAGCACCACTTCTGGCTTTTTCTATATATGTGGTGCTGAGGAATAGAACCCAGGGCTTCATGTATATGAGGCAAGCACTTTTTGCCACTAGGCCATGTTCCCAGCCCCAGCCCACAAATTATGAAAATTTTTATTTCTGTTTCCATTTAGCTCATCTGTTTTTAAATTTCTCTTGAGACTTTTTCTTTGATGCATGTGTTGTTAAGCGTATATTTTTATATTACTCGCTAAATATTTTCGGTTTCCTTGGCTACATTTTTATTATTGATTTATGGTTTAATCCCACTGTGCTTTGCAAACATATTTTGTGTGATTTTTGTATTAATAATTAAAGCATAGCTAATGATATGGTATATGATCTAAATGGCAAATGTTTTATATGAACTTGAGAAAAATTTGATTTTGTTGGATGAACTATTTTGTAAATGTCAATTAAATCATGTTGATGGAGGTTTCTATTTCATTCAACAATATTCTTGCTGATTTTCTGCTCGGCATGTATGTCAATTACTGATTGAGATGTGGTGAAGAATTTTGGGTTTTGCCTGTCTCTCTTATTTCTTCTACTTTGGAGTTCTTTGACTTGCGATTATCTTTATATTCTATTTTCTGCAGTTTGAATATAAACCTATGTATAGAGTCCTCCCCCTCTTCATCTTCCTCCTCCTCCTCTTCCTCCTCCTCCTCCTCCTCCTCCTCCTCCTCCTCCTCCTCCTCCTCCTCCTCCTCCTCCTCCTTCTCCTCCTCCTCCTCCTCTATTCTACTTGGACATTTTCTCAACTTCTTGGATCTACGCTTTTGTGCCTAAGAATTCTGGAAAAGTCTCAGCTATTATTACCCCAAGTATTTATTCTTTCTATCTTCTTTCTCCATTCTCATAACACAAAAATTATAATTTTTCTAATTTTCTCATATTTCTTTTTTATTTTGTTTCATGTTGCCTTTTTTTAGCATTTCAGTTTGGGAAATTTCTAGAGAAATATCTTTAAATTCACTGGTTGTTTTCTTAACTATTGTTCAGTTATTGATTGCTCCATCAAAAGTGTTCTCCATATAATGCATTTTATTTCTGCCGTTTCATTTTGATCCTTAGAGCTCTTGTCTAACTATATTACTCATCTGGTCTTGCATGTTGTACATTTTTTTCTTTTATAGCTTTCAGCATGTTAATCTTATTTATTTAACTTTTTCCTGATAATTGAATAAATACTTGCCATATCTAAGAAGTTTTTGATGTCTCCAGAATTGCTTTATGTCTCCAGATTGTTATTTCTTGATATTTTAGTATGTTGAAAACTAGATATGGGGCTGGGGATATGGGCCTAGTGGCAAGAGTGCTTGCCTTGCATACATGAGGACCTGGGTTCAATTCCCCAGCACCACATATACAGAAAACGGCCAGAAGTGGTGCTGTGGCTCAAGTGGCAGAGTGCTAGCCTTGAGCGGGAAGAAGCCAGGGACAGTGCTCAGGCCCTGAGTCCAAGCCCCAGAAATGGCCAAAAAAAAAAAAAAAGACTAGATATGGAATGGTTATATATTAGAAATTAACATCTACAGAGCTTCAGTGTGAGGTTCTGTTTTAGGCTAAGAGTTACACTGTATTTAATGTTTGCAGTTGTGATGAGTGTCAGAGGTTTTTCAGTTTATTTTAGCATCATATTGTTTTCATTCCTGTTGTCTTTGAATTGTGTAGCAACTTCCCTCTTAAAGTCTGTTTCTTTCAGCTCTTTAAACTAAATTTTTCCCCTGTTGATGTGGTAGTACGGTATTGCAGGAGGATAATATTCTATAATCTTAAGAATAAATCTTCATATTTTAAAACTGAGCCTGAGTCTATGGACTATGACCTATGGAAGAGTTTCCTAGGTCTCCAATCTCCATTGCTAAAAGCATCCAAGACTGGCCGGGAACATAGCTTAGCAGTAGAGTACTTGTCTTGCATGAACAAAACCCTCAGCTCAATTCCTCAGCACCACATAAACAGAAAAAGCCGGAAGTGGTGCTGTGGCTCAAGAGGTAGAGTGCTAGCCTTGAGTAAAAAGAAGCCAAGGACAGTGCTCAACCTTTGAGCTCAAGCCCCAGGACTGGCGGGGAAAAAAATCCAAGACTGCAGTGTTTATTTACAAGGCTTGGTGTTATCTGCAGTTTCTAGGCATCTATTCGAGTTTTAGAATGTACCCTGTGGCTAATGAAGGGCTACTGTAGTTTTACTTGAGAGTGGCCTCCACCTGAGAGAACAAGATGCTCTAAGTGCACTTTTAAAGGTTTACTTTTCTTCTTTTCCTAGAATGTCCTAGAATATGTGGGCATTCATTGCTGGTCTTCACAGTGGGAACCAGGTGGGCTTTCTCCAGGAGTTTTTACTTTCTGGTCAGAATCTAGCAATTTATCAATCACAGTTTTATAATATTCCTAATGGTTTCTGATTTCAGTGGTTTTTGGACCCTTGCTGAGCTGTGGTTTCTCTGATTGTGGTTCTCTGACTCTCCTGTCTGTACAGAGTTTTGCAATGTAACCTCAATTCAATGATGAATCTAACGTATTTGTTGACTTTTAGCTTTTGAGTGTTCTTGTTTGGGGATGAAAGTAGAGGTTTCTAGACTCTTTATGAAGTATCTGCCTGCCTGCTTCTCCTCCCTCTCTCCCTCTCTTCTTTGCCTTGCTTTGTCCCTTTCTTCCTTCCAATGACATTCCAATGATTATAATTGACATTCATAATTTCACAAGTGAGTCATGGTTACCATAGTTTACTTTATACATGTCATTTTTCCCTAGGTCACTGACCTTAGTTAAGTAGGTAGTTTGATGTCATTTGCCGCCAAGTTCAACATCTAGTACTCCTAGTGGATGATCTCGCTTGACTTCCTTCCTTCCTTCCTTCCTTCCTTCCTTCCTTCCTTCCTTCCTTCCTTCCTTCCTTCCTTCCTTCCTTTCTTCTTTCTTCCTTCCTTTCTTTCTTCCTTTTTTCTTTCTTTCTTTCTTTCTTTCTTCTTTCTTTCTTTCTTTCTTTTCTTCCTTCTTTCTTTCTTTCCCTCCCTCCCTCCTCCCTCCTCCCTCCCTCCCTCCCTCCCTCCCTCCCTCCCTCCCTCCCTCCCTTCCTTCCTTCCTTCCTTCCTTCCTTCCTTCCTTCCTTCCTTCCTTCCTTCCTTCCTTCCTTCCTTCCTTCCTCCCTTCCTTCCTCCCTTCCTTCCTCCTTCATTTCTTTTTAAATGTGTGACATATATAACACTTCTTGGCCTTTTGGCTAAGATCAAGTGTAGTATCTGTTCTTATCAGTTTAAATGTGTGACTTATAGACTTTCATTTATTCTGCACACCTCTTTTTTTTTTTTGGCCAGTCCTGGGCCTTGGACTCAGGGCCTGAGCACTGTCCCTGGCTTCTTCCCGCTCAAGGCTAGCACCCTGCCACTTGAGCCACAGCGCCGCTTCTGGCCGTTTTCTGTATATGTGGTGCTGGGGAATCGAACCTAGGGCCTCGTGTATCCGAGGCAGGCACTCTTGCCACTAGGCTATATCCCCAGCCCACACCTCTTTTTTTTTATTAAGTGCTGTAATTTTTAAGCCTGACTTCAAAGCAATTGATATCATGTCAGAATTTCTTAGTGGTCTCTTGATAATCAGTCAAGGCTGTGCACACTCATTTGGACCAGACAAGACTCAGTCTCTGTTCATGCATCTTTGCATGAATTGGGTGGGTTCATTAACAATTTACATAGTTTGATGTTTGATCCTGGATTTTTCTGCTTGCACAAGGTCTCACATCCAGTGGTAAGCTGTCTATCATCAGTGTGAGCATAGCTTCAAACAAGGTCTCTACCATCCAGACCTCCAGACATATGTGAGTGTGTTAAAATTTCTCAATTGCCTCATTCTCCATATATCCCCCTGCATTGATGGCTAATTTGACTATCCATTTCTTTCCACAACAACTATCATAACCTCAGGCTAATCAATATTGGCTATCTTCCTTATTTGTCACCAAAATCACCACTGTTTCCTACACTATGGAGGACCGAGGGACTTTTCTGAGCTATGTTGACTATCTGTCTACATAGCTGGGTTTACCTGAAGAGACAGGAGGGAAGAGGCAGAAGAATTTTAACAATCTTAGGTAAAAATGCCACAAAAAACTTCTTAGTGACTTTCAGTAGCTTTTCTTGTGCAGATACGCCTCAATTTGTTTTATGCCTTTGTTCTATTTTCAGTGTCCCAATTCTTTGCTTTTGACAATTTCATCAGTTTTATTGTTGCTTTTTTCAGGGAGGATTTGCTGAGCTCCTCACTCTCCGACTCTAGATCGTACATTATCTCTTCAATTTCCTCAAGGCACATTGTTTGCTGACTCTGAAGAGTAAACTTGCCAAATTGATCAGGTTGGTCATGGTAACTGAAAGGGGTAAGAAAGGAACTTGACCGACCGTGTGTGAAAGCACTAGTTAATGGTGTTCATGTCCTGTAAGGAGTTATAGAGTGGGTAAATATTAAGAGACTATTTGATACAGTACTGGGCTCTCTCTAGTATACGTCTAGGTATACTGGGTTTGGAGTCCAACATGTCAATTTAACATAGTTCTCATGTTGAATTTCACCCAGCCAGTTTCTCAGAAGATATTGGTGCAGGGGAGAAGGGAAGGTGCTGATGAGAGAGCAGTTTGGGTAGGCAAGCATGAAATTAAGATGATATAGGAAGGAAGAGAAGGTATCCCAGAACTGAAAGCATAGAAGAACTCAAAGGAATCAGTTCTAGAAACATTGGAAATGTAAAGGAAAAAAACTCATTGCTGTGAGATGATGCATAAGTTGGAAGCCTGCAGGAATTTGTGGTGAGGAGTTGGGTTGTGTATACATGAAATCTCAAAGGATCCTGCTCCTTCTTCTGGATGAATGCTTTCAGATGTGAGGCAGAGTGGTAGGTGGGAGAGGGCCAGGGTAATATTCCTATGAATAATATTCCTATGACTGAATGAGTCATCTACAAAGTTAGTCAAGTTTTCCCTTCACAAACTGGTTCATAGTTGTTTCACAAACTGTTTCACAAATAAATGAACAGATAGGGTACCATGGCTTTATACTCTCTTTTGGATCAAATCCTGTCCATGACCCAATAGCTTTCACTCAGTTACACATAATTTGTATGACAAATCATAAGGGTACCAGTTAGAATATGATAAAGTGCTTAATGAATGATTTTAGAAACTTCTACCAAATATTCACTTATCTTAGTATTTTGTACTAATAAAATTATCTTAATATTTTGTACCTCAGAAGTATTCTTCTTTTTTTAAGATGCTTTTTAAAAACAGACTAACTCATGAAGTATTATTCTTTAAAAGCTGTTCCCTTTGTACTTATATAAGTAGTTGACTGAGTCCTTTTGCTCCAGGTTGTTTTTTTTTAAACCAAGACATCTTTCATGCCCTATTTTTTTTTCACAACTTGAGAAGCTATCATGACATGGACAGATGGAATTATGGGCAGCTAGGTCTCCTGTAATATGTTCTTGGTGCTTCACTCATTTCATTTACTCACTGCTGATTCTGCTAGTCAAGAAGAACATATGAGAAACAAAGCTGCAGATTTTTCAAACAAAAAAATTCCACTTGGTTTGTCATTAATGATCCTGACTGATAACTCTATGATGCATTTAGATTTCATGGACTCTGATTCCATGTTTCTTGAACTTCTAAAGGAAATTTAAGAATTAAAATCTGAATGCTGATACCATGACTCCAGCCTATAATTCTAGCTTATTTGAGAGGCAGAAATTGAGAGATCATGGTTTGAGGCCATGATAGGGATCATCACCAATAGCTGGGCATGGCTGTGTATACTTATAATTCAAGCAGTTGCTCAAATGATGGAAGTCGAGCCTGACAAGTCCAAGGCCTCTCATAAAAAACCCAATACAGCCAAAAAAATTAAATAGGTTTTGTTAACTTTAATGAAAACTAATTTACCTTCTTTAATCATTAACGACAGCACTTCAATTGTAATTCTGTCAAGTTTCTTTCTTTCTTTTTTTTTGGTTGGGAAGATTACTAGTAGAATAAAGGCCTCTAGAAACAGTCTCTTTTATCCATCATAGCTCCTGATGGCCTGAGCTGAAGTCCAGGTAGAAATAACTCACTATCAAGAGTTGGACCTTTGAAAAACAAAACAAAAAAATAACATAGACTAATTTAATTTTGAAAGTATAGCTCAGTGGTATAGCCTTTGGCTAGCAAGAGAGAGGTTCTGGGTCTGATCCTCACTCCTAGAAGAAAAAGTAAACTGAATACTTCTTCCTTTTCTTTGCTTTGTGAGACAGGGTCTCGCTATGTAATCCAGGCTGGTTCAAGCCTCTCAAATCCTGCTATCCCATATGCCACCATCATGGCTGATTGAAAAGGACTTTTCTAGGACATCTATTTAAAAAATAATAATTTCTTGTCAAATAAGGCACATATACACACATACTTAAAAACCCACAATGAAAAGGTGTGAGAGTTTCATAAAAGAACAATTAAAACTTTTTTATATGACAATAAAACAAGGGCTTGCTTTATTGCTGCACAAAAAAAGAGATTGGAATGTATGTGTAATGTATTACATGTGTATGTACACATAAAATTATAAATATATTTAAGTGGAATGCTTAGAATTACATAAACCATATCTTTCTAGGTCAATGTAGACTTTCAAAGTGTCTTAACTAAGAAACCGCATTTTCTTAGTCCAGAAACCTTGGAATTTTGGTATCATCCTTATAATCTATAAAGCCAGATTGAAAGAACATTTCCTTGTTGGAAATTCAAGTACACAAATAAAAGCAGCTCAAATTTCCAGGATTTGCATAAGTGATCCCCTAGTTCATCATGAGTTTCTTGGCCTGGAAAAATCATTTCCTTGAAGCAATGATCCTCTTAGAAATGGTTCCTCTGAGTTGCCTTCCATAATGTCACTTCAGGATTGGGAATGGGAGCATTCGTGCTTAGGTTAGAATGCTATCTTCACTCAGTAGTTCCACAGCTTTTTCAATTCATATCTAAATGTGTTATTTTAAACCCATGTATTATATCCTATCATCTGTGGAATCTCTCTTATATATTTCTCACTATATTTCTTTCCAGCATGAAATTCCTATCTTTCATTGTACAGATCTCTCTACTCCTTACTTGCTACTTCTGTATTTGGAGGATAGATAATTCTCATGGTTTCTTTCTTTGATGTATCCAATCCCTTTTCTGTCCTGATTCAGTCTCTAAGACTGAATGAGAATACCAACATTATGGAGACTGTGGAGAAAATATGCACATCTATAAACAAGTGCCTAAAGTGTAAATAACTTCACTCAGAATACTTGTCTTTCAAGGTGGGAAATAGGATGAACTATTATTATCATTAAGAAAACAAGGCCTACTGGGTGCTGGTGACTCACACCTGTGATCTTAGCACTTGGGATGCTAAGGAGTATCGAGGTTCCAGGCCAGCTTGAACAGAAAAGTCTGTAAGACTGCATCTCCATAGAGGAAATCTGGGCTGCAACTGCATGCTTCTGTGAGCCCAAGACTGGTGGGAAGCTTAAAACTAGGCAGATTAAGACTCAGTCACATGCCCAGGTGAGACCCAATTCTAAAAATAACCAGCAATAAACAGTGTTGGAAAAGCAGCATAATGGTGTTGTCCCAGCATGAAGCCATGGCTTCAAATTTAGTAACACATTCATACATACAAACACACATACATATGCACACAAAAAAGGGAAAGTCCTCATAATATAGTATAAAAATACTAGAATTAGGAAGTGGCACTGTGGCTCAACTGGTAAAGCATTAGCCTTGAGCAGAAGAGCTCAGGGACAGTGTGCAGGCCCAGAGTTCAAGCCCCACAACAGACAAAATATATACTAGAATTAGCATCATGCATAGAGGAAGAAACCTGTATTCCCCAAAGCAAATAATATAATTAGACTTGAGAGAATTACACACAATATGGGTCATATTGCAAGTAGAACACAAATATACAATGTACGATTTCCTTCATTCAAGGCCTCTTCTTGATCTGCAAAACTGAGATTGATAAGTAATTAAAAAAAACTTTTTAGATACTCAGGAGGCTCACGTCTGAAGATCAAAGTTCAAAGCCAGCCAGGGCAGGAAAATCCATGAGTCTCTTATCTACAATAAATTACACAAAAAAGATGGAGGTGGAGCTTGGGCTCAAGTTCTAGAGCACTAGACTTGTGCAAAAGAAGCACAGGGACAGTGCCCAGGCCTGAACTCAAGCCCCAGGACTGGCCAAAAAATAACCAAAACTCCCTTTGAATAATTTCTGAAGCAAAAATATTATCCTTGAACTTGGTTAATTGTGTGACAATTCAAAATTATTGCCTCCAATACTTTTATGGTATTTTCATTTAGATTAGTGTCTACATAGTCTCCTTTTTTTTTTTTTTTTTTTTTTTCCAGTCCTGGGCCTTGGACTCAGGGCCTGAGCACTGTCCCTGGCTTCTCTTTGCTCAAGGTTAGCACTCTGCCACTTGAGTCATAGCGCCACTTCTGGCCATTTTCTGTATATGTGGTGCTGGGGAATCGAACCCAGGGCTTCAAGTATATGAGGCAAGCGCTCTTGCCACTAGGCCATATCCCCAGCCCACATATTCTCCTTTTGAGTTTCTTCAGATTTGTGATGACTTCAACATGTGAGTGATTGTTTCAG
Source organism: Perognathus longimembris pacificus (assembly GCF_023159225.1). Taxonomy (NCBI): domain Eukaryota; kingdom Metazoa; phylum Chordata; class Mammalia; order Rodentia; family Heteromyidae; genus Perognathus; species Perognathus longimembris. The sequence goes on along the minus strand of NC_063170.1, from coordinate 43,987,168 downwards.
TGACTCTGTGCCAACCCAGGGACTTAGATCCCAGCAAATCTACTTATCACTCCTAGTGAAATGTTGTCTCAGCAAAGACTCACAAACATTCCAGGGCAGAGACCAACCATCTCTGCTATGACTTCTCTGAGTTCCTGAAGCTGTATTACAGACTCTGTGAGCCAAATAAAATGGATGTTGCAAATATCCACTGAGGATCAAAGACCTCATGTAAGGCCAGATAACATGAAAATATTATAGGAAGGGATAGGGAAAACACTAAGGTTCCTAGGCGTGATTCAAAACTTCCTAAGTAATGATCCAGGATAACCACAAATTAGAGACTGGACAAATAGGATTGTATCAAAGTGAAGAGTTTCTGCATGGCAAAGGACATACCTAGCAAGATAAATAGAAAACACATAGAATGGGAGAATATTTCTACTAGCTATGCATCAGACAAGTGCCTCATATCTAAAATACACTTAGAGCTCAAAAATTAAAGTCCTCTAAAATAATTCTTCAAAGAGACAACAACCCAATTAATAAATGGGTTAAAGACTGAAAGAGAGACTTCTTAGAAGAAGTCAGAATAGCCAATAGACACATAAACATCCAACATCCAACATCCAACATCTCTGGTTATAAAAGAAATACAAATCAAAACAACGTTGAGATTTCACTTTAGCCCAACCAGAATGATTATTATCAGGAAAACTAACAATCACAGATGTTAGTGGGGATGTAGCAAAAGGGAATACTACTACACTGGTGGTGGGAATGTAAACTGGCTCAACCACTCTGGAAAGCAATATGGAGGTTCCTCAAAAGACTAGAGCTTCCCTATAACCAGCAATTCCATTCCTAGCCATTTATTCAATAGATTAAAAACAAGGCCACACTAAAGCTATCATCCCACTCATGTTCACCGAAGCATTGTTTACCATAGCCAAGATATGGAATCAACCCAGATGCTCCTCAGTGGATGAATGGATCAAGAAAATTAGGTATATGTAAATAATGAAATTCTATGCTTCCATCAGAAAGAATGATATTGGTACCATTGGTAATTAAATGGAAAGACTTGGAAAAACTACATTAAGTGAAGTAAGCCAGACCCAAAGCAAGATAGGTTTGTGATTTCTCTCATTTGTTGTAACTAGAGAGTGCCTATAAATCTACACAGAAACACACTGGATGGTAAAAGACAAATACATACATTTGGATATGATAAACTATAAAGGACTCTAGACATTCTGACAGTGAGACTAAAGGAGGATATTCTTAGGAGAGGATCACAAAGGCTCAATAACTATGTGCATATGTTCATATAAAATGTCATTTATCGAAATGAACTCTATGAAATGGAAATGAAGGGTTTTTTTATTAGTTTACTTTTTTCTCCTTTGTCACTGTTTCTGAATTTTGTGCCTTTTTTGTTGTAAGTTTATTTTTTTTGTGGAAGGTAAGGGGGCAAAGAAATGTTTCAAATGGAACAAGGGTGAACCAATTCACTAGACACTATGTTGGAAATGAACTTTACAACTTAAGGAAGAGAGGAGTTGGGAGGGAAAAGGTGGAAGAAAATGAGGGAATAGATAGTATGATTAAAAAATGTACTCAGTGCTCAATTTATGTAACTGTAAGCCCTCTGCACATCACTTTTACAATAATGAAAAAGGAAAAGGCCAAAAAAAATGCTGTGAGTTTAAAAAGTATAATTTTCCTCTTTCCTTCTTTCTCTCTCTCTTTCTTTCTTTCTCCCTCCCTCCTTTCTCTCTCTCCCTTTCCTTCCTTCCTTCCTTCCTTCCTTCCTTCCTCCCTCCCTCCCTCCCTCCCCTCCCTCCCTCCCTCCCTCTCTCTCTCTCTCTCTCTCTCTCTCTTTCTTTCTTTCTTTCTTTCTTTCTTTCTTTCTTTCTTTCTTTCTTTCTTTCTTTCTTTCTTTCCTTCTTTCCAATCCTGGGGACTGAACCAGGGCCTGGACACTGTCTCTGAGCTTCTTTTGCTCAAGGCTAGCACTCTACCACTTGAGCTACAATGCCACTTCCAGCTTTTTCTGTTTATTAAGGAATTGAACCTGGGGCTTTATGCATGCTATGCAAACACTCTGCCACTAAGCCACATTCTGGCCCTGATTTTAATTTCTTTAAGTAGTTGTACAAAGAAGGTGTCATCCAACAGAGTAGTTTATGAATACAGTGCTTCTTGATCAATGTCACCTCTTTTAACATTGTTACTCCCTCCTCCTATCCTCCCCTTCCATGTTTTCTTAATTTTTAGGTTATGTATTGAATTTTTGGGCATTTGACAATAATTTATGTATACAATGCATCTTGTCTGTGTCACTCTTTCAACATCTTCATCCCTCCTTGACCCACCCCTTCCCTTATTTTTCTCAGTTTTGTGCACAATATATTCTTGTGTGCACTCTACTAATTTTTCCTATTCATTCTTCTACCTCTTTTCTCTTGCCCTGCTCTTGCAATTATCCATTTTCTGGTACTTATTTTGTTATGTTTGACTTAGTCTTTCTAAAGAATTATACTATTTGCATTGTATATATCTTCTATCATACTTCAGTTAATTTTAATTCATTTTAATCTCTTGGATACTACCCAGCATGATCACTTCTAGATTTATAGGCACATCCTAGTTCCCACCTAGTTCCCTGTTTCTTTAAGTCTGGCTTTCTTAATATAAACCTTTTCCAGGTCTTTCCATTTCCATATGAATAGTACAATGACATTCTTTCTGATGGATGAATTCCATTGTGTATATATACCACATTTTCTGGAGGCATTTGTCCATTGAGGGGCATCTCGGCTGTTTCAATATCTTGACTATGGTAAATAAAGCTGCAACAAACATCAGAAGAAGTAAATATGGCCAATAGACACATGAAAAAATGTTCAACGTGGCAGGGATGCAACTCAGTGGCAAAGCGCCACTGGGTTCGATCCCCAGTACCAAAAAAGAAAACACACACACAAAAATACAGTTTTTTTTTTTTTAAAAAAAACCCACCCAAAAAAATGTTCAACATCTCTGGCCACAAAAGAAAGGCAAATCAAACAACACTGTGATTTCACCCCAACCCAGCTGGAATAGTCATTATCAAGAAAACTAATAACGAATGCTGGCATGGATGTAGCCAAAAGGGAATTCTATTGCACTTTTTGTGGAATGTAAATGTGTTTGGCCACTCCATAAAGCAGTATGGAGGGTACTCCAAAAACTAAACATGGAACTACCGTATCACCCAACCATTTTACCTCTGGGCATTTATTTACCCAATAGCGCACAAACAAGGACATGCTAAAGCTACCATCACATCCAAGTTTATTCCATTGAGTTTTTAGTGGGTAAATAGTAATAGATAACTAGAAGACCATTATAAAGATAATATTGGAGTTTCTCCGGCAGAAGGCAGGGACCTATGAAAGTTTAAGAATTGCTCTTCTCCAACCTTGAAAACTTCTTGTGATCCATTTCAACAATAAAAAAACAACAGGGCCAATAGGCTTTAGTACTGGTAGTTTGTGAATTAACCAAGATCTATATAACATGGTGGCCATATTTCAAACATTTTTACTCTTCTCCCTCCTTCTCTTCCTCCTTCTTTTCCTCTTCATTCTCCTCCTCTTCCTGCTCTTCCTCCTCCTCCATCTCTTTCTCCCCCTCTTCTCTTCCTCTCCTTCTTCTTCTGTCTTTTGTGTTGGCATCATGGCTTGAACATGAGTCCCTTGTCACTCATGGCTGAGACTTTATCACCAAAGTCATGTATTCTGTCTAGCATTTTTTTTCTGTTAATTGGAGATAAGATTCTTGCACTTTCCTGCCTGGGCTGGCTATTGAACAACATTCTTCAGATTTCAGTCTTCTGAGTACTTAGAATTAGAGACATAGGTCATCAGCACTTGGTCAAAATGTTTATTCTTAGTACTAAACAGTCCTGGGAATACTATTTAAATATATAGCTAGCCCTAAACACTTTTTTGGGGTCATTTGTTGAGCTTAAACTTGGCCTGTGTGCTGTCCATGAACTCTTTTCCTTAAGACTAGTGTTTTACCAGTTTGAGACACAGCATCCCTTCAGTTTTCTGGTGGTTAATTGGAGATAAGAGTCTCACGGACTTTTCTGCCCATGCTGGTTTTGAACTGAGATCCTCAGATCTCAGCCTCCTGAATAGCTAGGATTACAGGTGTGAGCCACCAACACCAGGCCCCAAACACTTTTAATGAGAAAATTATTTCCTGTGAGATAAGATTATTTTGCACATTATGTTTGAATGGTTTGGAGGTGACATTGAGAATTCCTCTACTCTAGAGGAGCTTCCCAGGTTGTTATTGGTTCTGTATTTCAATGTCAGTAGGAAGCTTCTGTCAAATTTCTCTGTGAGTCCATTCACATCCAGAAAAAATGATACTGTCTTTATTTATAGCTTCTGCTTATGATTTAATATTTACAGAGTTCAGTGATATTTTCACAGTAGAATAGCATGAGGACCATGAAATATAGACACTGAAAGACTTCAAATGCAATTTGTTTCCATTTATGACACTAGTATGTCACCAGGAGGATGGTAAACCAATTAATTAAACTCAAAAAGAGTGAACACTAGACGGTATTTGGAGAAAGCAGAACTGGAAAGGGAACTCTTTACTGGCTCTCTTTTTCCCTTTGAATAATGGAAAATCTCACTTCTCAATTGTGGTAGAGAATGTCATTGCTGAAAATGCAGAAGGGAAAGCAATGATGGACTTTTTGGCTATTCTTATGTTCCATTCACTTACTTAAAGACCAAGGCATGGCTTGAAACTAGGAGAGGGGAAGTAGGAACAGATGTTGGTAGTTTGGTAGGAAAAAAAATGGGTTGGGTCCCATATGTTTTTTTGCTGCAGAAACTTCAGTTATTTTCAGGGTCTTTAATTTTGTTTGCAATCTTTGCTTCTATTTTAACCCAGTGTTTTCTCAAATTTTAAGTGCATAGAAGTCACTTTTGAATCATGTTGAGAATATAGATTCTGATCCCGTGGTTTGGAGATTTAGATTCCATGGGGACTTAAATTTTGAAGATACCCCAGACCACACTCAGAGATCAAGAGTCTGGAAGAGGCAGACATATATAGCCTTCTGTAAAAATAATAAAGTTTCAGTATGAATCTAAAACCTGCACATAGTCTTGCATTAGTAAATATTCAAAGGAACTAGCCACCTATTTTCCTGTTGGTAAAAATAATATCTGTCCTGAAAATGTGGGTATTGTTATAGCCCACGTAGTTATCAATTATTTTTACTTTATAAAACATTTCAAGCAGTAGCTCCATATAGAAACAATCTCAAAAGTATTCCTTTGGCTCTCTCTTTCAGCTATATAACCTAGAATCAAAGTGCATTTCCCTCCAGACAATTAAAAAATTGATTTTGTTTCTTCACAAGTAGCTATATTTTGGAAGACAAGTCATTGATTTAAAATTTCACTACATATGGAGTTTTAGGATCTTATTTTCACAGAGAATTTGAGGTGGCAGAAAGAATCCTTGGGCAGATTGTCAAAGAAATATTCGCCAAATACTAGAATCTTCCAACATAATAAAATTATAATCATAGAAGAGTTGATAGGTTGTAGAAATAGGAACCAATGTCTTTTTCTCCCTGAGGAAGATGGATTTCCTATAATTTAACAACTTTGAATGATATATTTATATGGTACATCTGTTTGAAAATAGTTATATTTTAGAAAATCTTTTTTTTCCTGAAATCTAATAAAATACAGATATGTAAAGTAAATATAAGTTTCAGAAAACTTAGTAACTGCACTAGCAAAGCAGTGTCTTTTGTTTCCTGTTTGCAAGACTCTACACATCCATGCTCTGTAATTCTGAGAAAAGATGATTGAAAAAAAAAAACCCAAATGTTTGAATGTCTGGGGTGTTGAGCAACAAATGAGTCCCACGGTGAATCCTCTTTCTGAAATCATCTCGTGTAGTTAAGCAAGCCTCTAATTAGTAGTTACAGATGTTTTTTGATGTCTTTGAACTCTTTTTCAGAGACACAGTTTCAGACCATTAATAATGTACCTGTGGATGGAAATATTTTAGATAGTTATCTGTGTAGTGTGACGAGTTGAGGAAAGGGATAAATTGGTTGAAGAACTGATGTGGCGTTACAGCTCCAGCTGTGACTTGAACACTAATCTCACACTTTATTATAGAAAAGAGAAGGGAAATAATAGGGCATGCGATGGGCTCCCACACCGTGTGTTGATGGCCACAGATCTCCAGGGATGGGTGTCTGCTCTGACATTGCCCCCACAGCAGGCAGCAGAGGGATTAATGAGATAAAGGCCTGTGGGGTCCAATTCCTCGGGGGTAGGGGCTATGCCAACCAAAAGCTTTAGATTATTGTCAGGCCTTTTCCTCTAACCTATGATTTTTTCCACATTATTCAGACTTGTCAATTCCCCACCTGTGCCCTGCTCATGCCTTCATGATTTTATTTCTCATTTTAAACTTTATGCTTCTAATTGAGAGACATTGATGTTTCCAGATTCATCCTGACAGATTAATACCCAGCCGGAGGGACCTGCTGTCAATGGGCATTTTGAATTATGTGTTTAAAATTGCTTTTGATGTCAAAGATGCCAAATTATGCACTTCACTAAGACTGTTCTGTGATTTTCTGTGGTTGAAAACTGCAGCTGTTCCATATCATCATTTACTGAGTTGGTTTGGTAAGTAAAATCTTAAATGAAGAATACAACTCTGAAATTCATCTTCTGTTGCCATATAGAGAAAATTTAAAAAAATAGAAGACTTAGTATTTGAAAGTTAGCTTCCAGAATAGTCATTCCTTTAAGGCATATTCTGTTTTGGAATCTTCATGATGCAGAATATTCTTATATCATAGGCCATATTAGAGGGGTGTGTGTGTGTGTGTGTGTGTGTGTGTGTGTGTGTGTGTGTGTGTGTGTGTGTGTACGTGCGGGCACCAGTCCTGAGGCTTGAATTCAGAGCGTGGGCACTGTCCCTCAATTTTTTTGCTAAAGGCTAGCAGCTCCACTTCTGGCTTTTTGATAGGCAATTGGTCTTTCCTGTCTGGGCTGGCTTCAAGCTATGTTTCTCAGCTCTCAGACTCCTGAGTAGCTAGGATTAGAGGCTTGAGCTACCTGGAGAATTCCCCCACTCAGACATGCGGCCAAGAAGGAAGGCATGCACAGGAAAGGAATCTGCATGTAAGTTATCAGTAGAACCCATACTCTCATTCTTTCTGGAACCTTCCATGATGTCCTCTCTTATTTTTCCTCTTTGAATGGTTCAGTACATAATGTTCAGAAGGGTGTTGTAGGCATAATTTCTTAGTTAAAAATAAAGTACAGATTCCTCACATTTTTAGATGCAAATGTGGTTAGCACAATTCTGTCTTCCTATGGAAAAGTGATGAGAAAAGAGAAGAAAGGAAGTAAATACCTGAAATTGTCAGATCTGGATTAAAGAGACACTTAAAAAAAGGTATATATGTCCTGTGTCATAGATTTCTATATACATTTTTTCTTTGGAATGTTCTTGATATCTCTGAGGGAAGATTTTTTTTAAAATCATGGCATACAATGGAAAAGAGACACTCATTTAAGTAACTAAATCCAGGCAGAAGTGGATGTAAGTGGATGTAGGAGCTGTGGTTCAAACTCTTAGATCTTTTGACTTAGATATTTGATGTTATACCATGGCTCCTGGAAGATAGTAGTGCTAAACATTATGGTCCTGTGGTCTATTGCTCCACAAACACCTCAAAACTTTGGAACCTTAAACCACACAGATATCTGTTCTGTTCTTAAACACAGGGTATAGAGAAGTTGCTTGATATAGACAGCTGTCTCTGCTTATACTCAATATATCTGGGTGGAGATCACCTGAAGAGTCATTTTCTCACAGGTTGTCTGGTTGATGCTGGCCACTGTCATCTGTAACACAGATTTTGTGAGGCTGCAGCTTCCAAATCAGTGGCAAAACACACACACAGACACACACGAGAGAGAAAGAGAGAGAGAGAGAGAGAGAGAGAGAGAGAGAGAGAGAGAGAGACTGAGACTCTGACTGAAAAGGGAGGGGGAGAGGAAAGAGAAGAGAAATAGAGCTGGAATTTACACAATTGCTTTAAGCTAGGCATAGAAGTTGTAGTCCCTTGTATCATGGTGTTTTTTTAGTAAAACCAAACATTGTAATTGAACCATATTCAAAGGAAAAAGAATTACATCTTACCTTTTTGATGGGAGGACAGTCAAGCAATTTGTGGACATTATGATCTTTTCACACTTATCTACTCATCATATTCACTCCCTATCACCTTCTTCTCTCTCATTCCATCTCCCACGCTCCACCCCAAGTTTTCTTCTACTTTCATGTCTTCTTTTTTAATTCTGTATTCCCATATGAGAAAAAAAAAGTGATTTTTTCCCTTTTGAATCTGGTTTATTTCACTTCATGTGATACTGTCCAGTTCTGTCTGTTTTTCTGCTAATGAATTAATTTTATTCTTTGTGGCTGAACAATAGTCTATTATGTATGCATATATTTCTTTCATCTATTTTCTACTGCTGTGCATCTAGGCTGATTCTATGACTGGCTATTGTGAATAGTGCAGTAATAAGCATTGGTGTGCAAGTATCTTTTTTGTATACTGGCTTTGATTCCCTTGGTACTTTCCCAGTGAATTTATAGCAGTATCATATGGTGGATCTGTTTGCAGGTTTTTGAGAAACCTCCAAACTGGATTTCCACAGTGGCTGGGCTAATTTACATTCAAAACCAACAATGTAAAATGGTTCCTTTTTCTCTTGCATCTTCATCAACATTTATTTTGTTTTCTTGATGATGTCATTCTGATTTTGCTTTTCATTTTCCTATGGCCAAGGATGTTGAACCTTGTTTCTTGTATTTATTTGTCATTTGTACTTATTTAAATGCTAAGTTAAATTAATTTACCCATTTATCAATGGAATTATTATTTGCTCCCTTGGTGCTTAATTTTTTTAGTTCTTTCTTTATATATTCTGAATATTAATCTCATGTCAGATGAATAGCTAGTGAAATTTTTCTCCCATTCAATGACTTTCTTTCATTCTGATAATTGTTTCCTTTGATGTGCAGAAGCCTTTAAGCTTGATGAAATGCCACTTGAATTCTTGCTCTTATTTCCTGAACTCTTGAAGCCCTAGTCTAAAAGTCATTCATTGCCTATGGCTGTATCTTCAAGTATTTTTCCTAAGCTTTTCACTAGTAGATTCAAATGCTCAGCCCTTCCATTAAGTTCATTTATATCCATTTTGTGTTGACTTTTGTCCAGGCTGGAACATGAGGATCTGGTTTCAGTTTTCTATATGTAGATATCCACTTTGCTCAGCATCATTTGTTAAAGAAGTTATTTTCTGTAGTGTATACTTTGGCACCTTTGATGAAAATGTAATGGTTTCTAAGAAAGTTGTTTATGTGTGCCTCATTTTGGTTTAGTGTGGGGCACACCTGGAAGTCAACTAGCTGGCCCCTCCTATTTCTTAGTCCTGGGGCCACATGTGGCTAAGCTGGTGCCTAAGGATGAACCCGGAGGTGGTTCTGTGGGCTGTGATGCCCCGGCTCTTCCGCCCTTACAACCCTCCCCCTTCCTGCCGATCTTAGACCTGATTGGCTCCTGTGCCTTATATTAGTGGCACGTACTTACCCAATAAACAAGATCTTGCACCAACTTGTCTCCCAGGCCGTCTGATTGTCCTCCGGTGAGGGAGGGCTGGGTGCGGGCGGCATGCTGACCCTTCTCCTTGCTTGGCTTATCCGGTCGGGGCGTGCCTTCCCCGTCTCTCCCCCAGGTTGGGGGAGCTCGGGGGGCTAAACACCCCGACAATGACGCCCAACGTGGGGCACGAGGAAGCGTAGGTTTAAGCTTTAGGTGACCTGAGGAAAGGGTATCCCCGAAAAGATGGGGCAATCTCACACTAAGCTTTAGACGACAGGAAAATGAACAAGAAGTGGAGTGGAGTGGAACCAGACGGACTGGAGGAGCTGAGTGGAAAGCTGAACCCGGCTGCCTGGAGGAGTGGTGCAGAGCCCACCGGAGCCAGCCGGAGGAACAAGCAGATGCGGGAGGAGGACCAGAAGGAGGCCACCAAGAGGAGAAGCAGCAGCCAGAGGGCAAGAGGAAAGAGGGCTGGCTGGGTTCAGGAACAAGTGCAAGGAAGTTCGCGCACCTCAAGGGCATCTGCCCCTGGAACAAGAGCGGCCTGGTGTGGGACGCGGCCTCCCACGTGCTAGCAGCAGGCGAGCGGCGAGTGGCGGTGTTACTGGGGACCAGCGTGCCCATGAGGGAGCTCATGGCGTGGAACGGCGCTGCGGGCACTGGTGCGGGACAACATGCAGCTGCTCGTCAACCAGCTGTGGGGCCCCGGCGGGAACGCATGGAGCAGAAATGGCAGCCCTGAGAACGCCGAGGACGCGACCTGCTGCTGGGTGCTGAAGAGCTCCATCAGGGACAGCTGCCCAGTACAGTAACAGGACTCCCTCTTGAGTGTCAATCTCTCCCCCCGCCCCCAGTAAAACAAAAAGGGGGAGATGTGGGGCACACCTGGAAGTCAACTAGCTGGTCCTGCCTATTTCTCAGTCCTGGGGCCACGTGTGGCTAAGATGGCGCCTAAGAACCCGGAGGCAGTTCTGTGGGCTGTGACGCCCTAGCTCTTCCGCCCTTACAACCTTCCCCCTTCCTATTGATCTTAGACCTGATTGGCTCCTGTGCCTTATATTAGTGGCATGTACTTCCCCAATAAATGACATCTTGCACCGACTTGTCTCCCAGGTCGTCTGATTGTCCTCTGGTGAGGGAGGGTTGGGTGCGGGCAGTCTGTCAACCCTTTCCTTTCTTGGCTCGTCCAGTTGGGGCATGCCTTCCCTGTCTCTCCTGCAGGTCAGGGGAGTGCAGGGGGCTAAAAACCCCGACATATGTATGCCTCATTTTGGTTTAAAGTTCTAATAGAATAGTTTATGAAAATATCTAAAAAAGAGACCAATGCATTTTATTTGATAATTTTTTCTTCTCCTAAAATTATTTGGGGTCTAGAAAGCATCTCAAACTCTTCAGACTTGAGCTTGGGTCTTTTCTTCCAACAATTACCCATAAAAATGGAAATAAAACACTGTATTTATTTTTTGGTGCTAGTCTCAGGGCTCAAACTCAGGGACTGGCTGTCATCCCTAAGCTTGTTCACTCAAGGCTAATTCTCTACCACTTAAGTCATACCTTCACTTCTGCCTTTTTGGTGGTTAACTGAAGACAAGAATTTCATAGACTTTCCTGCTCCAGCTGGCATTAAACCTCTATCCTCCGATCTCAGCTTCTTGAGTAGCTAGAATTACAGGTGAGCCACTGACACAAGCTTTGTCATTATTATTATTTCTGATAAACATTCTTTAAGCTTTTTCTATCAACAAGCTACCATGTTCTGCATGGGAAACTGAAATAATGAAGAGAATAGTCTTAAAATTATTAGTTAATGATGAATGCCTTTCATATAGATATGTTTGAAATCATTTATGGTCTTCACTTTCTGCCCTAGCAAGCACCTGGATGGTGATCTTTCTATTTTAGACTTCTCAATATAACTGGAGTAAACAGGTACATGCCACCATGCCCAGCTTCTTCTCTCTTGTGGACTTTTCTGTCTGGGCTGGCTTAGAACTTTGATATCTCAGTCTCCTACAAAACTAGGATAATAGGCATGAACCACTGTGCTAACCTATGGATTTCAAAGGCTCTTAATAAACTTTCCTACCAGGAATGGCCTCATATCCCATTCTCAATGTTCCAAGTAGCTAGTATTGTATGGTATGGAGCCATGAATATCCATCCATCTGATTATTTGGTAATTTAGTTAACAAAAGTAACTACATAAAATTTTACTAACACTATTTTAACTGAAAATTTTTCTTAACTGAAAATTCTTGATCTTTGTTTTTTTCCTGTTGGTTGTGGGTCTTGAACTCAGGGCCTGGGTTCTGTCCTTGAGCTCTTTTCTCAAGGCTAGTACACTACCATTTTGAGCCCCAGTACCACTTCTAGTTTGTAAGTGGTTAAATGGAATAGAAGTTTCACAAGGAGTTTCTGCCTGGGCTGGCATTGAACCTGGGCTAGCTACTCAGCCTCCTGAGTAGCTAGGATTACAGGTGTGAGTTGATGCCCAGCTTGATTATTCTATCTTGAATAGAAGAATATTTTAGTAAAACTTGTTGGCTTTTTGGAATTACAACTTTTGAGTTTCTATATTACATACTGTGTGATTGTGGTTCTTCCCACCCAATGTAAATGGTGACTCAAATTGGTTGATATTGTATATAATTAACATCTACTCTAATGAGACATGCTAAGGTAGGCTAAAAGTTACTATGCTATAATATATATTTTTTTCTTTTTGTCTATACTGGAGTTTGAAATCAGGGCCTGGCTACTGTCCTTATCCTTTTTTGTTCAAAGCTATACCTCCACTGACTATAATTGTTTTCTGGTTAATTGGAGATAAGAGTCTCATAGACTTTCCCCTCCTGGACTGGAATCAAGCCATGATCCTCAGATCTCATTTTCCTGAGTATCTAGGATTACAGGTGTGAGCCTCTAGCACCTGGTTCTGTAATGTAATTTTATACCTCATTCTTTTTCTTAAACCATTTATCTATTTTTCAAGATTTATACTTGGGGGAACTCTTAATATTACATAAATGAGAATTATAAATGGCTCTTCTAACCAGTATGGTGAAGATTGAATTAAGAGTGAAAAGAACTGAAACATAGCTATAAGATTTTGCTCCATATAGTCTATTTTATCTCTGGGTTTTTTGTTTGTTTTTTGCTTTGTCCTTTTCTACTTGATTACTTCAAATTGGCAAGTACAAATAAAGCTTCTAAAAGCCCACTATTTACACAGGAAGAAAAGTATTTTCTCTCTTTCTCTATGGTTAGAGATGCTTGGAATATTTAGTGGCATCTAGCTAAATATTATTTACAGGAACTGGCCAGTGTAACTAGGATGGACAGAGACAAATGACACATGCCAAAAAAATCTCTCCAGAGTAATTGAGGGAAGAGAATATAGAAAGATAGAAATCAGGATATATAGAGAGTAATATTATGCTTTTGTAAGCTTTATGTACCTTGTTACAAATCTTGACTTCATCATTTATAAATATGATATTGAGAAATCTATTTAACCTTTTAGAATTTAGCTTTGTCATTGGAAACTTGTGGAGGATAATAGAAACCACTCAATTGTGAAGATTAAATTCAATAATTCAGATAGATGACGGAGCACAAAATAATTACTAAATAAATGTGAGATATTATGATTATATAAGAATGGCTTGAGAATAAAGAGGAGGCTGGAAAAGAAGGAAGATAATTAAGTTAAAATGAGAGGTAGCAGTATAAATCTAGGAGCCATTTTTGGAATTGGAGTCAGGTTAGAAGTTAATATTGACTTCTTCCTGCTTTGCAGGAATTGTTTTCTAAGCAATACTGTACTCCAAGTGTTGGTCCTGAGGGGCTGTATGTTATTAATGGATTTCACTGCCTGGTGCTCTTTCTTTTGTACTAAAGAATTCCTGAGGCACAAATAGTTTTGCTGCCCCTGTGTCCTGGATATAGATCTCTATCCACTATTGGTAATGGGGCTCAGGATCCCTGAAGAAGTAGACATCTTGACACGAAGAAGACTGGGCACATATTTAGGGACAAATATGTAGCTTAGACCCAAGAAGAAAGAAAAGAGAAAACAGAGCTGCACAAGGTCTACCTGATAAAAGTTATAGCTTCATACAAGGGAAGAGAAGAGGAGGGGAGACAAAATATCAGAGATTAGACAAAGGAAATTGACTTTATGTAATGTTTTGTACTAAGGGATGATTTTACTTTTGTGTGTTCCAAGGCCAGTGCCTTTGTATAAAAATCTAAATACCCAAACTTGATAAATACAAGGAAAAATCTCTAAAGACCAATAACATAAATACAAATGAAAATTCCTTACAGTTGTATATTAAAAGGACTATATAACATAATTAAGTAGAGTTTGGCTCAGGAATGCAAGGCTAATTCAGCATTCATAAGTCAATCAGTGTAATTTAATCACATTAGTAATGGTTTCTGAGGAAAGCTATAGTTATATTAATGTATGCAGAAAAGAAGCATTTGAAAAATTCAGTAGCCATTCATGGTAAAGACTAGTGAAACTAGAAAGAGAATTAATGTTTTTAGCGTAATAAAAGTTCATTGTGAAAAATCTTTAACTAATATTATACTTAAACAAATGTGGATGTTTTGGTCAAGATAAAGAACAAGGCAAAGATGCCCTGTGGCACTGCTACAAAGATGGAAAACAGAAGTTTGGAAAAGGAGGAGTTTCTGACCAAAGGATGAATAGGAAATGATTTTTGTTGTAGCAGAATTGATCTGCTTGGAGATATATAATGCTATGCATTTGTCAAAACCCAGAACTGTACAGCACAAAGAGCCAAGCTCAATACAAACAATTAAAAAATTCAGCCACCCAATCAAAGGATCCTAGAATGGAATGGATACTGTGACAAAAGAATCTAGCTATAAGAAAAACAAGCAGCCTCCACCCCCATCCCCCCCCAAAATGGTGTAAGAATTTCAGAATACTTGCCTAAATGAAATAGGATTCCCATGTGTCTCGACTCCTCCACCACACATATTATATGTTTTCTATGTGTTTGGTTTCATTTTTGATATTTAATGAAACCCAAAGGGAAGCTGTGTTTCCCTGACAGTGTGCATTGTCATCTGAAGGAGCCTCCATTCAGTGGGAGGGGCCCACCAGTCCCTTTCTACAGGACAGCCACAGCCATCTTTCAAAACATCAATTGATAAGTCCAGATGGGTAAAATTTATTTAAATATTTTACATATATTTTTTATTTAGAATACATATATATTGTTTAAAATGGTAATGTGTAGGTTGGTGTTATTTTTTTATAGTTCATCTATACAGCTCAGATTTTGTGTGCATAAAGAATTGAATAAAAGAAGTCCAAGTATCAAACTCTTTTTAAGATTATTCACAAAATATTATTTTAATTTCATTTAAAAATAATTAGGTTTTATTATCTTTGGTGTGTTATATTTCAAGATCTACTGCCATGAATTTTTTTTTTTGCTTTGGAAGTTTTAGCAAATATTTATTTCAGTATGACAGGATAAAAATAGGAGTAAATGGAATAAAATTAAACAGGGGAGATACACCCAGGTGCTTGTAGCTCATGCCTATAATTCTAGCTAGTCAGGAAGCTGAGATCTGAAGATCACTGTTGACTACCAAAAAGCCAAAAGTAGAGCTGTAGCTCAAATGGTAGAGTACTGGCCTTGAGCAAAACAGATAAGGCACTTTGCCCAAGCCATGAGTTCAAGCTTCAAGACGGGCACAAAAACAAATAAACAAACACTAAAAGGGAGATACACCTCCTGATCTCCACACATGAAATAGGGATAAAAGACAAAATAAAAAGACTTAACTGTGCTTTTAACTTTCTAAGCTGGGGAATTCACAAGGTTAGGTGGGCTAGCATTAGACAATGGCTCAAGATCTAATTCCACAGCAAAAACTTTTGATTGCTAAGTTTGGTTTTGTTGAGCATGATATAGATATTCAGTATCCCGGAAGATTTTTTGTGGTGGTTGTTAACATTTTGGCAGGTCTAAAATAAAACAATTAAAATATTTTTGCATGAGGCTCCAAATGGGCTAGCAAATGACTAAAACAAAAGAAGCTTGGCCCTGTGGCTGATAAGTCTAAAAGCTTCATCAGAGCAGCCTCTTGTTGCCCCTTGGCTACTCTGCACTACTGATAAGGACTCATTCTAGCAATTATCAAAGTTGGGAATCAGAAATTGTGCAAAGCTCTTTCAGACCATGTAAGATACTAACACATTTTTTTTTTTTTAGTGAATGACACATGGGAAATATAATACCTTATGGTATAGAAGTATCTCATATACATTTTTAAAGTCATCTCAGTATTTGAAATCTTAGTTTAGTTGGTCATATTTGAGTCTCCTGACAACTGGCATAGAAATATCTGCTTTTATTATAACTATTAGGCTTTAGAGTAATTCACTAAAAGAGTTTTGGATAACTGATATTGTAGTACACATTTGCATATGTTCAAAATTATTTACAGTATTTTTAGTAGCACCTAAATTTTTTCCTTCATAAACTGTTGGCATTAAATGCTATAAAATAATGAAAACAGGGTTTACTGTAGGAAGCACCTTGATAGATGGAGAATAATATATTCACCATCCATATTAATAAATGATTTATTATCTACATACTATTTTTATAATGACTATGATTATTGGGTTTGGCATTTTGACCAGGGATAATTAGAGGAAAAAATATCTTACTAGGATGTTGCCTGTTGAAATGGTAATGGTTTCTGTTTCTGTTCACTCTACAATAATGATACAATTTCATTTTAAAGTTGCTGCTATATGGGTCTTTCTTTTAAAGCTCTGAGCAAGTTTCCTCCTTGTTCTGACGCTTGTGTGCAAAGGTCTGCATTGCCTATAAAGTTCAAACTCCTACTCGGATATTGAAAATCCTTTAATGATTTGCTTCATAATTCATATCTTCCTCCACATTTATTTATTTTTACTCAGCCTATCCTACTTGTTTGGAATCATCTCTTCTTTTCTCCCTCTCTCTTTCACACACTTATTCCTGGTGCCAGAATTTGAACTCAGGGATTATCCTCTCTCTTGGCTTTCTCTGGGCTGGAGCTCTACTATTTGAGCCTTGCATCAAGTTCAAATTTGGTGGGTTAGTTTTTGGAAATGGATTTTTTTGTGTGGACTTTTTTTTGCCTGAGATTGACTTTGAATTGATAATCCTATGGATATCAGCCTCCTGAGAAGCTAGGACTTCAGGCTTTACCTGTCACTTTATGTGCAGGTTTTATGTCTCTTCAAGGATCAGTTTAAGAGCAAAACTTTCCATCACAAGGGGGTGGGAATGTGGCTTAGTGGTAGAGTGCTTGCCTAGCAAGCATGAAGCCCTGGGTTCGATTCCTCAGCACCACATATACAGAAAAAGCAGGAAGTAATGCAGTGGCTCAAGTGGTAGAGTGGTAGCCTTCAGCAAAAGAAGCTCAATCCCTGAATTCAAACCCCAGGACTGGCAAAAATAAAGTGTAACAAAACAACAAAAAAAGTTTTCTATCACAGTTTTTTTTTTTAACCTGACTAGCAGTCTTTTTGCTATGAGCTCTGTAGTACATACAGATTGTAGATAAAATATAGTAACCTCACAAAGTTCCATTTCATTTCAAACTTATTGGCTTGTAGCTTTGTATTTCTTTTTTTAAGTGTTTTTTTTTACTTTATTGTCAAAGTGAAGTACAGAGGGGTTACAGTTTCATATATAAGGCAATGAGTACATTTCTTATTCAACTTGTTACCTCCTCCTTTATCCCCCCTGCCTCCCTTCCCCCCTCCCATGAGTTGTGCAGTTGCTTTACACCAAATGGTTTTGTAAATATTGCTTTTGGAATCATTTGTCTTTTTATCCTTTGTCTCTTGATTTTGGTATTCCCTTTCCCTTCCCTAGTTCTAATACACGTATATACAGTATCCAAGGTACACAGATGAGATACAGTGATAGCAAAGGTACAACCACAGGAAGGGAATACAAGAGAAACAAAAAAAGGTACAGTTTCACATGGCATGTTGAAAATAATTACAACAATGATATAACACGTGTTTCTGTAACGTGGAGTTCATTTCAACTTAGCATCATCTTATGTGTTCATAAAGGCATAGCTATTGGGCTATTGTGATCTTCTGCCATGACTAGCCTAAACCTGTACTAAATATAGGGAAACCATAGAATCCATGCTTCTTTGGGTCAGGCTCACTTCATTTAGTATAATTTTTTCCAAGTCCTTTCATTTCCTTACAAATGGGGCAATGTCATTCTTTCTGACAGAGGCATAGAATTCCACTGTGTAAAGGTACCACATTTTCCTGATCCACTCATCTACTGAGGGTCATCTGGGTTGGTTTCCTATTTTAGCAATGACAAATTGTGATGCAATGAACATTGTTATGCTGGTGGCTTTAGTGTGGACTTGCTTGAAATCTTTTGGGTAGATGCCCAAAAGTGGGGCTCCTGGGTCATAGGGGAGAAGAGACAACGAAGGTTACTACATACTAATAAAGGGTAGCTTTCTATTTCTACATGAAACCATGAGGCTTATTATGATCCTGGGCAAAGGAACAAAGATATTAGTGTTGAGCTTCAAAGGTAAGGTAACCACTTTATCTGCTTGTGGAGAAAATAATCCTTAAATCCAAGTTCTATGGATATTTTTCAATTCACTTAATCTCTCAATTTAGAACCCCAAATAAGGATGCCCAGGCCAGTTGTTTGTTTTGGAAATGAATGCAGGGAGCACCAGGAAGGAAGGAAGACATGGTAGGGCAGGAAATCAGTACCGTGGAAAACAGCAAGTTAAGGTTCCGGGTCGCCATCAGGTTAGTGCACACAAGCCTGTCAGGTGGCCTACAAGGGATCCTGGCTGACACCAGTGTTGCAGCTAAGTCAGTAGTTCCGTATCTACCATAGATTCTCAACTTAGCTTGGATTTTACAGCTGTGTACAAATGACCTATTGTTTATGATCAGGCCTTTCTCTTGGCCAATGTGGAGATCTCTTCTAAATTATCATCAGGAATTATGTAGAAAATATGGGACTATTATCTAGGTGCTTGTGGCTCATGCCAATCATCATATTTAATTGGGAAGCTGAGTGTGATGCGATGGTGGTTCGAAGCCAGCCCAGACAAAAAAGCTTGTAAAATCTCCTTTACAATCTATGGGTTGTTATAGTAGCATGCACTTCATATCCAAAGCTACACTGGAGACTGGGAGGATCACAGTTTCAGGCCAGGCCAGGCAGAAAAATCTGTCACCAGTATGAAATATATAAGTTCATTGAGCAAGAAGAAGGGGAAGGGGAAGGGCATAGCTGAACATGGTGGAATGTGCTGATGATCCAAATGTTTATGGAAATTAAAAGTAGGTGGACCAGAGGCATGCCTGGACAGGAAGTGAGGCCCTACACTGAAAATGATAGATGGAAAACAGGGTCGGAGGCATGGTTCAGCAATATTGAAACAGCCTAGTAAACAAGACATCCGGAGTCAAAATCCTAGTATGGAAAAAGAAAAAAAATATGGAGTTGATGTTCTTTTCTGACTTATTTACAGAAGGGAAGAATATTCTAGATTCTATATTCCCCAAGCTGTTTTGTGACTAGAAGTCTTTTCATTTGGAACCGATTATGTCAGGTCTTCTCAGGGCTACATTCACTGAGTCATTTTGTGATTATACTTTTAAGTTTATTCAAAAACATGTAATTATAAAAAATAGTTAGCAATTCTACAGGCTTTGTGTATTGGGCATCTTTTTCCACGGTGCTTTAAATTGAATTCTAGCCAATCTATCAGCATAAATTGTAGATGATAACATTAAACTCTTTGGATTGTTATAGGCGCGAAGAAGCTCATGCATATGAAGTAGTTACCAATTAGTGCTTGTCTCTAAGTAAGGTGACAGCCCATGGAGATGGCAGCAGTTATGGCCATTGTCTAGTTAAGAATTCTTTCTGGACATGACTACACAAACACAATAGCTGAAAGCTTCAGCACTTCAAAATGGACGACTATGCACTCTTCTTGCTCAATTGACTTAAATATTGCATACTCAATTTTTTTCAAATATGCACTTTGGGACAATAAGGGTAAACTATACTAAGCTAAATAGATGCAAAATTAGCTTTGTGTGTCAGCTCAAGCTTGGAGAAAAGCAAGTGTAAAAGAAATCCTATTTTTTGTGACTTGCTCTAGAGACACTTAAAGTCCCTGCTCTTACTGATAGCACCGTTAATGGCAGCAACACATCCAAACGCTTTATTGTACTGAGTTTCCTTATTTATGGTGGTGACTATAATGAGAAGGGGGAAATGGTCAGAGCTGAATTGTTGTAAGGCTCTTTCTTCACTGTGTTTAATTTTGGTGTCTTCTTTGGAGGTAAAGGGAATAGAAAGAATGAACTGGATGTTTCCAACCAAGAAAAATCCCCTCCTTTAAATGATCATAATGATCATAATGAGCTCTCTGTCAGGAACAATGAATGGAATTTAGAATGTGAAATGGATCAAAGCAGTCCATCTATAAAAGGCAAGTGGTGTTTTCTTTTATATAACAGATATAGAAACATTGATATTAAACATGGTTTAACTTTGAAATTAAACAGATTTATTTCATAAATAAAGGTTTCAGTGTATTAATAAGTACCAGCAGATTTTCACTTATCTATAGTTATAAATAAGAATATATATGCAATTGAATATAGGTCTAGAAACTAGGGGGAAAATATATATATGTGTATATATATATATATATATATATATTTTTTTTTTTTTTGGTGGCAGTATGAAGACTTGAACTTAGGGCCGTAAGCTCTTGCTTAGCCTTTATAGTTGGCTGATGATCTATCACTTGAAATACATTTTGACTTGTGCAAATAAATTTAAAAATCTCCTTCATGTCTGGGATATAGATTTAAAAAAAGACAAAAATTACCTTACTTGGCTTCTTTTTTTTTTTTCTTCTAAAACTCTTGTTTTATCATCACAAAAAAGCAATTGATAAAGTTAAAACATCTTTTCATAGCTACTTCTACTATTTCTTTAAGGGTATCTCAGAGGTATTTCTGTTAGCATACTATTGATTATAGGTATTTTTTTTTATCATTTAGACATCTTTTTATGCAATGGGTCTAGGAGCCCTTCACCCATGTCTGGGGACAGTGACACTCTGTCCCCAGAAGGAAATGATTGGATGTGGGGAAATAAAGATGGAAACAGTGAGTTTACATCTAGAGCTAGTTTGTTAGTGCAATGTTATGAGTGATAGTGGAGTGGGAAAGCTCATTTAAAGAGCCACCTCCTTAGTTCCCTCCTGCATCCACTGATACAGTTAAACAAGCACTTGGATTTTGGCCTGGTGTAGGGAGCTGAGTTGATGGCAATGATTTGGTCAACTGCCTTCTGGATTCCATCTCTGCCACCAATGAGCTCACATTCTTCTTGGATTCCCCTAAAAAATCTTCTTTGTTATTTAGCCTTTTATTAATTTTCCACAATCATTAATTTATTCTAGGTTAAAAAAAAAAAGAACAACTAACAAGGACTCATTAAATGCTAGCCCGGATATATTGCTGATTCTCTATGGCAAATAAGGTACCAATCTCCTCTCATGGGGAAGACAAAACAATTATTTCAGCACAGTGAGAAAGATGCAATGACAGCTCAATTCCAAGTGCTATAGCACTAACAGAATTAATTATATCTCAGTAGATTAAAAAGGGTTCTGGGGCTGGGGATATGGCCTAGTGGCAAGAGTGCTTGCCTCGCATACATGAAGCCCTGGGTTCGATTCTCCAGCACCACATATACAGAAAATGGCCAGAAGTGGCACTGGCTCAAGTGGTAGAGTGCTAGCCTTGAGCAAAAAGAAGCCAGGGACAGTGCTCCGGCCCTGAGTCCAAGGCCTAGGACTGGCAAAAAATAAGTAAATAAATAAAAATTTAAAAAAAGGGTTCTGAAGTAGGAGACACGTTATACTATCATAACTGATATTTCATAAGAAACTATGCCCAGACTTATCATTTACATGACTATTATTATTGCTCACAAATATCAGGACGTGGCTAGGTGGCTGTGCTAATATTGGCTGGTACTTAGGTACCATAGATTATTCATTAGGTGGCAAGTCTCTATGTCCTGTCATAAATATCATCAAGTCTGTGGCAGGTGGTGTGGCTGATCTTAGCTGTTGGGTCTCATGTATTTGGAGATCAGTTGACTATGGTTGGCTGTTCTAGGGTCACCTTAGCTTGTTGCCTTGTTTCTGTCAATCCTTACATCAGTTGCCTGGGCACCATTTTTGTGGTGGAAGAAGAGGCATAAAAATAAGAAAGGAACAAGCCTCCAAATGCAAGTGTTCTTCAGACCTTTGTTTGCATTGTAATTGTGAATACTTCCTTGGCTAAACAAACTTGTTTAGTATGAACCCAGGATCAAATTCATATTTGCTATGAGCAGAATGAGGAATTGTGGCCATAAACATGATCAGTCTAGAATGGAGCTGAGATTTGAAAAACCAACAGGAATTCTGTGAACATTTTCAGGAAAGTTTTAGCAAACATGTAGACATGGGTCCGGAAGAAAGACTCCTAGATTTAGAGTATTCCCAGGAAGTGGATGTGATTTTAGGGAAGAAGTCTTACCTATGAGGAAATGGTATTTTAGAGGAGACATGTTGGACTCTCTCTACTTCCCCTCCACTTGGGGGGGGCGGAAGGGGCTTGTCCGCCCCTTCCTGGGTGGTCATTTATCGCTCTCACGTGGGAGCGATGGCCACATGTAGCCCTCGGTAGCGTGTGGTCGCAGGTTGCCCCAAACCCGCCAAGGAAGACACGGATGCGTGGGTCCCTGGAGAAAACCTCTAGGGCTCCTGTTTATTCAAATGAGGAGCCCCCCAGATATACCCCTGAGGGTGGGCACAAGAGAGGGATTGCAGATTGGTCACAGAGGGCTGTCCATCAAGTGATGTCAGGGGACCTCCTTTGGGGGCGGAGGCCCAGCCCCCCAAGGATGGGCCCCTGGGGTACCCCTCCATTACACACGTGCTTGCCCCAGGAGCAGGGCTTCTCTTCCTGTTAAAGGCAGGAAGGGGAGGGGCAGGCCAAGGTCAGCTGTGGCCCCTTAAAGGCACAGCTGACCCCAACAGAGACAAGTTCTTTCTCTGGTCAAGTTCTTCTCTTCTACTTCTTTCTAACAGTCTTGGGGAACCTGGCTTAGTTTCTCCCTTTACCCAATCAACAGCAGCATTGGGGTAGATATTCCTTCTTTATGACTGTATTTTTAGCATTTGTTTTGGCACATAGTAGATATTTAATAATTAACAAGATAATCTAAATGGAGTATCAAGCGATTTATTATGGAAAGCCTTTGGTATGGAGAAGAGGGGTTCAAGCTCTGTCTTGGGATCAGAAGAGAAATAAGTGATTGGAAGATTTTAAAACACAAATCAAATGTTATTCAGATTTTTAAAATCATTGTTTAGAACTATGGATGAAGTAATGTACAAAAGACCAAACTACATACATGGGAACTAGTTAGGTAATTCATAAACATTCCCAAGTGAGAAGTAGTAAGTTTCAATTAAGGATGGGGAATAGAAAGGGTTACTTAGAGAACAGAAAAAAAAATCCATGGGCATGCTTTCCTGTTATGTGTTAGTCTGGTATTTCTCACTTTTCTCTCAGAAATTATTAGAGGGCAATAAAGAAAAGAAACACGATGAAACTAAACGTTTTGATAACATTTAATCACACCGTATGAACAAGAGCTGCCAAATAGCATAAAATTAATGGAGAAAAAGGTATCAAATATACTAGAAAGAATGGCTGAAAATCTCGGACAACACTGGAATATATTTGTTCTTCTAAATAGTGGCATAATTTGAGCTTCAAACCCAGTAATCCTTGTTTATTAAATGGGGAAAAAAGTAAGACTTTCCATAGATTGAGGAATAAGGTTGAAGCCGGGCACTGGTGGCTCATGTCTATAATCCTAGCTACTCAGGAGGCTGAGATCTGAGGATTGTGGTTCAAAGCCAGGAAAGGACAAGAAAGTTCATGAGACTCTTATCTCCAATTAACCACCAGAAAACTGGAAGTGGCACTGGGGCTCAAGTGGTAGAGTGCTAGCCTTGATCTGAAGCGCTCAGGGACAACACCCAAGCCCAGCGTTCAAGCCCCATGACCAACAAAAATCTTGAAAAAAGGATAAGGTTGAAAAGAAGTCAACTTTGCAGTAAAGCTTCTGTGAGGCTAAGATAAAAGAATGTCTTATGTTAGTGGTTCATGCCTATAATCCTTGCTGCTTGGGAGACTGAGACCAGAGGTTGCACTTCCAGGCAGAGAGTCCACAAAACTCTGTAGGGCTGTGTGCCTATGGTCCAGTAACAATGGGAAGCCTAAAAGTCGATTTGACTGACCCAGGTGGACAGACCCGATCCTAAAATTAACCAGTGAAAAGCAGACCTAGAGGTAACTTAATGATATCATGTTATCCTAGCAAGCACAGCCTTGAGTTCAAAACTCCTACACAAACACACACACACACACACACACACACACACACACACAGAGAGAGAGAGAGAGAGAGAGAGAGAGAGATTCTTCATGGGCTGGAAGAGATCAATCTTAAACACCCTCACAATCAATCCTTTATCTTAAGAAGGAATATTGATCTTAGCTCCTCTCTAACAAAAACCTCCATATAGCAGCAATTTACTTTATCAAAATAACAGCAAAAAGAATGAATGTAGCATGTATGTGATGATGTGATGAAGACAAAAATAAGTGAAAGAATAAAAGCCATTACCAGAAAATTGTTGTCTCAGAGTAGATTGTGACAACATATACCACCAGGTATCTGAAAAGTGTAATGAAACAATCATCTTTACAAAAGAAGGGATTCAAAGAGAGGCACATGCACAGGATACAAATATAATGAAAAAGTCCTTCACATGTATGAATCATTCCTTATTGTTATTACTTTTGGAAGTACTGGAATTTGAACTCAGAATCTTGTTCTAAGGCAAATGTTCTACTATTTGAACTGGACTCCAGGTCCTTTCTTAATACTTTTAAAGTCATAATAATTTGTTTGGCTTCATTTTAAAATTATATCTGGGCTGGGAATGTGGCCTAGTGGTAGAGTGCTTGCCTAGCATGTATGAAGCCCTGGGTTCAATTCCTCAGCACCACATAAATACAAAAAGCCAGAAGTGATGCTGTGGCTCAAGAGGTAGAGTGCTAGCCTTGAGCAAAAAGAAGCCAGGGACAGAGCTCAGGCCCTGAGTTCAAGCCCCAGGAGTGGCAAAAAACAAACAAACAAAAAACTTATATTGGCACCTGAGGTTTTCTCTGATTCCTCCACAGCAGGAGTTATCAGCTGGTCACAGGACAGGTTCAGTAGGTCTGTGGTGGGAGCCAGGAGGTTGCATTTCTATCTGTTCCTAGTTAATGGAAGATGAGGCCTCTTTTCTAGGGGCTACACCTTTGGATCCAGTATATTTGTTTTTCTTTCTGTTTGCTTTGTTCCTTGCTAGCTTATATAAGTATCACTTTTCTTTCTTTCTTTCTTTTTTTTTTTTGCCAGTCCTGGGCCTTGGACTCAGGGCCTGAGCACTGTCCCTGGCTTCCTTTTGCTCAAGGCTAGCAGTCTGCCACTTGAGCCACAGCACCACTTCTGGCCGTTTTCCATATATGTGGTACTGGGGAATTGAACCCAGGGCTTCATGTATACGAGGCAGGCTCTCTTGCCACTAGGCCATATTCCTAGCCCATAAGTATCACTTTTAATCCACTCTGTTTCCAACCTTTAAACTCTGGTATCTCCCTTCTACCCTAGATTGTAACTCACCTGGTCTTTCTGAAGCTCATGCAGATGAATGGGGAGTCAAGAATCATACATGCCTTCAAGCCACAGAAAGGAAACCAGACAGTTAAAATAAATGCAATCTTCTCTTGCTTTAACTTCTAAAAGGGTGAGGGATTACTATAGCTAGGTGCCACTTAATACTTAGCCTTGCTTTAGAAAGATTCTATTTCTAGTTCTGAATTTTGTTAAGACAGATTTTTTAGAATGATCCCATCATGAGGTAATTATATTAATTTTAAATAGAAACTACTCTATTTTCAGATTCCTAGAAGTACAGAGATATTTACCTGGGAAAGGAAGAGTTTTATTTTCTTTGCTGTAGCTGCTTTTCTCTTTGTTTCTGCTTTTTTTTTGGTCCAATGTGTTTTACCACACAGCACTTAAATGAAAATGGGTGTTAGGGAGGAGAGGACTAAAGGCAAGCAATGGCAGGCAGGCAACAGAGGATTAGCCAGAGGGGAACGAGAAAGGATGCTCATGGGAGACATGAGGGCATGGAGAGGAAAAGGGAATTTCTCGCAGGAGAAGCAGGGCAGGAAGAAGCCAGAGAGGCAATGGACCAGAAAAGGAAGCCATCAGCTTCTTTATGAGAATGGATGCTTGCTGACTCAACCAGCTTCTCTCTCAATATCTGGTGAAGATAACAGTTAGGTGGTAGTCAGTGTGGAAGACCTGGCTGTGGCAGTGACAATGAGGATTTGGGAATGGATGGAGAAAGAATGGAATAAGCACATGCAGATCAAGGGGCTCGGTGGTGATAGAGCTTGTATCTATTTCATCTAGTGGAGTTATACTGTTTCCTGAGTTCGGGGCAGGCTGCCACTTATTCTTCATTGCTCCCACCTTCCCCCCCCCCCATCTTCCCAAGTGAACTTCCAATGTGTGGTGGGTGGACTAAGAGCTTTGCTAGACTTGGCCATTCACATTCAGCAGATCCAGCCCTACTAGATTGTTTCTCTTAGGTATTTTGTCACAATGGGAACATCAACAATTTTTTTGAAGCCACAGAAAACTAACATAGAAAATTAGTACCTGGAGAGGTGCATTTGCTGGGACTATTTCTAGTGATACATTTGCAATTGCTTTGCAGGAAGTGCTAGGAAAAGTTTGGAGAATCAGATTAGAGAAGCCCTGGAATGCTGAAAGTAGAGCTTAGTGGCTGGTTCTGGTGAGAGCTCAAAAGAATGCTGATAGAAACATGGAGATCAAATGCTGTATTCATGAGGTTTCACATATGAACAAGGACTCAGTTGGGGATTGGACAGAAAGCCATGCACACTATATTTGGATAAAGAGTATCTCCATTTTGTCCTTGTCCTGAGACTTTGTGGAAGGCCGAATTGAAAACTGATGAACTAACTTATCTAACGGAGGAGATTCCAAGGCAGCTTACCATCTAGGCTGTGTCCTGTGGGTATCATTAGCTGGTTTTTGTTACATTTATGGAAAGAATTGGGGAGGGGCGGAATCAGAGTAGAAAAAGTTGGAAAATCTTGCAGTTTGCCTAGAATACAAACATGTTTCGAGTGGGGGCCAACCAAGGTTTGATTGTTTAAGAGATTAGGGCCATTAAAAAGAAGTCAAGAAGCTGAGATCTGAGGATTGGGGTTCAAAGCCAGCTTGCGCAGAAAAGTTCCCCTAAGACTCTTACCACCAATAAACTACTCAAACAACAACAACAACAACAAAACAACAGTGGTAGAGTGCTCACCTTGAGTATCAAGAAGCTCAGGGTCAATGCCCAGGCCCTGTGGTCAAGCCCCAGGACAGGCAAGAAAAAAACAAAAAGAAAAGAAAAGAAAAAAAGAAGTCAAAACTTTGCAATGAGATGAGCTCAAGAGAATGAAGGTTTTTTTTTTTTTTTTTTTTTTTTTTTTTTGGCCAGTCCTGGGGCTTGGACTCAGGGCCTGAGCACTGTCCCTGGCTTCTTCTTGCTCAAGGCTAGCAGTCTGCCACTTGAGCCACAGCCCCACAGTGCCACTTCTGGCCATTTTCTGCATATGTGGTGCTGGGGAATCGAACCCAGGGCCTCATGTATAGGAGGCAAGCACTCTTGCCACTAGGCCATATCCCCAGCCCCAAGAGAATGAAGGTTTTAACTTAATACTTAACAGACTTTGCTTTAAGAAGAGAGCTCTTGGGGCACCTGACTAACAGAATGATGCTTAAGGTTGTGTTTAACCATCAAACTTCAGAGGCTGAATGGAAGGACTAGGAAAAAATCATACAACGTGAAGTGAGCCAGACCCAAAGAAACATGGACTCTTGGTTTCCCTCATTGGGAATAATTAGTACACGTCTAGGATACTCCTAGCAGAAGATCACAATAGCTCAATAGCTATGTCCATATGAACATATAAAATGATGCTAAGTGAAGTGAACTTCAAGTTATGGAAACAAGTGGTATATCATTGTTGTTACTTTCAACATATCATGTTTTTCTTTTGTCTTTCTTTCCATGGTTATACTCCTGATATCACTATAATTGATTTTCATACCCTGGATATTGTATATACATGTATTGAAACTAGGGAAAGGAAATGGAATAACAAAATCAAGAGACAAAGATTAAAAAGACAAACCAATGCAACAGCAATACTTACAAAACTATATGGTGTAAACCAACTGTACAACTGTTGGGGGGAGAAGGGGAGGTGGGGGAAAAATGAGGGAGGAGGTAACAAGTTGGATAAGAAATGTACTCACTGCCTCATGTATAAAACTGTAACCCCCTCTGCACTTCATTTTGACAATAACAAAGAAAAAAATTGAGCCTGCTGTAATCACGATTTAAGGGCATTTAGATACTACTCAGGCTGGAACTACACCTTGGTATTATTTATGCAAAGCTGTTTTGTTTAGTTTCAGACAAGCAGAGTTGTGTGGTCATTGAAGTTTCCCCCCATTTCTCTAAGGAAGACCTGGAGGCCAGGCAATGTGTAGCAATGTCTGAATCCACACAGGCAATCTCTGAGAGTATCAGGCTGTGAGGGTAAAGAGGATGATCAATGGGAACCTGAGGAAATTAGAGATGCCAGGAACACAGAAGGTCTATGAAGAAAGCGTCGAGTAGCAAGTGAGCAGCCCTACAAAGAGACCACAAATGCCCAGAAAATAGGGGTGAAGCCTCCCACGATCTTGGGCTCATAACATACCCCACGGTGCCGCACTGCAGATGCTAGACATGGGGCTGCAGGCTCGGATTTGTTTTTATTTTTGGAGGGGGTGTTTACATGTGTCTTTATATATTGGAGGCATTAGGTCATTTTCTTTTTGATTTTACAGATGGCATCAAAACATTTGCCTTGCATCTCAGAGCAAAATTTGAACTGGAGTATGTGAATGAGTGTGTATGTGTGTGTGTGTATGTGCATGTGTGTGAGAGTGTGCGCACGCGCGCGTGCCCATCAGTCTTGGGGCCTGAACTCAGGGCCTGAGCACTGTCCCTGAGATTTTTTGTGCTAAAGGCTAATGCTCTACCACTTGAGTCACAACTTCACTTCTGGCTTTTTTGGTGATTCATTGGCAGTAAAGAGTCTCACATGCTTTCTAGCCCAGGCTGGCTTTGAACAGGTGTTAGCCTACTGAGTAGCTATGATTATAAATGTGAGCTAATGGAAGCTGGCTGAACGTGATATAGTGAGCAAGAAAGGAACAAATGTGTTGCATTTGAGGGCTCTCAAAGATGAACTAAATGAATTGTTTGTTATGATATTGCCTTTTCACTATGAGCCTTTGAGGGTCAGAGGCAGAATGATGTGATTTGAAAAGCCCCTTCCCTGTGGGTTCCCAAGCTAGTGACACTACTATGGGAATTGCTGGAAACTTCTAGAAGTGGGACTCTAACTTTGGGGAGTGATCTGGAAAGATTATATACCTTGTCCCACCTCTTCTTGCTATGCTTCCTTGTCTGCTGTGTGGTGGTATGCTTTGTTCTGTGAAATGCTTCTCCCTACTGTGGGCCCAGACAGAGCCTGGGCCTGTGGAATCATGAGCCAGATTAAAGAATTTCTCCTTCAAGTCATTTCTCAGATATTTTGTCAGAGATTAAAACAACAACAACAACAACAAAAAACACCTAACTGGCTAACAGGAACATGTTTATCTAAAATACATTCTTGTAGAGAGAGTAATAAATTCAGCCAGTAGTAGCCAAAATGCAGGTGGCTAAATGAATTAATGACATGTGTTCAGTTGCTATGATTTGCTAAACAAAAGAAAACGGCAATTTTTTTTTAACCAGGCACAAAACACTTGGCTTATTTAGATATATAATGAATGAATCCCCACAACAGCACCGTGGGATTTATATATGAAGGAATAGAGTCTCCTTTGGCCACTGTTATTCACCCAACACATATTGACTGGTTATTTTAGTATATTGCCAAACCCTGGGGAGTACAGCTGTGAGTCAGACATTCATCTCTTCAGCTCCCTTGGAATTGAGAGCAAGAAGGGAATTTGAATTTTGAAGCAGGTAATTACCTTTCTGGAATTGTAGAATGCCCAGGGTTTACAAAGATAACTAACACATAAGTGTAGTGACTAGGGAAGAATACCTTGGAGAGCCTCCATCAAAGCAAGGAAATCAAAGTCAGACGAAGGTGCCAGGAGGAAGAGGGACAGTGACAGGAGTGACAACACTGGGAAATCCTCCAGGTTGTAGAATAGTTACAGGGCAACTGAGCAATGGTTCTTTGTCATGAAATTCAGGTCTGAGGAAAGCAGGATATTCTCTATCAAAGCATAATATTTAGATCTCGCAGCTGGAATGTGAGCTGATTCTTCAGGCTCAATAATACTGTTATGAAGATTCTCCTTGTCCTTTCTACTTCGTCAATTGAACTTGGAAAAATGGATATTGGACTCTGAAGGATACAGGACCTCAAATAGGACCCCAGAGAAGAAGGGTGGGGAAGAAAGAAATAGAGATAAATTCCAGAGGCAATAAAAGATAGGTAGATAAACTTTGATTTTGTTTTGAGTAAGATGGAAATTGTAGCAAGAAAAAGAAGGGACACAAAATACGAAATTATTTCTGAGTTCTGTGCAGTGTTTTTCTTTTCTTTAGTA
Organism: Perognathus longimembris pacificus; assembly: GCF_023159225.1. Taxonomy (NCBI): domain Eukaryota; kingdom Metazoa; phylum Chordata; class Mammalia; order Rodentia; family Heteromyidae; genus Perognathus; species Perognathus longimembris. The sequence continues at coordinate 43,956,493 of NC_063170.1, read as the reverse complement.
TTGGATGGTAGCTAAAGCATTCTGGTTTTATTTATCCCATTCCATCCAACTCCTAGCTATAGAGGCAGGAAGAGGTGAGCAGTCATGTGCTCTAATTCCAGTTATGCAGTGGAAAGGCTCTGGCATGTCTGTGAGCTGAGCAAAAGCAATGAGAGAGTTAGGGGAACATTCTATCACAGGGGATTATGTGGAGTTCCTCAGACAAAATAAAAACTGTGATTTCCCAAAGAGAGAAATAGGAAACTGTCAAAAGACAGCAAGGAGGGCGACATTATTGCTACATTTTTATTTTTGAAAGCTCTCTGTGGGCACTGTGGGGAGAATGGATTGGAAGGATTGAGTGTGAATAGGCACAGACAAGATAAGTGATCACTAGATTAAACTGAGTATGGATGCTGCTAGCTTGAACTAAGATGGTAGCAGCATGGATGCATTTAAAAGGACATACTGAGGGAAATCCAAGAGGTAGAACTGGCTGGTCTTATGATGGAGTGTGTGTGTGTGTGTGTGTGTGTGTGTGTGTGTGTGTGTGTGTGTGTGTGTGTATGTGTGTGTGTGGTGAAGGAGGAGGAGGAGGAGCAAATGTTAGGGACAACTCTCCTACACTTTTTCATAACCAAATACAGGTTAACTTTATCACCACAGAAAAGAACACAGCTTTTCAGGGAGACTATGAATCTGGTTTAGGATTTCTAACAGCAAGAGATTTATCTTCTTTGAGCCAGTTTTGTTGCCCAGAATCCTGAGGTGTGGAAAGTTTTGTCTTCATATCTTGGGTCTTGTTTGCAGCTTTTCTGTTTTTGACTCTTGTTTTGTACTCTGACTTACTGAAAGTTCCATGTGAGATTTTTCCATACTACTTAGGACTTGTGTCTTTCCTCACTCTAAACATTGGTTTCCCTTGTGGGAGAGTTTTGTCTGTGATTTAGTGTATGCACCAGATAATCATTGGTACAAACCTAGTTCACAGCACTGGGTTTGACATCATGGTTTTCATAAAGAAGCTGGTGTATGGTACTGGCCTTTTCATTCCTTGGAACTAGAGTTCAAAGTCAGCTTTGTTCATTGGACTGGTGCTCTATTACTTAAGCCATACCATCAGCCTGATGTTTTGGGAAATGTAATCTGAAAACTTTTATGCACTGGCTGGCCAAACTTTAATTCTCCAGCCCTCAGCAGCCTCCTAAATAGCTGCTATTATAGGTATGAGACATTGGTCCTGGCCTAGTACTGCCTTTTAAGTTAGGTCTGTAATCTTATTAAAAATGCAGATATGAATCCATAAAAATAATAACAATTCAAGGCCCAATCTTGGGCCTGAGATAAGAAAAGTACACCTGGAGGTCTATGTGGCAGTCTCTCTCTTCTTTGTACATAAAGGGTACAAAAATCCTTCATAAATAAAGGTAGAGGCTTGTGGAGAAAAAATATGTATTTAGAACAGAATATATGGGAGATGTTAGAAAATCAACTGGAGATTTAAAGTATGCGATGTAGTAGTCCATCTTTCCAAACTGAAATATTAGAGGCGAGTTATTCAAATCATCCATAATAAATCCCAGAGATGAAGGAGAAAGAGAGAGTAGGGGAAATATCTCATTCTTAGCACTTAGTGATGCATGTTAGAAGGAATTGAATAATAGAGGTGTGGGTGAATGGATGAATAAATGGTGGATGAATGGATGGATGAATAAATGAATCGAAGCACTTCACTTTAGGCAAGGAATAGCATGTGGAATCACATATGAAGTGAGTAGTATTGAAGGGAGAATTCCTAAGAATGACAAAAGTTCCATAATAAAATTCCTCTAGAGCAATATCTAGTTACCTGAAAGATTCTAGCATTCTCAAATGGACTATTTTCATTTAAAACCTCACTGTAATTGTGAATTTTCTCTTTAAAGGGTAAGTTATAAACCACACCTAATTATGCAGTTTATAGTAAATACTCTACTGGAACAATAAATGTGTACCCTTTTGAGTCAAATCTTTTTTGTGCTAATTCCAATCTTTGGAATTTTTTTTCCTCCACTGGAATGATGCTTCTGAGCTTTTAATAAAGGCAAAAATCTTGACTCTGGCATTTTTCTTTGCTTCTTAAACTTGAAAAAAAATCTTCATTTATGCCTTTTTTGTGTTAGAAGCATGAAAGTATGAGTAGTCTATCAAAAGCTTAGTAGAATGATGTGTGAGCTACAATAATGACATTTTAATTCAGAATTGAGGATTTATTCAAATTCTATTTTCTTCTAAGTGGAAGGAACAAAACTTTAGGATGATACCCCCTTGACTTTGGTGATCGTTTAGTTTCCCTGGGAGCCTCACATCTGTAGCAGAAAATAGGGCATATACTATTTGAGAACAATTTGCTAAACCATCCATGTGCTTCTCTAAATCTGCTAGAAGAATAGACAATGGCAAACTGAATTTGCTACCCTAACCAATGTAAAACACCACTGACCAAGGATCAGTGAATTCTTTTGTTTCTGAAAAGTCTTCTAACCTTTTGAGAGATTAGAATAGGGGTGGTTTGATCACTCTAGAGCCCACACAAAAGCTAGCTCAGTCTGATTTCTGCTATTCTTGTCAAGCAGCAGGTTAACTGTATCAACCTATAAACTGCCTATGTAAGCTAGAGCATAATAAATACCATCACCATACATTAAAGTGGTTCTTTTCCATTTTTCCATCAATGATTTCATGTGTCGCCTGCTGTTATTCTCATAATCCATGTGACATAGATGTAGAATATGATCAGCTTTACTAAAGAGATAAGATAGCCAAGTATTTTTATGGTATTTGAAAATTGATAAAGTACTCACAGATATATTGCCTTATGCTAGGCTTGCAATAAAGCTAAAGGAAGTGGATATTCAATTAAAAAGCAAGGCACAGGGTGAGTAAATAACTTGCTTAGAGTTTCAGATAATCATCCTTGTTTCTTTCTACATCTAGCTAGGGCTAGAATGAATCCCTGTTAATTTCTAGGATCTGTGATAAATGCTTTACATACATTAACTTATTTATTTTCTTTTAACAACTGATCCTACTTTCATTTTGTCACTGAAGAGCTAGAGCTCTGTGAGAATATGTATCCTGCCATGTAGAGTCTTGGAATTGATATCAGAGTTGATATCCTTGATCCCAATGTTCAAATTGATAAGCAGGAATTTCTTGATGTCTCTTTGCCTACCTTCATTGTTGGGATAATTTGTGAGCTAGCTTTGATGTTAAGCATTCCTATCACTTCATATATTTTGGGTGATCATGTTAGGCCTGGAACGGCCAACAGGATGAGGTGCCTCATTTTGGCATGGCCAAGTCATTGTGGTATAGTGGCACATGGCTGTAATCTCAGCATTTGTGAAGGCTGAAGCAGAAGGATCAAGTATTTGAGACTAGGCTGGGCTATATAGTGAGATTCTACCTCGAAAGGAACAAAATAGAACATCAGTTCATGAGAAATATGTATCTATCTATCATCTATCTATCTATCTATCTATCTATCTATCTATCTATCTATCTATCTATCTCTCTCCATCATTCAATTATCTTTCCTACATGATCCCCATATCTGCCTAGATACAGAGGGCTCAATTTTTTTTTCAAATTTTTATTATCAAACTGATATACAGAGAGGTTACAGTTTCGTATGTTAGGCATTGGATACATTTCTTGTACTGTTTGTTACCTTGTCCCTTCCCCCCCTCTCTCCTCCCACTTTCCCTTCCCCCCCCCCCAGGTGTTCAGTTCACTTACACCAAACAGTTTTTCAAGTATTGCTTTTGTAGTTGTTTGTCTTTTTTTTTTTTTTTACAGAGGGCTCAATTTTTATATCTAATCATCTGAGACACCAAGCTGTTGACTAGAGAGCAAGCTTTGCAACTTAAACACAGAGAAGATTCAGTTCCATTCCCAGTTAAAAGGCTCTCTTGAATAGATCTGCTATTACTTTAGAGCAGTGCCACTCTATAGAACTATCTGTGATAACAGAGCAGCTGGTATATGGCAAAATCCAATTAAAGAGCTGATTTTTAAATATTAGTTAAGGAATTTGGCATTGAAATAACTATGTGCCTGATGGCCATTATATCAGAAGGTGCAGCTTTCAAAGAAATGATTATGTAACTTGTCAAGTTTTTGCTTTACTACCTCATCATCACAGCAGCTCTTTGTACTTTGAAACATGATAGAATTGGCTGCTCACCTCTCAATGAAAGAATAGGATTCTACACAGCTGTAGACTTTCAGCGAACTTCAGAAAGTAGGCATAAAGGACATCTTCACTTCATATAGAGGCAACAAAACTCAAGAGAACCACAAAGTAGAAATAGTTTGTGAGAGCAGACCATGCCCTTGTTCTTACCATTCTGTTCCACAAATACGTGTCTCACAATGAAGCAGTAACACAACGATTGTGTGCTTCCTTTGTGCCAGCCATTCATCTAGTGACTCATTTGATATGCACGGGCATCTGAGTAGTTAAACATGCGATCTTTACTTCATAAAGAAGGCCCATGGACTATTAGATTATTAGATCAGTTGTTTAAACTTTTCCTTTACAGCAGGGTATTAGTTATGGTAGTCAGTGCTTGGTAAGTGCCAACCAGGTTGTAGTTTCTCACTTAGGAAAGGGCTGTTAAACTGTGGACCTCCCATTACCATAAGGTAATCTGCCTTGACTGCTGCTCCCTGATAGAGTGCAGTGATAGGAAGGGCTATGTAGCCAACAGGCAGGTGATTGTCCTTTATCAAATCCCATGCTCTGATCGCATTGGGACACACCCAGAGTGGTTTTTATGAGAGTCATCATAAGGAACTACTTCCTAAGTTTTCCATCATCAAATGGACTCTTTGGGAGCTGCTAATCCTCAGGTCACGATTTAAACCGATGGCAACATAGTAATGAAGCCTTGTCAGAGTTTTGGGTTTGCAAACAAGTTAAATCCTACATTACTTATTGATTGTGTCCTAAGGTTGTATCCCCTAGAAGTAAATGGAAAGGACTTTTTTTTCCCCATGGGTTGACATAGTCAATAAATATGATGTACTACATATAAGGAAGACGCTACTGGAAAATGTCTGCTGAAGAAATCCTAATCAACAGGACCCACTGCTATTGTAAATAGTATTTCACTAAGAAGGTAGACTACAGATCCTGTCCTCAAGATCATCCTGGAGGAAAAGACATAAAGACACAAATAACTATAATATAATGGGGCAGTTAGGCAGGATGGGCAGTCAATAACAAGAAAGAGATTGCCTTGCCTTTGCCATTGTCAGGAGGAATTCCTTAGAAAGCAATGTTGCATTGCACAGGAGAAGTCTTCAGATGGTAGTTTCAGCCTAGTGAATAAATACGTAGATGCGAGTAATATTTGAATCTTGGCTGTTGGAAAATAGGAATTTTTTTTAGCTTAGTGGAAGGTTCCTTCCCTTCTAAGCTTTCTGCTGGAAATTCCTGTGAGTTATTCAACTCTCTGTACATTCTACTTCACCAGCTTTTCTAGTACACACTCATTGATCCCTTCCTACTTGAATGAATGCTGCCTGCTTGACAAAGGCAGTGTGGGAGAGGAGACCTTGGAGATGGCTACATCAATGATCCACTACAGGACCAGAGAGAATCTTTGGTTCTTACCCAACTTTAGCGTTTTATGGGTCAAAGATCTTTCAGAAATCTTCACATAAGATTTTGAAGTGTGAGCCATGTCTCTTGAATTCTTTTGTTGTACTAATAAAAATGATTCATTTTTTAAAGTAATTCAATGTCCTTGAGTCACTTTCCAAAACTCAAAGCCCAAGGCACCTACAAACTCTAGGCCTGCCTTGTACTTACCTATGACTGTGATACGTGCATTCTCATGAATACCTATTCAGATTTCCTCAGCACCACTAGTGTATCCAAGACAAAGTTTGATTATTTATATTCAACAAAACTTGGCAGCATTTTCTTTCAGAAATCACAAGAACAGATCTTTAGTTTTTCTGCATAGATGTATCACAGACTACTATCTTAAGGAGTGAAGATGATCCCACTGGGGTAACCAGGGTGCTGATATTGATAACAAGATGTGCATGCCTCTGTGCCTCTGGCTATGGTGTTGAGCTTAATGGTCTCTACTGTTGCAAGAAAGCAGTTCAATACAGTAACTGTGGAGATGCTGGCTACCTGTTCATTATAGTCTTTTATCTCTTGCCAGAATATTTAGAAAGCTAGATTTGAGGTCACTATGCAATGCTTACTGCTAACACTGTGTGTGTGTGTGTGTGTGTGTGTGTGTGTGTGTGTATTTTCAAACCAATTAATAAACCTAAAAATTACTTACTGAGGAAAATAACTGTATATTCTTTCTGGACTTGTAAAAAAAGAATTGTTCTAAATCTGGCAGATCAACCATAAGTGAAATTTCTGGGAAGAAAAGTAAAACCTGGGGAAAAAAATCACTGGATCAATGAACCAAACACTTTATAAAAATGAGACTGCAGGTGTTAAGAAAGAAATAATAAAAGCAAGTGGCAGGTTTTCTTGCTTTTAGAAATGAATACAGGTGAGTTCTCTGAGGTCCTCATTTGTAATCTTAGCTATGCAGGAGGCTGAGATCAGAGGATCATGTCTTGGAGCCAGCCTGGGGATGAAAAGTCAGAGATATTCCACCTCTAATTAGCTAGGGGGAAAAAAGCAGAGCTGGGTGTGGTTTATGTAGTAGAGAACCAGCAGAGAGCAAGCAAGGCAAGTGAGAATAGTAAGCTCAGAGTTTAAGCCATTGTACTGGCACCCACACACACCCACACCCACACCCACACCCACACCCACACACCCACACGCAAACTTAGTGAAATTTTTCTTTCAGTCATACTTACACACATATGTATACATGTGTATATACTGTGTGTTTCCAATTGTTTCATTTCAGTGGCCTATGGTTATTCCAGTTTGGGTTGGGAACATCCCCCAAAGGTTCATATGCTGAAGGTTTGTCTACTAGCTGGGGACCCTATTAGGTGGTAGTGGTGTCTACAGGAGGCAGGGCCTGCTAGAAAGAACTTAGGTCATTGGGCGTGGAACTTTGATGAGATATGAGGCCACTAACCCCTTCTTATTTTTGTCTTTGCTTTCTGACTACCATGGGGGTGAACAAGTTTCCAAGCCATGTGTTTCTGCCATGGCACAGTGCCTATCTATGGCCACAGTGGTGAGGTTATATAAGCACAGGCTGAAATTTATCAAATTATGACTTTAAATAAATCTTCTCTTTTTAAATTGACTTGTTCAGCTATTTTTTTGTTTTTTTCCCCTACAGGAGAATTGACTGACACAATGATCAAGTGAGTTTGAAAGCCAATATCTTATATGATGACCAGTGCTCTATATCCATTCATAAATCCATCGAGTCTTCCATAGTGTCACTGAGATTGTGAGTGCTTCCATTTATGGCTATGTACTCATATTACTTCATGGAAACCAAATCAGTGTATAGAATAGCATTTTTCCTAATTTATGTAAACAAGTATTTAAAAAGAAACAAAGTTTTTAACTGTTCTTGTTTTAGTACAGATCCAACTGAGTACCTTCCTTAAATATTTTGTTTTCTGTAACTATTTTGAAAAATCATTTAATAACTAAAAGAATGTTTTCTTGCCTTAATTGAAGTTAAGGTAATTTCAGGAACTATTTATTATTTATTTATTGCCAATCCTGGGGCTTGAACTTGGCCTGGGTGCTATCCCTGAGCATTTATTTTCTTTTTTTCCTCAAGGTTAGTGCTCCAGCACTCGAGCCACAGTACCACTTCCAGCTTTTCCTGAGTAGTTTATTGGAGGTAAGCGTTTCTTATATTCCTGCCAGGGCTGACTTCGAACCACAGTCCTCAGATTCTAGCCTCTGGAGTATCTAAGATTGCAGGCATGAGCCACTGGTGCCTAACCCCCTCCCCCCGCCATTTAAAAAATCTAAATGAATAACCATTATGACTTCACTTTGAAGACCCAACTCATGTTGTTGCTTATTTATTTAATACAAAATATTTTCTTATACCTTGAGAATTTGAATATTTACACATGCATAGATTTTAATTTTAAAAGAATATGTTTTAACTCTCTTCTTAAAATGTTGGAAATTTTGTCTGTTATGAATTTCCAAGACTTCCCATTGCAGTGAATTCAGATATGTTTGCTATGGGGACACAATTAATATGACTGTCTATCAATCTGGCTAAAATGTAGACAGAGACTCTGCTTCATAATTCTCTTTAGATTTATCTACTTTTCAACCTATCAATCTACTTATCTCTCATACATATGCATATATGTGAACATTCATACATATGTGTTGCTATATTCTATGAAATATATTCTATAAAATAATTCTATATAATACATTTAAACTTATTATAGGGGTGATACGACACACACAGAGACTTGAATCTGTAGTCATTTCAAATTGCCCCCAGATTCTCATTTGCACAGTGGGCCTTGGAGACTCAGGTAGAGTTCTAACATCTCTTTTGTTATATATTATATAAGTTAGAGTATTCATGCTGGCTGTGTTAGAAAACAAACCTCAAACCTTAGGGTCTTGACAAAGGAAGACTTGTTCTCATTCACAGTCCAATATTATCAATGGTCCACTCAGTTCTGCTAACGAACTTAGGCTCCTTTGTTCTCTTTATAGGCCAAGTAGAGCTCTGAGTGATTTCTGTGAAAGGAGGAGTTATCAAGGATAACTGAGGATGGTTCACCAAGCATGTGAATGCATGTCATTTGTTGCAATGAGTACCCTTGAGATGTCTAGGAGACAGCCAGTAGGAAATCTAACTACTGTGCATTCCCAGGGCTGCAAGCAGCCTGCCTGGCTTTCTCTAGCAAGCTGAGGATGGGACTTGTTTTTTCTCATCTACTTCCCTGTGATTTCATGTTAAACATGAAGAAGGAGTAGCATTTTTCATATCTGGGCACCAGATTTGTGATGAAAAGCTAGTATTGGTTCTTTAAGTCTTGGAACTTGTCAACACAAGGAAGCTGCTGTAGACTTCTTAGTGATTTCTTCTTTTGACCATTTCCTTGATTCAGAATTCCTGACTCTGTTTGCGGTTGAGTAAGTCATTGTCATCAGCAAAGTAGTTGCTGTCTGCTCACTGGACTCTTCAGGTAAGCTTTCCAGAACCATTCAGGGAGACCTGTGTGTGGAATGCAACTTCATACTTGCTGGAATTTATCAGGTTAAAAAGAAAACAAATATATCCAGGCACTGGTGGCTCACACCAGTAATCCTAGCTACTTAGGAGTCCCAGATCTGAAAATCACGGTTCAAAGCCAGACTGAGCAGTAGAGTCTGTGAGATTCTTATTTCCAATTAGCCTCCTGAAAACCTTAAATGACTAAAAGTGGTAGAGCATTGGCCTTGAGCCAAAGAGCTCAGGGACAGCACCCAGGTCCTGAATTCAAGCCCCGCAACTGCGAAATGACAATATAAAAATAAAAGCAAATGCCATAATTCATACATATAATACATTCTAAATATAATGAATCCTGTATCACTCACTATTTTTATTTTTTATTATTATTATCTTCCTTCTTTCCCCACATTTGCACAAATAATGTTTTCCTGAAAATCAAATGTTTAAATGTTCAGTTCTGTGAAGTGTCTCACTTTTACAAACTTGTAGGTAACAAGTTGGGTGGAAAAAGTAGTTTATATTGATACTACCTAAGAAAAGAAAAGAAACTAAGCAAAATTGACTTGTGCATACCAGGCACATAGTTAACAAAAACAATAAATATATCACAGAATGAGTTCTTGGGAGACAAATTGGTACCTGGTTTTGTAATGAAATTGTATGGTCCTTTACTCACAGAAAAGGCAGCCAGGATATTGTCCTCTTCATTTCTGAGCTCACTACAAAGCTAATTAGCAGGTTTTCATGTTATGGGGTGGGGGGGGAGCGGGGAGAAACTGTTGCTATGTTTTGAAGACATTTCAGAAAAAAACAACAACTTGTTTTTCAAATTATTCTTGCACAGTGTGATGTTCAGAACACCCTTAAGAACCTGCATTTTAACAGAGCTCTTTGAGGTGTGAGAACAATTGATCAAAGCAACAGAGGACTATTTGATGGTTCTCAGGGGTGAGGTTCACTTTGAGGGAAGTAGGAACTGGCCTGACTATTGAGAAGGGAGTGAGATTCCAAGAGATTGAGAGAACTGGGCAACAAGTGCAGCAGTAGATATCTTCAAGGGGAAGTGGTGCCTCTATGATTGTGTGTCTAGGATTTGGGACTTTCAATAAAGGTTTCTGTGCAAAGTTTGGCACAAAAGGAGTGAATGACTTTGGGCTCATGCCTTCAGTGGTCTGAACAAGACGAGACAAGCCTGGGTCTTCCTGACCAGGCTTCAGCCTTGGGATGTGGGTTTGACCCCCAGGTATCCCCTGTATTGTTCTTGTGTTGTGTCAGCCTCAGGGATGTGGGGTTGACCCAAGAGTGAATGAGTCATGGAAGGTAACTCACTTTTGCTTTTCACACTCATTGTTTGAGAGGGGCCTTCAATTAGATTAGGTGTGGTTTGAATGAGAGATAAGAGGCATATCTTCTTTGTTGTGAAATCTACTTCCCCAATTTGCTAATTTGCTCAAAATTGTTTTTTTTCTTTTAAATTATTTTTATTTTCCCCCTCCCAGCACTCTATAGGTTATTGTTTTGTTATTTTTTGAAAACTTATTTTATTTTGTCTTCTATTTACTACTCTTTTTTCCCTCCCTCCCTCCCTCCCCCCTCCCTCCCTCCTTCCCTCCCTCCCTCCCTCCCTCCCTCTCTCCCTCCCTCCCTCTCTTCTTCCCTTCCTTCCTTTTTTTTTCTTTTTCTTCTTACAGTACTGAGGATTGCCTTCAAGAACTCACCCTTGTTATGCAATTTCTCTATACTCTGAGCTACATCTTCAGCCTTGGTTAGGTTTCATTAAGTTTAGTCTTTTCTTTTATAGCAACCCAACACTATATAGAGGGAATTGAGCAATATGAACATCAGAGTGTAATAGACTTGTAGACTCTATTGGCACCTCACTGCTGTCCCGTATCTGCAAGTAATCCAATAACCAAATCCTTCCTTCCTTTCTTTCTTCATTCCTGCCTGTCTGCCTTCCTCCCTCCCTTCCTCCCTCCCATTCTTGTTTCTTTCCTTCCGCTCTTCCTCTTTTCCTTCTCCCTTTTTCCTTTTTTTCTTTCATCTCCTTTCTCTTAAGAGCTTTCTCTGGCCACTAGATTATTTATACCTTCCTCCAGTGCAAGAAACACAGAGGTTCTGTGAAATGAAACCCTTTCAGCCCAGTAGCTTTCATCCTGTGGTCCATAGGAACTGGTGTTGCAGGGCCCAGGTTCATGCAAGCTGTGAAGTTAATTCTATTGCACAAGTTTTATGTTGGTTCTTAGAATTTCCTGGTAGGATTTGGTTTAGTGAGTTGTTATGTAATAATGGACATTTCATCAACTCCTTTCCTGTCCCTTTCTTATATTCCCAATCTGCTACTGGTGTTTCCTGGATCTGATTCCCCAAAGCTGTTCACCTTCAAATTCTCAACTCAGGATTTCCCCTCGGTGCACCTAAGTTGGGAAATTGTCCAATTTGGGGATATCAAATATTTGGAACTCTTTGGCTTGTATCCAGAACTTAAAATATCATGAAAAAATTCAGTGCTAGTCACTGTGTGTGTGTGTGTGTGTGTGTGTGTGTGTGTGTGTGTGTGTGTGTGTATGTTCCTATACTGAGGCTTGAACTCAGAACCTCAAGCTAACCCTCAGGTTTGTTACTTAAGATGACACTCTACCATGTGAGCCACATGTTCACTGCTGGCTATTATTTTTCCTTCTTTATTTAAAAAACTTTTAAAGGTGATCTGCACAGGGGTTACAGTTAGATAATTCAGATAAAAAGTACACATCTTTTTGGACAATGTCACCCCTTTCCTCACTGTCTTCTAGAACTCAGAAGTTGTATAGTTCATTTTCAACATAGTGACTAATGGACAACACTGCTGTTTGTTCTCCTTTTGTCCCTCCATTTCTGTGCACCTCCTTATCCTCCCAAAACCATGTAAATGAGCAAACAAGACAGAAAGTGAAGAATAACAGCAACAAAGAAAAAACAAAACCCTCCTTTCCATTTCCTGGAATTCATTTTGATAAATATTATTTTATATGATCAGATGCACATAGACCTTGTACCTTTGAGTTCATCTCTTAATAGTTATTTCTGGCTTTGTGGTGGTTACTTGGAGACAAGAGTCTTGTGGACTTTTCGACCTGGTCTGGCTTCAAACTGTGATCCTCCTATGTAGCTAGGATTATAGACATAGATCACCAGTGCCCAGCTTAAATATGAAATTTTACAGGAAGAATGATTGTTAAATAACTTGGTCCTAATGTTAATTTTTATTAATTTGTAATTAAACAGAAAATTGCAATTTTATTTTTTTAAAACATGCAATGGTGTGTGCTTGCTTAATATATAAAATTGTACTCAGCAATATAAGAGATATAGAAAAACTGACTTAGAAGTCCCACCAGGAAAAAGAGTGCTTGTTCATGGAATGTACCTTATTTACACAGAAATTCCTGTGTAGGCCCAAAGGAATAACAGTGATGTCTGGCTTTAGTCATGGAGAATTTGAGAACTAGTCAATCAGTGGCTTAGGGAAGGAGGTGAAGGAGCAATGACAGATAAGAAATGGAAATGTTCTAAACAGACTTGGTGTTAACAAATGTCAGCTTAAATGACTTAATAGAAGAACCTGTATTGAGCAAGTGCCACTCAAGCCTTTAGAATCTGGTAGCCAGAAAATTAGCACTACTCTCTTTCTTTGTCCTGTTTAAATCAGTTCCAGCATATTCAAGGAAAAATGGTGCTGGCTGATGGTAGACAATAGAAAAGAGCCTGCCTTAGTGTGATTCAGAACTCTACCACTTACTACTTTTACTCTAGAGGAGAATAATGCAGATCATGTGTTCTAGAGATAAACAAAACATTTCTTACATTTCTTTGTTTCACTAAATTAATTCCTAGGTCAACTTCTTGATTATACTAATTGAAGAACTTCTTTGCTTTTCTACATTCTTTGGTTGGAAAATTAACTACTAATTTGTTTTCCAATCACAAAAACATTAATTTTCAGTGTAAGTAGATTGAAATCTGTTCATCTTTTCCTTTTCTCTTTATAATGGCTGGCATTTTCCTAGATACCCCTGAGTTGGTTTACTCCACACAAATTCCCCTTAGGCAAATAAAACAAGAAACTAATTGAAATTTTATACTACTTGAGACACAGGAGATTTTGAAATCAGCACTAACATATTTGATTCGTTGCCTTTGTAATGAAAAAGAAACACCACCACCACCACCAAACCACTGTCTTTTGTTCTTGGATTTGTTGCAGGTTTATTGTAAAATGTCTGTAGAGAGTTTCTTCTTCCCATCCCTATTCTCAATCCAGATTCCTGTTTACCAAAATCAGAGTATTAAAAATATTTAGTGCATCAGGGCCTAAGCTCCTTATTTGGAATTTAATGTAATTTTTAAAGGACAAAAGTGTCATTTGTAAATATTTGTTTAGTATGCTATCTCCTGTGATAAAAATAGATTTTATTTTTACAAGTTTATCTTGATCCCTAGAAAAACAGATCACTTAAAACCATTGTACTGAGTAGCTTATCTCATTTTACCCCTAGTCTGCAGAGAGTGAGCAAGAATAGCAGATAGCCTTTGGGACCAGGGCTGGCATGAGCCTAAATCTGGGATGGGCAACATGGAGAGGGCTTGGTATAACTAGAAGTTTCACGGGCTGTTCAGACTGTTATATAATAAAATCTTGTTTTTATTAATGCAAAAGATCATGGCTGTTATTGTAACATTTTATTATATAGTAAAATAAAAAAGTTAAAGCACAAAAGAAAAGCCTTTAATTTCAACAATAATTTAGATTTTGAAAAATTGCAGGAGAGAATGACAACTTTACAATGTTATTTTCCTTTTCATCGACTTCATGTGTCTCCTCAAATTACTTAGGTCATTTATAATGTCTTGTAATCAGCTCTATCATTTTTCTCCTTAAGATCTTACACATTTACTAGACTTATCCTTATGTTGATTATGCTCTTTGAACTATTATAAAGGATTGTATTTATTATCACGTCTTTTTGTATTGTGATTAGGAATAAAACTATTGATTCTATATTTATTCACCTGACTAAGCTTACTAATCAATCATTATATCTGTAGCTTAAAAATATCCTTGTAGATATAAATATTATCTGTGACTACAAGAAATTTTTATTCTCCATCCCCGCATCTCTTATATATCTTTCTTATTCTTTCCTGTGAGATAAAAAATTCTGGTACAATATTTACTAGAAATGAAGACCATGTACCTTTGTTTCATTCCTGATATTGAAGGGAATGTTGTGAATATTTTCCACTAAGTATACTCATTCTTAAGTACTGTTTTGTGCACACTTTCATCTCATTAAGGGAATTCTTTTTTTATTCAAAAATCAATAACCAAATAAGTGTTGAATTGTATTAAGTATTTTTCAGTAGCTATATAAATTATTACTTAGTTTTCTTTATTCTCTTGTTGGTTAAGAAATAAATTGCACTAATTGACTTGCCTGACCTCAGACCTGTGCAGAATTCCTGGAATATGTCCAACATGATGAATTGTGTTTCTTTAAACACTGTTAAGTTTTACTCAGTTTTTTTTTCTCCATATATATGTGTTTTTTAGCCACTTGGTGGAAATACTGTAACTGGGGTTGTTGCCAATATTTGATGATGACTGACATGGAAACAGATGATGGCTTACTCAGATACCAGTCAGCCATGAGCAAATTGTGATTAAAAATATCTGACTTAGTGTTTGACCTTTATGATAGCATTTGTGCCCTACCATGTATTCTTTCCCTTTCGCTATATAGTTAGTCAACCTAACAAAGCCTGGTGCTATATATACTTTGGCTGGGCACAATGGTTTATTCTTTTCTTTTTTTAAATAATTACTTATTTATTGTCAAAGTGATGTACAGAGGGGTTACAGTTTGATGTGTAAAGCCATGGGTACATTTCTTGTATTATTTGTTATCTCCTCCCTCATTCCTCCCTTCCCCCTCCCCTTCCTTTCTCCCTCCATGAGTTGTTCAATTGGTTTACACCAAATGATTTTGCAAGTATTGCTTTTGGAGTCATTTGTCTTTTTATCAGTTGTCGCTTGATTTTGATATCCCCTTTCACTTCAGTGGTTCATTCTTTTTTTAAAGTTTTTATTATCAAACTGAATTACAGAGAAGTTACACTTTCATACATTAGGCATTGGATACATTTCTTGTACTGTTTGTTAGCTCTTCCCTCATTTCAGTGGTTCATTCTTATAATCCCAGCTGCTGAGGAGGCAGAGATCAAGTGGGTGGATGGTTGAGGCCAGTTTATGGAAAGTGTTAGCAAGACTCCATCATAACAAGCAAGATAGACTGGGAGGTATGGGTAGAAGAATTACTATCCAATGTCCACGGGAAAATTAATGTATAAGACTCTCTGAAAAATAAAGCTCCCAAACAACTGAGGGTATGGTTAAGTGCTGAGTTTTTGCCTAGCAAACCAGAGCCCTTGAGTTTCAATCTCAGGATCACTGAATAATAATATAAACAACAGCAACAATAATAAATGGAAACATAGTCTTACCAGATGCTGGTAGCTCATGTCCGTAACCCTAGCTACTCAGGAGACTGAGATCTGAGAATTAATGGTCAAAGCCAGCCTTGGCAGGAAATTCTGTGAAATTCTTATTTCTAACTAACCCCCAGAAAACTGGAAGTGGTGCTGTGGCTCAAAGTGATAAAGAGTGATAGCGCTGCATGCAAAAGCTATGAGAGAGTGCCTAGGCCCTGAGTTCAAGCCCTACTACTGAACAAAACAAACAAAACCAAACAAAACCAAAACTCATTCTCTTTGTGAAAGAGTTTATGTGCAATTACATATATTTTTTCCTTAATTTCTTGCTTTTTGTGTTTATGAGGTGCTGAGGAATCGAACCCACGGCTTCATGCATGCTAGGCAAGCACTCTACTGCTAAGCCACGTTCCCAGCCCTCTTTAATTTTTGAAAGAAGTTGTCTATTAAATCTAGATTTTATATGTCCTTTTATGAACAGTTTCTTGAAGGGCTCTTGCTCTATACTGCAGGCTGGTCCACATCCAATCCTCCTCCCACCAGTGCAGGAATTACAGGTCTGCACCACTATACCCTGCTTTATGAGCATTGTTAATTTTTTAAATGATTTTTCTTTTTTTTTTTTCTGACATGAGACCATGGAAACAAGGCTGTCTTTCCTGGGTTAGAATGTGGGGTGTGGATGGCAGAGAGAATGGGAAGCCCCAAGAAGTAGAAGCCTTTGCAGAGTGCTCAGTGGAGCAGTGACTTGCATTTCGGTGTCATTTACATCCCACACTGGGCGAAAACATTTCCTCACTGTTTTTGCTTTTTTTTTTTAGAATGCATAATCAAACTGGCTCATCTGAAAGATTACTTATTTTCTCCCAAAGGAAACTCTTTTGCTGAATCCCTTCAGTGAACTTTTCATTTCTATGATTGTACCTTCAATGGCAGAATATTCAGTTATTTTATTTTCTATTCTCTTTATTAATATTTTGTATTTAGCAACCCATCATAGGCATCTTATCTTTTAGTGCAGTAAACATGTCCAGCAAACCTAATATCTGGGATTCCTCAGAGGCAGTTTCTATTAAGTCCTTTCCCCATGTGAAGATTGTAATTTCTTGTTTATTTACACATATTGTGACATTTTTCTTTTGAAAACTAGATATTTAAATATTGGCTATTAAGTGTTAATTCTTAAAGTTCAGCATGGATGAGCATAAAATGTTATTAACATTTTCATCTACTGTGCACATCACACAGTATAAATACAGTATAAATACAGTATAAATACAAACTCTTTTTTGTATGTAACTGTTTTATTTAAATATAAACTCTTTTTTGCTCCAAACTATATGTTTGATCTTTCCTATGATACTCAGTTTAAAATGTAGCAGCCTTTAAAAATTAAAGCAATACTTTATTTAAAGAAAAGATTTGCCAGCACTGACGTAGACTTGAAACATTTTGAGTGTGGTAAAGTTTGAAAGTCATAGGAGGATACATTTGAGAATTCTATTATAACATGGCAGGTGCAGGAAACAACAGTTTAAAAAATTTTAGTTCATGGGGTAGGAATATGGCCTAGTGGTAGAGTGCTTGCCTTGAGCAAAAAGGAGCCAGGAACAGTGCTCAAGCCCTGAGTCCAAGCCCCAGGACTGGCAAAAAAAAAAAAATTAGTTCTATAAGTTGTCGTAGTAAGATCCAGTTACATGAAAATCAAACCTGCCAGAGCAGCCCATGTTAACAGGAACGTTAAACACAAAATGGATTTTACAATATGAAGCCATTTATCATATTCTACCGCCTCTTGCAACAATATGATAATCTAGTAAGTAAAATTAATCACACAGTATTATCTAATCATCTCAATAAAATCATCAACTTGCTCCATATAATTGTGTCCTCACCAAGAAGACCCAAGCAAAGCCATGAGGGAAGGGCCTTAGAAACCTTCTGTTGGGTTGACAGTAAGAGGTCCATTGTGGCCTTCTGGGTTCAACATATTGCCTTAGGCATTTTATCCTCTTCTCAAAATTATGCACACTCACAAGTATTAATATCCCTTTGTAAAAGTAATACTCGGATACAAATAATAACAAAGTTCCTGTCATTTAAATGTACACTTTAGAAGTGAACAGGTAGCTGGGCACAGTGGCTTGTATCTTTTATCCTAGATACTTGGGAAATAGAGATCATGAGGATCATGCTTCAAGGCCAACTCAGGCAAAAAGTTTGCAAGATCCCATATCAGCCAATAAAAAGCCAAGCAAGTTGTTAAGTGTTTATCATCCCTGCTAAAGAAAGGCATAAATAGGAAGATTACAGTCCTGGCCAGTCTGGGCATACATACAAAACCTTACTTGAAAAATATCTAAAGCAAAAGAGACTGGGGATGTGTCTTGGGTGGTAGAGCATCTGCCTCACAAGTGCAGGGCCCAGAGTTCAAATCCAATTAGCATATGTTTAATAATTCAGCATTAATATAAAGTGTTAATATATTTACTACATATAAATAATATTACCAGGAGAAAGATACATATAAGACAAAATATTAGTCATAAGTCATCTGAAAAGTTTTTGGGTAAATCAAACTAACTTTTAAGTACCATTTAAATGAAAAGAGGTATTAAAATGATTTTTACATTTAATAAACTGTGGATGAACTGTCAATATTCACTGCTATTACATGGCATTATTACCAGACACGCTGTTAATAATGCAGTTCATTAGTGCTCTGTTTGTTTCAGCTGGATTATCACAGGCCCTTAATTATTTGAAGATGAGCGTTCTCTTTTAGCTTCCACTGTCTATACTTCATTAGCTGTTCTTCTAGCAATAATTAGTGTTTTCCTCTCTGGCCTTCCAGGTAGTTGCAAAAACAGTTCCATAAGCCATCCTTTATTTGAAGTATTACCAAAGGAAAGAGTTACATTATAGTTATACATGATATAGTCTTTGCTTGGCAGGAATGTACTCCATCCAATATGAATAATATAAGGATATGAAGATAAAACACTTTCTTCTCTCATGACAAATGACTCAATTTTAGACAAAAGGATTGGAGACCCAGTTTAATGCTGACATTTCAGGTCTACACAGATAATTTTATGTATGGAAGAAACTATGCAATTTTTAGGGTTTGGAGGAAGGGAATGCTGAATTTAACTTCCTTCTACAGAAATTTGCATGCAGAGGTTTTGTCAGAGGGCGTTATTCTACCCTAGTCGGCTACAGTAATCTGAAAATTCAGACTAAATGAGACAATTCCTAATGTAATATACAACAACAACAAAGGACTATAATATGTCAGCAGACCCCCTGGAAACCTGTTATCAAAGCAAATGCAAACTCTTCTGTTCACTTGAGGTAAAACCTGAATCTCAATTTACAAGTGAGTAGACAAACCATTTCAAGAAGAAAGTAAGTTGAAATTATTGAAAAATACATACCTGATTTAATTTTATAATATGTGTAATGTAAGCAATTTATACAATTAAAAGTCTTTACCCCTAACACTTTCGATAGTGTTTCTCAAGATATCAATTGTAAAATATGTGTCTTGTTTTTTTAATGGTACAATGTCTTAGTTAAGTGTTTTAAAATATATCCTACTAAAATCTAACTTGTGTAACAATACCAAGTACAGTAAGGAATAGCATTGGAGCTGGCTCTTAAAGATTATTTATTTACATGTTGATCATTTGGAACATAACCAACTAAAGATACAAAAGTATTTTTCTCTGGCATGGTATCAAGTCATTAAAGACTGCAGCAACTGGAGATCTGAAATTTCCTCCCATCTTTGCAGATGTTTTTGCTGCTTGCTGTCAGGGCTGTGTTGGTTTCTTGAAGTCATTTTGTAATTTCTGTATTCTTGGTTGTATGTGGCCTCTGGTTATTGATCATCTTATGTGTGGACAGAAAGGCCTTTGAATGTTTTGAAATAGTAAATATCCCAGCCTTTTCTTGGAAAATAGAGAAAGAAAGTCATCGCTGATTATTTCATGGTTATGAAAGAGAATATCTATCATTTAGAAAACATTGATACTGAGGAAAATAATACAATATGGTGTCTAATGCATTACATATGCTTCTGTGTGAAGAGAAAAACCAATTATAAATTGACACACTATCAGGAAAATCCAAAGCCAAGCGTTGCTTCTAGGTACTGATAGTGCATTTAAAGTCTTCTAAATAATGAAATATTTAATTAACCAGAGGCCATTTCTTCTATAAGCAATATTATATTTTCACCAAGTTCCTAAAGGATCAGATCTAGAAAGTTAACACAGGGTCAAATTCAAATAGGAGACAGTCTTGCCTTAATCCTCTACCCAGAAGTGTGTAGATATGATGTATTTATAACATTATGGAAGCATACAATAAATTGCAAAAATTAAGTATAAAATTGCTATGAAAACTTACCGAATGGTGATGAACTCCACTTGGAGGGAAGGGAGAAGGATGTCTATTATTTATGGCGTTCAGTTTAAGCCTTGAAAAATGATCAGAATAATTTCCATAGGAAAAAACAAGAGAATCTTCAGAGGAAGATAGATATATTTCAGGCTGCAGAGAATACCTGATTGCTTATTACATATAAATGAGAATTTTTTATTAGCAGAAATATAGTGGATGCAGGGGTTTCATGTGATATTTGCATATGCATATGATGTGCTTTGATCAATTTTACCCTATTGCTTTTTCTTAATCTCTTTATCTCCCCCATTTAATAGGTTTTAGTAGGTTTCATTCTTCTATTTTTCATATATATAAACTTTGATCATATTCATATAATATTCACCCTTACCATCCTATTTTCCCCTTCTCCTTCCCACTGACTTCCTTCCAAAACCTTTGCAATCATGCATTGTTGTTGCTGCTGTTGTTATTATTATTACTATTATTACTATTTTAGGTCTCAATTCCACATTTGGTCAAAAACTATCCAATATTTGTCTTTGTGAATTTGGTTTACCTCCCTCACCACAGTGACTGATCTCCTGTCCATTCTTGAGTTTGAAAGCTGTATGCCCTTTTAAAATCCACTTGAGCATTCCTATGGGAATGAAAAAATAGGAACAAAGGTTATTAGTGGATCATGTAGGGTCTCTAATCAACAAACTGTTAATACCCTCTGGGCTCAATCTTCTTTTTAAAATATAATTTGTTGTTATTAAGGTGTTGAACAGAGGTGTTAATATTTCATAAGTCAGGTAATGAGTGCATTTCTATTTGGGCAATGTCACCCCTTTCTTCTCTTTCCTCTAATTTCCCCCTCCCACCCCGACATAGTTCATTTTCCACATAGTGTTCACTGGGTACCACGCCTACATTTTTTATTTTCCTTCCTCTACTTCTGCACTTTTGACCCCCTTCAAAAGACAGAAAACAAACAAATCAAAAACAAATACCTCCAACACCATTGCCACCACCACAAAGAATGAAAATCCATGTTTTCATTTCCTGTAATTTGTTTCAATAAATAGCATTTTAAATGTCCAGAGGTGTTATGCCTTTGGGTTCCTCCTCCCAAGTATCTTCCCTTCGTCTTACTGTGTGTGAATGCCTAGAGTCCTGTATAATTTATCATGCCTGGTGTGTTTTAGGACTAGATTCTGTACAAGAGGGAAGACATGCCTTTTATCTCGCTGAGCTTGGCTTACCTCACTTACCATGATTTGTTCTTGGCCTATTCATTTCTCTGCAAATGATATAATCTTATTATTTCTAAAGGATGAGTAAAATTCCATTGTGTGTACATACCACTTTTTTAATCCACTCATCTATTGTAGGGAATCTGAGTTGTTTCCTTAACTTGGCTATTGTGAACAGTGCAGCAATGAACATGGGGGTGCAAATGTCTTTATGGTATCCTGACTTGCAATGTTCTGGGTAGATGCCCAAGAATGGTATGGCTGGTTCATAAGGAAGATCTGTGTTTAGTTTTTAAGGAACCTCCAAACCACCATCCAGAGTGGTTGTGTTGGATTACATTTACACCAACAGTGCAATAGGATTCCTTTTCCCTGAATATCCCCATGCTGGACTTATTTTATGCATTCCAATTCCAGTGTTACATATCATGAGATGTAAAGTGACATCCTAAAATAGATAATTCCATTTTATGAGATAGCTTTGTCCAACTTGAACTGATATTAAGAGGAAATCATGTGGTATTCTTCTAGCTGTATTTGGATCTACTTTTCTTCTGAATGATTTGTACCCTTATAAGCTATATGGAATTATTTCAGGCCTTTTTCTTAGCAAATATACACTGGAATGATGTCATAATTTCTCTCTCTCTCCCTCCCTCCCTCTCTCTCTCTCTTTGTTCCAAAGGAAGAGTAAATTTTCTCAGATTTTTTTCTTCCATCCTTTAATGGAAGTCTCCAGTTGCTCAAGAGAATATAAATGGCTTTTAGGTTTCTGAAACAGTAAAATTAAATGTAATTACTTTGTCCTTTTTATTTTTAAAGCCATTTGTGAAAAAAATGTTAGAAGTTAAATTAAATTATGTTAAATTAAAAAGCACACGTTTGGCATTTTGCACAGTGAACAAAATTCTCCTAAGAAATGAATGCTTGTCATGAGGAGGGTGTAGAGTGGGACACCTGTCAATCATGTCACCATTTGTCTCCACTGTGTCCACTGCCTTGGCCTCTGCAGTCACTCCCTCAACATCTTAGGCAGCGAGAAAATGCACGGTGGCTACTAGACAGGGTATCTACTGATTGTTAGTGACGAGAATACAATTACTTAGATGTTACAGAAAATGAACACACTTTACTACTTTGAATTGGACCTGCTTAGTGAAGATAAAATTCAGTAGATTTTCTTTATTTTTCTTTATTGTCAAAGTGAAGTACAGAGTGGTTACAGTTTCATATGCAAGGCTGTGGGTACATAGATTTTCAAAGTCAAGAAACATGTATGTTTGCAAAACATAGCAGTCATCTTTACTTGGTATTTACAAACATCAAAAATACAAGGACTCATTAGAGAGATAAACTGTGAAAGCATTGCCTCTAAGTTAAGAGAAAGAGAGAGACAGAGAGAGAGACAGAGAGAGGAACTATAACTTGTGTAAGGGCTGTCCTAGTGAAAGCTTTAATTGCTTTGCTTAGTCAGCAGTTTGCTTCTCATTATTAAAGGTAAAGGAAACATTCTTTTATGGAATCTCTTTCTTTTTAAGTATATATTTTATTGTTATTATTAATGTGCTGGGCAGAGTGGAATCTCTTTCTCAAAAGAGATAATTGTGAATGTCAAAGCAATTTTGGTGTTACCAAAAAAAAAAGTGTCTATTTCTAGTAGAACACAAGCTCCCTGAAAAAGGGCCCATGTTGAAGCGCTAACCCTCAGAGGATGACTGAGTTTAGAGATGAATTCTTCAAAGGCATAATTAACATTAGACTTTCTACTGGTATCCTCATAAGAAAAGGAAATTTGGATATAAAAAGAGTTATCAGAATTCCATGTGCCCCAATCCTTTTGCCTTTTTATTTTATGTTTCAGGTACAGTCTCCTGCTCAATATCCTCAGGCTAGTCTGTTCCCAGGGCAGTCTCAGGCTGCACTTCTCCTACCTTTACCTCACAAGTAGCAAGGATCACAACAATGCCCCAATACATTTGCCACTAAGATTCTACTTGTCATGACATTCTAAGCTGAAACCTTTTGCACTTTTGGTAATACTGAGAATTGAACTCTGGGCTGCACTCTTCTCAGATCAGGGCTCTATCACTTAAGTGATACCCCCATCCTCACTTTCCTTGAATAATACTTAAGAGTAGGATCTACTACAATGCACTGGAAAAAAAAGGGTGAGGGATATAATACAATCATAGCCAAGTAATTATTGCAGAACACAGAGTAAAGATTCTCTCATCCCAATAGACACATGAAGAAATGTTCAACATCTCTGACCATAAAAAAATGCAAATCAACACAACTTTGAGATTCCACCTTATACCAGTTAGAATAGCCATTATCAACAAATCTAATAACAACAGATACTAGCAGGGATGTGATCAAAAGGGAACACTACTACACTGTTGGTGGGAGTGTAAACTGGCTCAACCACTCTGGAAAGTGGGATGGAGATTCTCAAAAAACTAAACATAGAGCTCCCTTATGACCTAGAAATCCCACTCCTGGTCATTTACTGAAAGGATCACAAACAGTGTCACAATGAAGCCACCAGCACAACTATGTTCATTGCAACATTACTTACCATAGCTAAGATATGGAACCAACCCAGATGCCCCTCAGTAGATGAGTGGATCAAGAAACTGTGGTACATATACACAATGGAATTTTATGCTTCCATCAGAAAGAATGACATTGCCCCATTTGTAAGGAAATAGAAAGACTTGGAAAAAGCCATATTAAGTGAAGTAAGCTAGACCAAAGAAACACAGGCTCCATAGTTTCTCTCATTTGTAATAATTAGTATATGTTTAGGATTGTCCTGTCAGAGGATCACAATGGCTCAGTAGTTATGTACTTATGGTCATATAAGATGATGCTAGGTGAAATGAACTCTAAGATATGGAAACAAAAGTTTTTTTTTTAATGTACTGTCTGAAGTTATTTTCTTTTGTTGTCACTGTTTTTGATTTTGATACCCTGTGTCTTGTATATATGTTTATCTGATTTGGGAAAGGAAAGGGGAGAACAAAGGATGAACCAAAGCAACAGTCATTATGTTGTAAATAAACTTTGTAACTTGTGGGAGGGGGTGAGTCAGGGGTGGAGGGAAAGTGGGAGAAAATTGAGGGGAAGGGCAACAATGTTTGACTAGAAATGTACTCATTACCTTACTTACATAACTATAACCCCTCTGTACATTGCTTTTACAATAAAAGTAATTAAAGAAAAAAATCTCTCTCATTCTTAAGTTGATTTGTTATTTTGTAATTAAGTCCCCTTGATCAAAGTCTCCTCCATCTTTTTTATTTTCCTTTTCCCTTTCTGTATCTTGCATAGAATTTATCTTCGAATTCAGTTTCCTGGAACAGAGGAATGAGCAAGTACGTACAACAGAAATCATCAATGTGGGCACCCTTCTCTCTTCTTAGGAGGTTAGTGGATAACTTTCTGTACCAAAATAATGTCTCTTTGAAGGAATTCATACTTTCAAGAAAAGCACAGGAAGCTAAGCCTACTATTCTTTTTCTGTAATCCACAAAGAATATGGTGATTTAATAGGAGAAGGTAATGAGTTCTTTTGTGGTCTTAATGACAGGGCACATTTTTATATCTGTAGGTATTCTTATTTTCCTCTCCATAGCACTTCAAAACCCGATAAGTGTGATTTGATATTTGAAGGCATTTAAAGGGGAAAAATAGTTGTATGTCAGTGCACCATTGCTTCATATACTGTATTGGACTAGCCTTAAATACTTTATGAGGCTAATAAGCTTTCATTGGCTTCAAGTAACCAGGGAGAACATCATGTAGTAATTTTCTCCTACTGTTACTAAGATACATTTGGATTATAGAGTAATTGGCTGCTACTTTTAGCAAAAAAAAAAATCAGATTATAGTTAATTTCATTAAAGTAAGTGGTGGTTATAGACTATCCTCTCTGCTTGCAGCTAATGCAGTAGCAGGAGGCACTCAACTTAATTCAAGTCCTTAAAAGACACACAATGTTCATGGCACTAATGGCTGGACTTACATTGAGCTCTGCATTTTGTCTATGTTAAGTGCCATAAAAGCTTTCTGTTCCATCAATGGCATAAGGCAATGGCATTTTTTCTTAAGGAGAATTTTGACACATTTAGTGAGTGTAGGACATTTCAAGGAGATTTTTAAGGAAATAAAAATGTAATTACAATATGGCCATGATGGGTCTCCACAGTGTTGTCTAACATTCTTGTCATGTTTGAACCAATGCCAAACAGGTTCCATTCTCCATCACTTTTCCCTAGCATCTGCATCCGAGTCCTTAATGAGGATGAGATTAAGTTCAAGGGTCCTTTTGCATCCTTACCTTGGTATCTTTGATTACATCTTTCTTCTTGCACTATGTCCTCTGCTCAGCCTCTGGGTCATCATTTTTCTTCCAACTCACTGGCTGTTCATTTTTGTCTTCTTTGCTGGGCCTCCTTCCTCCTGTGTCACACATTTCTCTTTTATGTCTTTGTATTCTGAATGTTGGATTCCCTAACATCATTTTAGATTTCTTTCCAGTCAAGACAGCGAATTCAGTATAATTTAAGTGATGATAGCACCCAACTTCCATATTCAGTTAGATTATCATTGAGATAGATTATAAAACCAATTGTTCATGAAAATCTCCATCTGTGTGCTAAATAGTTATGTTTAAATGAGTTACAGTTAAATCAGTTCCAACGGATTTCTTGTTTTCCACTCAGTTCTGCTCAACTACATTAGTGGTAGCTGTAGCCTGCCTATTGCATTAGGCAAGATGTAGAATGTATAGAAACACCTTTGTCCTTTTTTTTTTTTTTTTTTTTTTTTTTGCCAGTCTTGGGGCTTGAACTTGGAGCCTGAATGCTGTCCCTGAGCTGTTTTTCCCAATGATAATGCTCTACTGCTTGAGTCACACCTTTACTTCTGGCTTTTTGCTGGTTATTGGAGATAAGAATCTCATGGACTTTCCTGCTTGGCTGGCTTGAAATTGTGGTCATTGTATCTTAGCCTCCAGAATAGTTAGGACTATAGATGTGAGCCATCTGTGGCCAGCTGATGTTCCTTTTTTTCCCTTTCACACATTTAATCCATTGGTAAATCCAGCTTGCTGTGTTTTGAAGATATACTCAGAATTTTACCTCTTTCACCAACCATCACTGCTACCATCTCACTCAAGTTACTACCATCTCTCTAGGATTTTACCATAGCTTCCCTAATTATTCTGCTTCTAACTTTTCTCACATTTACATTATATCCCACTCTTACAGCAGGGAAATCCTATTCAGGTATATTATATCCTGTCATCTACTGGTTCACACATCCAATGACATCCAATCCCATCGTAAAACCCTAATAGGAGCTGGCGGTGCTCCATATGACCTGACCCCTGTTGTTTCTGGTACATATCTGTCTAGCTCCTCCTTTCCTCACTTTGGTCCAATCATACTATTCTCCTTTGTGGTTTCCACAACAGTCTCCACACAGCCTTTTCTTACATCCATTTCATTTGCTATTGGCTCTGCTTGGAAAGCCCCACCACCACACCCGCCCCCAGTATCTGCATACCTTGTTATTTGGCTTCAAGTCTCTTATCTACCAACTTACCACTGGGCTTTTGTATTTCAAAACCTAAACCTTTGTCTTTATTCCCACTTTTTCCTTGCTACTTACAAGTTTTTCTTCATAGAATCAGCTGGATACTAAATACTTAGATGATTATTGTCTCTGGTTCAGCTTTTGAACAGGAACTCAAGCAAGCAGATAAAACAGTACAGGTTTCAGCCTGCAAACAGCCATTTCTGGTCCTATTTGGACCTCAGAGAGAAAATAACTGCCCCCTTCTGAGTTGCTATCTTGGTTCCGTAAAAGAATAACTTGCCCGTCCTTTTGTAGAAACAGGGACAGAAGGGACAAGCATAAGATGCAATTAGGAATAAAATACTGTGTCCAGAAAGTTTGGAATATGCTATACACAATAAACAGCCTTAAAATGGACAACATTTTGGAAGGTGAATTGATTTTTCAGGAAGAACTGTACTTACTTCTATTGGGAGCACCTCTGTATTCTTCTATTTCCACCTCTGAGTAGGGAAAGACTATGCATATACTTTAGTAGTTAAATGTATGTATGCATGTACAGCATGTATACATGTATGTGTGGATATAAGAGTGAATGGTCACAAGAAATACATTCTTCATTATGGGAATTTCTATACATCTGTGGAGGGGGGGCATTGGTGAAAATATGCATTGTTATCTTGTGCACTGGCAGGAAAGATATTTATGAACACTCTAATAGACTATCTCCAGAGATCAGTGGCCTGATACACATACTTTAAAATTCATTTATTTGCTGAACAGTGTCATGATTTCAGAAATTACAAATTTATTAACTACTGAAACATTTTTACATTTTTTTTCTTGAAAATTAAGATTTCTGTCTTTTGATGAATCTACATACATGATAGAGCTAGCTTTAAGTTTCACAAGGAGGACTGGAATGGTGGCTGTCTTTTTGCTTGATCCCTTCCTCCTTCAATTAGAAATTTTCCTCCACTTCTTCTATTCTTATATCATCCACATAAATCACTTCACTCATTGAAGCTACTTGTCTAGTCCATCTATGTGAGAAAACATTGTCCTTTAGCGGATGGATGTGGTTTGACGAACTAATGCGTCTACTCAATTAGGACAGATGATTAGGAGGCTGATATAGAAATATTGTTTGAGTAGACAAGTTTTGAACATTCTAATGACTATTCTGCTCTTGGACCTTTGAATAAATTATCTCCAACTTCGAGGGAAAAGATTATTGCAATAGGAGTCAATAGATAAGCCTCCTAGAAAACAAGAGACATGTCAAAAGAGAAGTAATGCATAGTAAGTTTTGTGCTTTTCTTTTCCCCAGATGTAATCTACGTGTATCAAGGCCCACAAAACTAACATACAATTCACCTTTTCAGGACACTAGATATTCACTTCATTCTTTAAACCATCCATTAAGCATTCTACAAATGTTTTTCACCAATGATCATTAGTGTGTCATATTTTTGAAAACTGCACAAACTGTGAAGGGTGAAAAAGAGATTAGACATGGTGGGGTTATCAGCATAGACAAAGAACTTTTCATGGGCACAATTCAAATGAACTAACATATGCAGAAAAAATATCCCCACAGATTAAGAAAGACTTATTTACTAGCTGGAGTGGTGGCATCACATCCAGGCCGGGTTTATTATCTGGAAAAGAACCTCTTCAAATACTGCAGACAAAGCTGTGAATATAGATGAGACAAACAGAGGAGAAAGGTGAGCAACTCTTTTTCCTTAGTAGAGGACTAGTAAGGAGTCCCTGAGGAGTGTTGAGTTTCATGCTTTCAGTTGTGGTTCTCTGGAGACAGGAGATGATTTCAAAACTGGAACACAGTGCATGCTGAACTTCAGATAACACAAAGCTGGAGCTGCCCCAAGATTAGTGTTGGGAACTGAAGATAAGCATTAAGGGAAGACAGACTGAGGTAGAGAGGATAAAGGAAGGTAGAGATTCTAAAGAAGTCGATCTGATCAAGCAGTGTGGGACAAAGAATTACTGGAGATTTATTTCTCCCACAAATATGGGCTGTAAATGGGACATGTGGCAATGAGCACCTTCACCTTATTTTCATCAATCTGCTAGCAATTTTTCTTTGTTTAAGATTATTTCTGTTATTTACCAGAATATTTAATATTTACCAGAATATCTGCCACTTATCAGAATATTTAAAAACCTTCACAACTGAAGCATTTATTCAATTAAGTATATTGTTAGACCAAGTGACTATTTTTCCTCTCAAAACAAGAACAAAATAATTATTAGTCTGGAATTAACCAATTAGTCCTTTATGTAGAAAATGTCAAACTACAGTAGCAACTATCCAATTATCTCTCATCATAGCAAATCAGTTGAAATGTGCATCTGTTTTGGAGAATAAAACCAGGCAATGATAAAATATGTTGTTCAAGGTAAAAGTTTAAGAGAAATAGAAAGAATCCCCTTCAAATGGCATTGTTAGGTGCTATGTGACATAAACTCCAGTCAACATGGAAAGTTCACAAGGTGGGTGAAATCCCAGCTGTAGTCAGTAGGGAATGGCTTGTGCCTCGCACCAGTGCTTTTGTGTTTAGTTTTCAGTAAAATCTTTTCATCCCAGGAGTTAATGGTTGATTTTTCTTTCCTCATTTTTGAACTGCTTTGTAAATTGGAATTTTTTTCTGCTGGTATTAGAAAGCATAAAGCATCATCTATGTGAAAGAACGGATACTGTAGTAACTGTTCTGTGTACAGAAAAAAAAATCTACTTATATAAATTTGTTGGCAAAAAAAGCACTTGTTTTGATCATGGGATAAGCTTTGAAGGAAATTGTTGTTTTCAAGAAATATACTTTCCTTCTGATGTGGGTACAAGAATATCTCAGCTTGGAGAGAAATAGAGCACATGTGAGTTTTTATTTGTTTGTTTTAGCTACATTTCTTTTTGATGACTAGTTTAGATTCACAGCAAATTTGAGTGGAAAATACAGAGTTCTCGCATAGCCTTTACCCTACAAACGTACAGTCTTGCTATTACAATCATCCCTTGCCACAACTATATATTGTTGCAATCAGTGAACCTACATTGAGATGGTGGGGAGATGGAAGATTGAAGCTCCAGGAATCTAAAACCAAGCAACAGAAGTGTGGTTGTAGAGACAGGCAAAGGAGAGCCACAGTAAACATGTTTCATAGTTCCATGCACTAAACTCCTTCCCCCAACACACTGACTAAGCATGAGACCACCCCAAGGATCAATGTCAATTCAGGCAACTGACTGTGACTTGCTCTCAGATTCATAGACTAGTGTTGACGTGGGTGAGAAATGCAATCCAGAGGGAAGCCCAGGCAGACACACCAGCAGCGCTGAAAAGCCTGAATGCAGGTCAGAGGAGAGACGGGACATCAGTGAATATGAGGTAGGCTGCAAGCACAGAGAACTGTGAGGCAACGCTATGCAGGATCCATTCACAGCCCTGGGCCCTGACCTAGGCAGTGCAGGCTGCACTAATCTGGCAGCTCTGTGCACTACCTGAAGGCCCAAGAGGTTGTAGAAAGCAGTCCAGGTTCAGAAATTACACATGCTAAACCTGCAGAGACATAAGATCTCTAGAACCAGGAGCTTTGTAACTGAATTCTCTAGCTCAGAAGCTCCTGCACAAGAGGTAAAGCCATTAGGAAAGATATAACACAGGTTTCAGACTGCAAACAGAAATTTATTGTATTGTTTGGACTTAAGAGAGAAAATAGTGGTCCCCTTGCTGCCCCCACCAAAGTAAGTTGCAAAATACAGTACTGGGAGATAATGTCCACTCTCTTCTCTACATTAAGGAAAACATATTGACAGGGAATTGCTTTTTTGTGTGTAATTGTTTTGTCTTTCTCTGTGCTTACTTTATTGTGCTCTTTCTCACTACTATTTCTTATACCTTCATGTCATAATTTTTCTGACTTTTCCATCTTGTTTCTTTTCCTCTTTTCCATTTCCCTTATTTAAATTTTTAATTAATACCTTTAGATTTAATACCTTCTAAATTGCTAGTTTATTCTATAATCATCCTATTTCTTTGCTTTTCTAGATTTATTGTGATATTTGTAAATTTCTTTTTACTGTATTTACATATCTGGGCTGTTTTTGTAATTTAATTTTTATAGTCAAGTTGATGTACAGAGAGGTTACAGTTACATATGTAAGATAGTGAGTACGTTTCTTGTCAAACTTGTTACCTCCTCCCTCATTTTTCTCCTACCTTGCCTCCTCCCCAACCACCCCATGAGTTGTACAGTTAATTTCCAACATATTGTCTTGTGAGTATCACTGTTGCATTGGTTCACCTTTTATTCTTTGTCTCACCCCTTCCCTTCCCTAATTCAGGTAAACATATATACAATACTTAGGGTACCAAAATCAGTTGCAGTGATAACAGGGAATATACCATAGAGATGATAAACAAAATAAAAAAATAATTTCACATAGTACATTAAAAGTAACAACAAAAATGATAAACCACTTGTTTCCATATCTTGGAGTGCATTTTGCCTACCATCATTGTATATGATCATATGTACAGAGCTATAGAGCTATTGTGATCATCTGCGAGGACTATCCTAGACATATACTATTTATTATCAGTGAGGGAAACTGTAGAGTCTATGTTTAATTGGGTCTGTCTCACTTCACTTAGTATGATTTTTTTTCCAAGTCTTTCTTTCCATTTCCTTATGAATGGGCAATGTCATTCTTTCTGATAGAAACACAAAATTTATATACATATATACATATACATACATATGTATATATGTATACATATACATATGTGTATACATATATACCACAATTTCTTGATCCATTCATTTATTGAGGGACATTTGGGTGAGTTCCATACATTAGCTATGGTAAATAATGCAGCAATGAGCATGGTTGGGCTGGTGGCTTTATTGTGGCCTTGTTTGTGATTGTTTGGGTAAATTCCCCCAAATGGGGTTTCGGGTCATAGAGGAGATCTATGTTTGGCCTTTTGAGGAACCTCCATACTGATTTCCAAAATTGTTGAACAAGTTTACATTCCCACCAATAGTGTAGTAGCGTTCCCCTTTGGCCACATCCCCACCAGCATCTGTAGTTATTATTTTTCTTGATAATGGACCTTCTTACTGGGGTGAGGTGGAATCTCAGTGTTGTTTCAATTTACACTTCTTCTTGTGTCTCTTGGCCATTCTCATTTCCTCTTCAGAGAAGTCTCTCTAAGTCTTTAGAGCACTTATTAATGGGGCAGTTATTTCAATGAGCATTTGTTTTGGTGGAACTTCTAGGCTGTTTTTGAATTCTTGTTTTTATATTGCTGTCTGCTTTCTTTCCTGAATGATAAAATGAATTGTAACCCTAGGAAAAACTACCCACTAAAAAGTTCCATATATAATTAAAAACATAAGCAAAACCTAGTGCCAGTGACTTCTTATACCTTAATCCTAACTATTCAGGAAGCTGAAACGTGGAGGATTATGGTGCAAAGCCAGTTCAAGCAGGAGCCAATCTATGAAAAACTTCTTGTTCAATATACCAGCAAGAATCCAGGCTGGAAATAGTCCTGGGCACTACCTGAAAGATTCAAGGTCAAGGTACATTGGAGATAGCTGTACACCCATCTTTGTTGTGGCACATTTGCCATGGCCCAAATGTTGAAATTAACTTAGGTACTCATCAGCAGATAAATGAATATGAAGTATTATCCAGTTATATAGGAGACAAAACTCCGTCACTTTTTTTAGGAGAATGGATGGAACTGGGGATCATCAAGTTAAGGCAAATATGGCAAATCCAGAAAAGAGAGACATTATGTGTTTTCTCTCATGTATAGAATCTAGATTTTATAAAAGGACATGAATGTAGAAATGGAGGCGGACAGGACCATTGGGAATGAGTAGTGCCAAAGACAGGGTGATGGGAGGGGTTGACTCTGATCAAAGTACATTGTATATAGGTATGAAAATGTCCAAATAAAACTAATCATATTCTAAAATTAATATATACTAATAATGATAAACCTACATTGACACAATATTATTATCCAGAGTCCATATGTCATATAAGGATTTTCTGTTGGTGTTACACAGTCTGTAGGTTTGCATGAATATACAACAACATGTTTTCAACACTAGAATTGTAGGCAGTAGTTTCCCATGGTAAAAATTTTGTTTCCTACTTATTTATCCCTCCTACTTTTTAGCTCCTGATACTACTTATAGCGTGAATCAAATGGTATGTAGCCTTTTAGGTTGACTTTTATTCATGTATATTGCATGCTTGTTTCCTCTTGTCTTTTCATATTGACCTCTCATTTCTTTCAAGTACTGAATAATATTTTATTATCTGGATGTACCATAGTTTATCCACTTACCTACTGAAAAGTATCTTATTTATTCCTCAGTTTGGGCACTTATGAGTACAGTTCTTAAACATTTCTGTTCAGGTATTTGTGTTGACATAAATTTCCTGAAACTTGAGTTTATAAAGTGAGAAATGATTTAATTTTTATGACAATAGTGATGTCATTAAAGCCAAATAGATTTTCTTTCATTTCATGTGTACAAGACCTCATAAAATCCAGAATATGCGTTGAATCTCATTTTGTGATAACAAACTCCCAAACTTCTTGATTGTTGAGTTGGTACTCTTTTGCTGGAAAATGAAGAAATTACACATTGAGAATCTTTACAAACAATATCCATGGTTTGTCATAGATTATAACTGAAATCCTTCTAAGTTGGAATAAAACAAAAATACAAAGCCAAAAAGCTATTTTTTATGATTTTATAAGTCAAAATAGGCAATAGTGTATTTTATGCTTATTAACTTATCTAATGGTGCTTTTAAAGTAATATGTTAACAAAAATTCTTTCATAATGTTAGGCCACTGCTTCCATTGATTATAATATACATACATTTAGTGTCTTATATTTAGAAGAAATAATAAGAATAAAATAAATAGAAACTTTCTGGATATAAAATCTAATCTGAATTTCAAGCTATGCAGAATTGCATCCTTATGTAATTGTTTTAGAGCATTTTGTGAAAGAAACTTTACACTTCATCGTATTAAGCTCTTGGTTATAGTACTTGCCTTAATATCACTTTCTTATTTGTAAAAGGAATTTAAAACAACCCGAATTTTCTATTTGGGTGCCAGTTGTCTAGTAAATGCTTTACAGATACAGAAGTCCCCCCAAATTTTGAGTTCAGTAACAAGTTAAATTTGAGTGGTGAATGTGGGGCCAAGAGGGGAGAAGGAGGCAGAAGTCTGGAGATAATAAGTGTGAAGAGAGTATGAGATAAACTTCAAAGTGGAATAGAGTTGATAGGGCTCAGAACATTTTCCATGAGTAAGGCTGCCTTGTTCAGAACTCTCTGGTTGCTCCCAAGGCTGGTGCTTTCTGTTAAAGGCACAAGATTGATTGGGGCTGATTAGTTAGATCCTCTGCATCTCTAACTTGTTTAACAGCAGACCATCTTAATTGTCTTTAAATCTTCAATTCTCAGTGCCCATCACTCAATCATTTAGTTCTGAGTGACCTTCTCCTCACCCCCATTAAAAAAGTTTATATATCCTAAATTAAGACGTTTTTTATGTTCTTTTCTTGTGATTTTCTATTCTTTTAGTTTTACTTAGTAATTCAAAGCAAATGGCTTTAAAATTCACCTTTCTGCTTTATCAGTCCCTTCCTTCAGAGCCATCTTCTGCTTTTTGTCCTTAAGAGGCAAAGTTGTTCCTGAAGGTATGTTCCCAAAGGTCTCCAGGAACCTTCTCTGATTTTGAATTCTGCTAACATTCTGTTCCCCTGATATTACCATTGCCACATGTTTTTAGTCAGATATTTGTTGGATGCTAAGTACTTGATTTATGTCTCGTGGTATAGGGTTATATTTTATTTATGAACCACTGTGTCCTTATTTCTCTCCATAGTATACACTTATATAGTTCATATTTCTGAAAATATTAATCAGTATAGGAGTGAATCATCTGAGATACTTACATTACTGAGTCTGGCACCTCATTGTTCAAATAGAAATGAAATTATAATTTGAAGTCCAGTGTATTTCTGTCTGTTTGAAAGACAATCAGAAATACAATTATTGGAATATAGCTTTGAAAAATTTTCTTAATGTTTCTTTTCAAAGGTAGACATTTTCATAAAAGTGTACTAAAACTAGTCTGATAAGCAAAGTAGGATGTAAAGCAATAGGCCATAAGGACATCAGACTTGGAAAAATTCAGTAAAAAGTAGAGAAAAGAGTCTTAAGTACAATCACCACTCTTGAAAATAATCAAATGCTTAATTTTGAAAGAAGGTAAATGTATGTCAGTTTCAGGTTTTGTAGACATGTAGATCAAAAGCAGATATTTCAGGCAGTCTCACTATTTTAGTGCTTGATAAATTCTCTCTACATAAAATTCTATTAAACTTGTAATCTTTTAATAGAGTCTATGCACTATCTGTTGTATTTTCATTTTCCTTGCTTAATTTACTCATTTCTCTGTACATAATAGAACTTATTAAACTTACTTTTGATTGTGCAGTGTGTTGGGCATGAAATCTGTGAGCTAATTATAACATTAGGGCTCTTTAGGTAAATGCATTAATCTTAAGTGGACATGATGAATATGAGTCCTTGTCTGTTTTTCACACACACATATATGTATACATATATATACATATGCATATATACTGAGTATATATATATATATGCTTATGTATGTTTACATGTATATATTATATATAATATACCATATATTATATGTATAAGGGAAACATTAAAATGGTGAGACAAAGGATAAAAGGTGAACCAATGCAATAGCGATACTTATAAGACAATATGTTGGAAATTAACTGTACAACTCGGCATGGGGGTTTGGGAAGGAGGGAAGTTGGGAAAAAATGAGGGTGGAGGTAACAAGTTTGACAAGAAATGTACTCACTACCTTATATATATAACTGTAACCCTTCACCTTGACAATAAAATTAAATACAAAAGAAAACATACTAGCTGTTAAATCCCTCTTAGAATCCTATAATAAAGGTTTTTTTCCTAAAATAAGGAGGAAGGAACAGAAGTGGATCCACACTTTCCCATGTACATATTTGTTGGGGATTCACGCTGCCCTTCCCTCAGCCCTGGGCAGTGTGGGAGGGAGCCCCTCCCACCTTCCGGCCTTAACAGGAAGAGAAGCCCCCAGCCCCTGGGGCGAACACGTGCCATCATGGCGGGGACTTCTACAGAGACCCAGCTCTTGGGGGACTGTAGCCCCCGCCCACAGAGGAAGTTTCATGACATCACCTGATGGGCAGCCCAGCTCAGCTAATCAGTTAGTCACCCCAAGTCCCTCCCTTTCTGCCTTGTCACCGTAATAAATTCTTCTGCCCTCCCTCTGGGAGGCTGAGGCGCATGGACCATCGAATTGCCTCCCCGATGTCTCTCTCTCCACCCCATTCCACACGTAAGGGGACCAGGGAGGGGGGCCTCGGCATTTCTCCTCAACTTAGCGCAATCCATTAGAACATGCTTTGCCTTCTGCTGGCAGAGGGACAAAGCCAAGTGCTCTTTCTTAGTTAGAATTCAGGCATCTCCCCTGGAGAAATTGGGAGAGGGGTCCCAGAGAGTCCCTGACACATATGTACATGCCTACATGCATTTACAGAGAGAAATGGGGGAGGAGGGAAAGAGGGAGAGACAAGAGAATATTTTTGTTTTCTCTTCTATAGCTTCTGTGCATTTGAAGGTCCTTGTGCATAGGAGAGACATATTTCCATCAGGGAACACTCCTATACAGCTCCAGTGATTGGAAACGATGACTTCCTCACTCCTCCTGTACTTACTGGACCTTTGCTGCCATTGAATAAAGAGAGGCAGAGAATAACATCACTATTCTCAGGGAAAGCTGACTGCAATTATCAGAGAGAAATTGAATTGCACCTCCATGCTAGGGGAAGGAGGACTGCATCTGGGATCACTGAGTGTCTTTTATGCTGCCTTCCCCAATAATGCTGGCTGATAAAACCTGGAGGCCACCCTGTCAGGACAAGGACACTTACTCTTCCCATGGGGATGAAGTTTGTGGTGTGGAAGAAAGAAGTCATAATTGATAAATTTCATTTTTATTAACCTGGTACAGACATTAACAACTGAAGCTGTTATGATGTATAGCACTGAATTGTTTATTTGTACACTTTTCTTTGTTATGTTGTTATGAAGAACCACAGTATGGGCTTGCATCCAAAGCTTGAGAAGAGATTAGGACTGAAGTGGCATTGTTCTGTGATACAGTTGCCATTGGGAAGCCAAATATTTCACATGGACAAAGGGCAAGAAAGAACAGTAGAGGGAAAGGGAGTTGACTACGATGTATTTCATTCTTCAACATCCACTTTCTAATATTTGCTGCTCTGGGAAGATGACTTGTCACACTTCAATGTATGGTCTTGTTTGCCCTCTCCTTTCTCATTGAGAGAGTGTAGGTCAGTGAAAGGAAGAAGGTAGTCTGAATAGCTGTCTCTGAGCTGAAGTTACCTCTCTCTGTGTATACCCCTTGACTAAGTTGTAATGTTTTGCTGACAGTAGATGACTCTAGAGCCAGATCAGGAGCAATGGCTGTCTTCTAGGTTAACTTTACTAGCACCCTGTGTTGTTGTAAATCCTGTATACATTTGTAAACCCATTTCAAACAATCCTAACTTAGATGTATCATCTCCTTTTTGTAAAATCATTTTTGCCAGCTAAAATAACCTGGACTATTGGTAGAATTCTGGGGTAGAGAAGAGGTGAGAAGAGGTTACAAGCTATCACTTGAAGTTTTTAGTAGGAGGAATTTCTTTTGAAAACTAGCAGTCAGCATGTAGCGAGACATTAATGGTCTCTTTCTTTATAATAGGCCCCTTTGAACCTTGTCTTATCTCCAAAATATGTATTTGTAATGCATGATTTAGCCTGGAACCGGTAACACATTTTGTGAGACTTAGTGAACATATTGTAGACAGAGGCAACTTTACAGTAAAATAACCAAATAAATAATCAAATAAAATAACCACTCAAATAAAATAACCACTCAAGGCTCCTTCTAAATTTTTTTTTTTTTTTTTTGTCAATCCTTAGGCTTGACCTCAAGACCTGAGCACTGTCCCTGGCTGGCTTCTTTTTGCTCAAGGCTGGCACTTTACCACTTGAGCCATAGCACTACTACCAACTTATTTTTCCTTCTGTATATGTGGTGATGAGGAATCGAACTCAGGGCTTCATGTTTGTGAGGCAAGCATAGCTCTACCATTAGGCCACATTCCCAGCCCCTTTCTAAATAATTCTTAATTTCAAGATGACAATAGGAAAGCCACAGACCAGGTAGCAGGTTTTCTGAGCCAGAGACCCTGGGCAGGGCAGCACAGATAGGCCCCAAATCCATACTGTGGGAGGGAGACAGGATTGAAATAGAAACTACCATGATACAGATGAGTTTGAACTAATACACACATTTTGTCAAAAAGCCTTAAGAGTGAAGTGGGGAACTGTGTTTGTTTAAATGTTTCCTACTTTTTAGGGATACTTAGAATAGGAAATTATAGAGTAGCCTAGAATTTTGTGTGTGAAGGTGTCCTTGAATCACTGAGATAATGATATCAATGCTTGGCTACATAGCAGACTGTCTGGAAAGCTTTAAGAAAATATCAATGTCTCAGCTCCTCACCCATCCCTTCTGACTGAATTGTTATGAGACTCTTGAATTGAAACATTTTTAGGGGTGATATTCATTTGCAGTCAGCTTTGGGAACCACTACCTTAATTTTTTTTTCCTTCAGAGTTGGAAATTGTTACTGACTCCATCCCTTTTAAAGAAAAGTGGTCATGCTAGTTTTTGCCTTCTAAGGAAGAGTTCAGGGAGAAAATAGCATGAATGTAACTATCATTGTGATTTAAATTTCAAATTACCATTTGAATATAAGTGTTCAATCAATATACTTAGTGCTATTTCCATTATAATGCATGTATGAATCTTTACTAACAGTAGAATGTATTGGTATAGTCAGTAATTTCCTGAGAAAATTCCAGTATTGCCATAAACAAGAGCAAGGGTTGACAAATGGGATTGCATCTTGCTTAAAGGCTTCTGTGCAGCAAAAGAGTTACCAGGTTGAACAGACAGCCTACAGGATGTAAGAAAATCGGATAAGGGACAAATCACCAGAAGGAACAAGGAGTTAAACCACTAAACTACCGAAGAATTAGCAAGACAGCTAATA
This sequence comes from Perognathus longimembris pacificus, assembly GCF_023159225.1. NCBI lineage: Eukaryota > Metazoa > Chordata > Mammalia > Rodentia > Heteromyidae > Perognathus > Perognathus longimembris. The sequence goes on along the minus strand of NC_063170.1, from coordinate 43,917,279 downwards.
AATTAGCAAATGAACTGAACAGACATTTCTTGATGTAAGAAATACAAATGGCTAATAAACATGTGAAGAAATGCCAATGCTCAACATTCCTGGCTTTTTCTTTTATGGAATTGCAAATTGAAACAACACCAATATTTCATCTCACTCTAGTCAGAACATCCATTGTCAAGAATATGAATAACAACTGATGTTGGAAAGGCCATGGAGGAAAAGGAATTTTTATCCACTGTTGGTGGGAATGTAAACAAATGTGACTCTATGGAAATTAGCATGGATGTTCCTCAGCAAACTAAAAATAGAATAATCCAGTAATACTAGTCTTGAACATATATCTGAAAAAAGTAAGTTGGGATACAATAGAAGCACTTGCACCCCCGTGTTTATTGCAGCACTACTCACAATGGGCAAGCTCTGGAAATAGCTTAGATACCCTACAATTAATGAACGGATCAAGAAAATGCGTTGCATGTGTACAATGGAACATTATTCAGCCATAATTCAGAATGATGTCATTTGCAGGGATCTGAAGATCATGATATAAAGCAAAACAAGACTGTGAATATGCTAACTTACTTGTATATGTATAGATACATACACACACATTACGTGTGTGTGTGTGTGTGTGTGTGTTTGTGTGTGTATGTATAATTGCAGGATTATTTGGGAACTGGGGAGTAGAGGTTGGGGAAGAGGCATAAGAGCAACAAAAGGTTTGAGTTGAGGCACAAATCCATATCTAGACATGTCCAAATGAGACTGCTATGGCCAGTCCCATTGCCCCAAAACTGTAATTCTAGTTACTAGACAGGCAGAGATTGAAGGATTATGGCTCTAGGTCACTCTGGACAGTAAAGTTCAGAAGATTCCATCTCACTCAGTGGGTGGGACTGTGGGCTTCTGCCTGTCATCCCCACAGATAGGAGAAGCAGATGTAGTAGGATGGAAGCACAGGCATTCCCAGGTATAAAGGAAGATCCTACCTGGAAAATAACTAAGGCAAAAAGGAGCTGGAGGCATAGTTCAAGGGGTAAAGTGCTTACATTACAAATTTAAGGCTCTGAGTTCAATCCCCACCACAAAAATAAAAACTCATTGAATAATCTATACTAATAAAAGATGTAGAGTGGGGCTGGGGATATAGCCTAGTGGCAAGAGTGCCTGCCTCGGATACACGGGGCCCTAGGTTCGATTCCCCAGCACCACATATACAGAAAACGGCCAGAAGCGGCGCTGTGGCTCAAGTGGCAGAGTGCTAGCCTTGAGCGGGAAGAAGCCAGGGACAGTGCTCAGGCCCTGAGTCCAAGGCCCAGGACTGGCCAAAAAAAAAAAAAAAAGATGTAGAGTAACCTTATAAGAAAAGATATAAATGTCTTTTCTAGATAAGTCATTTCTGCTGGTTTTGATTACAACAATGATCTTCATAATGTAGTGTAGAGATCCTCTTTAGTCTAGGAATAAATATAATTTGTACAATATTTCTTGAGTGTTATTTGCTTTTTCTATTCTTATTTATTCACGTATGTACAATAAGATTTTAGAAGTTGATTACAAAACAGGTAGACCATACATTAAAGAAATTCCAAAAATGGTAAAGAAATGCATCTATTCTCACTGTATGTATTTAGATAAAAATGTTATTTATATCAACCATATATCGTTTTACTTTGATTTTTGTAAGAATTATTGAGTATTTTTAACAAATCGATTTTACTGACTAATAAAACAAATAAGAGTTCTTTGATAATTTGTAGGACTACAACAAGATATTAAATACACACAAGATATCTTATCTGTATTTGACTTAGCAGAATGTGTTAACTTGCTTTAGATCTTCTATAGGAAACATAGGATGGATTGAATGACTGCAGCTGCGCCCCCACCCACACAACTCACTACAATAATACAACTGCAAAATTATTGAAGAAAAATCATTCACAATCTCCTTTTCTTTAGTAATATTTATTTTATTAACACCATTCAGTTTCACATTTTAAGTATTTCAGTTATTATGTTTAGGTATAATTAAAAATAAGTAATTCTTTAACTTGGAAGCATGAACCATACTAGGGATAAATGTTTATAAGGGAAGTGGAACTGATGGGCAAAAATAAGGGAGAAAGTGTGATTACATGAGTTGCTACCCCATTCGTTCCACATATGAAATTGCCATGGTTTAAAAATAGTATTTATCTTTCTGTAGTTGTACAAAGGATTTGCATTTTGATGAACACATCTCTGAGTTTTGACAACTCTACAGAATTATGCAACTATAACTATAATTAGGAGACAAAACAGATACATCGTCTCAAATATTTCCTTCACACTCGAGTTTTGCAGGCTGCCCACACATCATTCCACACCCTCAAAACCACTCATTTGTTCTTATCCCATGGCTTTTGCTTTTTCCTCAATGCCATTTAAATGGAATCACCCAGTCTGAAGTCTTAGCATGAAGCTCTAGGAATCTGGCTTCTTTCCTTTAGCATAATGCATTTGAGATTCAATCATGCTGTTGTGTGGGAGCCCTGCTTCCCTTCATCACAGAGTTATGTCCCATCCATTATGGTGTGTCATAGTTTATTTAAGTACTTTTTTTCTGTTGAAGCACATTTGTGTTGTTTCCAGCTTGGGGTAATTATGAAAAAAAAGTAGCTATATGCCTTAACATATGGATTTTTGTGTGAAGTTAAGTTTTCAATTCTCTACAACAAATATCTAGGAATCATATGGTAATTATATTGTGAAAAATTGCTGCCAGGAGCCAATCACTCATGTCTGTAATCCTAGCTATTCAGAAGGCTGAGATCGTAAAGTCCATGAAACTCTGATTTCCAATTAATTATCAAAAAACCAAAAGTAGTGCTGTAGCTCAAGGGGTAGAGTACTAGCCTTGAGCAAAGGAGCCCAGGAGCAGTGCTCAGACCCTGAGTTTAAACACTAGGACTGGCGTGTGTGCCCACTCCTCCCTTCCCCCCTCCTGCCTGCCACATTGCTACACTGTGTTAATTTTACCACAATATATGAAAATTGTCATTCTGCATGTATTGTCACATTAAAAAATCCTTTTCAAAGTGTGTGGTGTTATATAGATTCTCTTGGGACTTTCCTACTGAGTACTGGTATTGAGTATCTTTTGCATAGCTGACATTACACATTGTGTCTCTGATGAAGTGTTTGTTAATTGTTTTGGTAACATTTCATTTTATTTGTATATATTATACAAATATATGCATCCTTGCACATCTATGCACTTACACACAAAGGTACGTACATATGCATATAAACATATATATTTAACTAGCTAACTAAATTGAAAAAGTACACAGTCCTTCCACAGAAAACTCAGATTTAATGCAAATGAATTCTATCTGTAAAATGTTGTGAGGAGATGGAGGGGATTAGGCAAGGGAGGGGGAAAGGGACAAGGGGAACAAGAGGAAATTATGTTTAGAAAACCTGTCTATGACTACACTTAAGTTCACACCTAATTTCTTTTTCTTAGAATCTTCAAATTTCCTAAAAACCTTTAAAGATCTCCAAATTATGACTCATACGATTTTAGTAGCATGGTTTCTAAGAAAATATAAGACTTGGAATCATTTTGGGAGAAAATTTGGAAACCAGACATTGCTAAGTATACAATAAGAATAGCTATAACAATAAGCAATGTTTGACATGTATTAGCTTATTGATACATGTACAACATATTATTTTTTATTTTCTATGAACTATCTATTATAATCATTCCCACTGGAGAGATAAAAGTGAGAAAGAAATGTGACATAATCTGTTCAATGTCATACAATTTTTAAGTAATGGATCTAGTCTTTAACCCAAGTAATCTCACTTCAAATTAACACTTCTCAGGCACTGTAGTAAGAAATATAATGAACAATGATACAATCAACAATTTCTTGTGTCATGAAAGAAATTTGAGTTTTCAGTTAATGGTAAAGAAGTGACCAAGAGTCAACAAATATCCGTTATTTACAGTTAGAAGGTAGAGCTGTGCAAAGGGTTATTCTTTGTGCATATGTACCAGTACTGAGGTTTGAAGTTGGCATCACAATTTCACTTAGCATTTTTCCTCAAAGCTGGCACCCTGCTAACCTGAGCCACATCTCCAGTTCCAAATTTTGTCTGGTTAGTAAGAGATAAGAGGCTCTTGAACTTTTCTGTCAGGATGACTTCAAACTGAGATCTCAGATCTCAGCCTCCTGAGTAGCTAGGATTACAGGTGTGAATCATTGGAACCCAGCAAGATTAACTTACTCTTTTTTATATATCAAATGCCTTTTATTTTTATTTATTTATTTTATCATAAATTCAATGTACAGAGGGTTTACAGTTCCATAAGTCAGGTAATGCGTACATTTCTTTATGAACAATGTCACCCCTCCCTCATTTTCTCCCAGTTTTTCCCTTCCCCACCCTGCTACCTCCCACAAGCTGTATAGTTCATTTCCAACATGGTGTCTAGTGAGTATCAAGGCTGAATTAGTTCCCCCTTTGTTACCAATTTTTGTGCTTACCCTTCCCTTCTCCAAATGAATAATTCTTATAGCTGCTATTTAAAGACAAATGAAACAGAAAGGGGAAAATTATATTGTCATATAATACCACTTCATTTATTTTCATTTTTATTTTGTGCCAGTCCTGGGCCTGGGAACTCTCCCTGAGAATATTTGCTCAGGTCTTACACTCTACTACAGCTCCATTTCTGATTTATTTTTTAAAAATTATTACTTTTACAATTAATTGGGAATAAGAGTCTTATGGACTTCCTTGCTGGGACTGGCTTCAAACCACTACCCTCAGATCTCAGCCTTCTGAGTAGCTAAGATTATAGGTATGAGCCACTAGTGCTCGGCTTCTTTCATATTTTTTTAAATCAGTTGTACATTATACAATTGTTGCTCTACTAGAATTAGTTGTGTCTTCCCATATAGCTTATAACAAAACAATTTTGATGTAATTCACAGAATTCAGATGGCAGTGTTATAACATGGTTGGAATACTGTATATTTTAGAATTTTTTCCTAAAATTGACAGTAGTCAGGAGAAAGCCCGAATATCTGGGTAACAAGTATGTTTTGTTGAACTTTTTCTTTTTAGAAGAAACTATTTTGCTGGTTAGGTTACCCAGAAATTGGGATTTCTGAACGTGTTAAATCATTACTGCTATTAGTCATTATTTTGACATCTGGAGTAAATGAAAAATTATCCAAGTAGTTTATTCTTAGATATGTGGATTATTTTATTACTTTTTAAAGTCAATCAATTCCATGGGTACAACTGCTATTTTAGATTTCAGTGCGTAGTACACACAGAAGACTCATTTTAAAGTCAAATCAAGAGAAATGTAAACAAGTCAATAATGATAAGCCCAAGGATGACAGAAGAATGAGGAGATTTTGCAGGTTTTGATGTTGATATCTCTTTGCTGTGAGTTGTGCAGTGATTCCTTCCATGAATTAAGCAGCAGAATGCTGAGATGATGCTGGAGAGAGGCACTTCATCAAGACCAGGGTCATTGTGAGACAGGATTTGTACAGTGGTCACAGGCATGGACAAAGGCCATTTCATCCATAAGCTGTTTGCCAATAGAGTTTCTGTAGTTGGCTTTAAGTTGCTCTGTGCCCCTCAGAGTTTCTCTGAGTTAAGGGTGAATGAGTTTTATCTGTGGGTCATAGGCACACACGGATAAACCCACCTCAAACCATTAGGAATTCAGCCAGCAAGGTCTTTGGACTGACTCCCTAGCAATCATCTGTCGCAAACGGCCGTGAAACAAGGACAAGCTGGGCAGCAGGAAGATGCATCTCCTGGGTCTTGAGAAGAACAAGAGATTGTGCCCAGTGGGAAATCTCTGAGGAAGGGCATGGAATCACTTAAGAGCAAAAGAATCAAATTTTAACATCTGTCAGGCTGTGTGTATGTGAAACTAACTTAAAAATGTGTCTCATCAAGTAAAATCTTTCTTTTCTTTTTTCCCTGTCTTTGACCCTGGTGTTTTGAAAAAGAACATTGGAAACTCCTGCTAAAATTCATCACTAGCCTGAGCTGGCTAATGGAGAAGATAAATTACAATTTTCCGCCTTTGGGTAGGATATGAATCTGGACTTCTAACTATAGAGTTGATGTAACGCTTAGGGCTTTAAGTGGTTTAAGGTTTTATATCCTCCAGGAGCAAACAGGGGCAAACGACTCCATCAGCAGGATTAAATGGACCGGCCATAGCTTCTGTGATCACACATCCAGGTCGTGTGTTTGCTTGATTTACTGGATATGGTCAATAAAGCTTACACTTAAATACAGATTGGTGAACCCTCTAGTCTCCAAATGGTTTGATTCTAAGTTGAATCAATTTTTATAAATTTAAAATTATAGTCATAGCAGGGCACTGGTAGCTCATGTCTGTAATCCTAGCTACTCAGGAGGCTGAGATCTGAGGATCACGGTTCAAAGCCAGCCCAGGCAGAAAAGTCCATGAGACTCTTATCTTCAATAAACCACTCAGTTAAAACAGACGTGGCACTGTGGCTCAAGTGGTAGAGTACTAACTTTGTGCTGAAGAGCTCAAGGACAGCATCCACAATCCCTATGACTGACCAAAAAATCTATAGTCATATTTGATGCAAAAATTTGCATATTCTTTTCAAAATAGTTTCCCTGATATTGACACTATGTCTCCATTGCTTGGGTACTAGAACTTAAGGTTACATTATTATAGGCGAGGAATGTTTTTGCACAGTAGTCTCCATAAGTCTACATAATTATAAATACAGAAGTAAGTCATAGGGAGGCTATATTCTCATACAAATACATAAAAAACATTATTTCCTTCTAAGAAATCTAGTTTAAAAAGTAGGACTTTCATCTTGAAGTTTCACATGATATTGATCATTGCATTTATTAAAGGGTGCTATAATTAAAAAGCCCACTTTCAAAAGAAATAAAAAGACTGAACAGGTGACTAAAATTAGCAACTTGTTTTGTTAACTCTAACCATTGTAACCATTTGCTCTCAAAGTCCTTAGGTGTCATTTTATTCTCAATTTGATTTAAGTATGAGACGGGGATGTTTGGGCTAGCTGGGGCTGGTATTAGCAAGAGCCAATGTTAGTGTTAGGGACCAAAGAAAATAATTAAGGGAAGATAGAATAAGACAGGGAGGATAAATGTTACTTATTTGACCAAATAAGTAGTTATAGAGAGTCTTGGATTCAAATGCTAATGCCTGAGATTCTAGTCCAATGTCTTCTGCTGCTCTGAGGTATGTAAGTTAATCTAAAAAAAAACACCCATAAAAACATTATTGGCATAAATTACACCCACATGACTTACATAAGTTATTATGCATATTCCAAATGTGTGCAAATATATTTTACTTTGAATTGAGAGACTACAAGACACCAGGCTATAAACACTAATGACATAAATGGACCATCGTATTTGTTGGAAACTGTTACTCATGAAAACTTTGGTGTGGAGAAGAATACACAGAATGCCTAAAACATAATTCCTACTCTAAAGGGATGATATGACCCTTTTTTATTTTTTTGTACTGGGATGAACACCATGGCTCCTGTGTTGTTGTAGGGCTGGAGATTTCTTAACTGCTGCTAACCCTTATATGGTTTATTTCCCCACACGAGATAGCAATGTCAAGCACTTTCAGTTTCAGCAAAGCAAAGATGGTTATAATGGAAAGGAAGACCTATTCTTTTAATTTTATAAACAGATACAATGGAGGAATACATTGTTCAATGTACATCACATGTATCTATGGAATTATCACAATGAAACCCCCTTGTATTAATAATGTGTGGTAATAAAAATAGTAAAAAAGGAACATGGCATGAAAAAATAAACCTACAGAAAGCTTGCTCTGTCCGAAGAGTCAAATCACTTGGATAAAGGAAACAATATCTGAGAATTTAAATTCGGTAGCTGATGGGAGATTTCTGTTTGTGTAACATGACATCAGTTTTCTCTTTTACTTTAGTCAGGAGTGAGAGGATTTTAGGTAAGCCTCAATAATGTGAGCTGCTATCCTACGTTTTCTGGAGTGTAGACCAATCACTATCTAGAATATTCTTGGAATAGAGATTCAACTAGAGTGAATAATGTTCTAGAAGGTACCTAAAGAGAGAATTCCTATAGCTATGATTGACATGTATATACTTTTTCCCCCCTGGGACTGCTAGTGATCTGCTTGTTTTGTGCTGATACTGGGGTAGGAACTCAGGGCCTGCATGATGTCCCTTAGTTTTTTCCATGCAAGGCTGGAGCTCTGCCATTTGAGCCACAGCTCTACTTCCGGAATTTTGGTGGTTAGATGTAAAAGGAAGTCTCACAGACTTTCCTGCCCAGGTTGGCTTTGAACCATGATTCTCAGATCTCTGGGCCACCATTGGTGTTTGTTTTTATAACTGACTCAATACTATTTCCACAAAAAGGAAAGAGTTAAGATAAGATACTATATAAACACTGAAAATAATTTCCATGCTCATTTCAGAGTAATTCTAGCAGATTTCCATGTCATTTCAGTTCATTAAAGCCTTTTTTCATCTCTCAACTTTCTGACAGTCAACTGGTACCTCTGCACAATGATTATTGTCTCAAAAAGAAACTGGACTAGAAAATTACCTGTATAAACATATTTTGTTGGAAAATATCTTGTTCTAGCCTTGCTGGGTAAGCAGTTTAACTTTTTAGTGCTATAATATAAAGATAGGTGAGACATTAAACTACATCGTGGGGCAGACTGTCTCCAATGACGATCGCAGATGGACCAGTGGCAGCAGACTGCTGACACTGAGGTTTCCTCTCAGGAAGTTTCAGCCATAAGTACACAGGTTTAAGGTGACAGTCACTCGTAAAACTACGGGTGGCAATGGAATTCTTTACACTCATCCTCTTTATAGTCCACTTCATCATAATAACCAATACCCAGAAGCAAGATGGGTGGTGGTACCTGTATCAGTTGTTTCCTAGGAAGGGTGCTAGTTAAAAATTTCCTCCTTGGCTATTTGAACATTCTCTTTCATAAAACTAGGAAATTGTAGTAACATATAATTAATTCTTAAAGGTCTTATTAAAATCCATATGTCCATAGCGGCTTACACCTGTAATCTATAGCTACTCAGGAGGCTGAGATCCAAGGATGGAGGTTAGAAGCCAGCCCAGACAGGAAAGTATGTGAGATTCTTATCTACAATTAACCTCTCAAAAGCCAGAAGTAGGGCTGTGGCTCAAGAGCATCAGCTTTGATTGAAAAAAGCTAAGGGAGAGTTCCCAACCCCTGAGTTCAAGCCTTAAGGCTCACATAAACAAACAAATAGACAAATAAACAACATAAAAAACCCATGTCCTATATGTCATTGCAGTACTTTTTAAATTTAATTAATTACAAGCATGTTAAAGTTGAACAATGAAACGCTAAAAAAATACAATTCCTCATTTCCTTTTGAGACCTGGAAATTGTAATTTTGGAGTTGCCTCCACACAGGATTGTAACCAGTTGTTTGCTAAGCAAGTTCTCACCGCTTCTGAAGGGTCAGGTCGTGGCAAGGGCAAATGTTCCTCACATCAGCTTTGTCTTTCTTATCCTGGAAGCCTTGCTGGTCTGACTTACTCTTCTGAAAATTTGAGTTGAGGACCCCAAAGCAATGGATATGAATTGAGATAGAGATGGCTAATCCATATTCAGTAACTGCTTTCTATACCAAAGCCCTGAGACCACAGATCAAAGCCTGTGCAGGTGTTCTCCTTTTCTCCCCCTCTCAAATGGTTCTGTTCAGCTCCATTTGCAGTCTGCTATCCTAGAAGAGCACTTGATTGGACTCACTCAGAGAAGTGGTGCAAAGGAGAATTGTGTGCATGTCTATTTCCTATGGGTACCTGTCTCAGGATGTCTCCTAACTGCCATGTGACACATCTAAAGATGTAGCTTGAGGCAGAAGAAAATAATTTTCTTTCACTTTCAAATTGCTACAGTCTTTCTCTCAGGCCATTGTTTAAGGAGTTTATATAAGCTTTAAAAACTTGAGTATTCTTTGACCCTGTAGCTTCATGCCTGGAAACATATATTAAGGAAAATAAGCTAAGATAAGCTCAGGTATTTTTCTGGTAACATATGTAACTGCAAAAAATAATAAAGAAAAAATCTAGATATTCAACAGTAAAACACAGTATGACATATTATTATGAATTCCAGCTATGTAGTCACTGGAAAAATGTTCAAAGAATTTTCAATAATGGTGTTAATATCCATAATGTATTATAAAATGGACAAAGCAGAGAGACACCAAACCTCCCACATTTATTTGCTAATATTCAGAGAAAAATAATCTTGACCATTTTCACAACAGAATACTGATAATAGTTATTTGGGATGATATTTGCTTTCTTATAGTCTTCTATGATTTGTAATTTGTCTCATGAACAAATTTTAAATTTACAATTGGGAAAATACTGCATAATTTAAATTCCTTTTCTCCACATTACCATCCATTTTCCTTCCAGATATTAACCTCCTCTTCAACCTTTAATGCCTGGAGTCAGATAAATACAAAAGTCAGGATAGTCACCAAGTGACTTAATATCAGAAAATCTTTCCAAAGATAGTTTGTTTCAGTTCCATGCAATAGAGAATGAATTAGATAAGAATAGACCTGCCTGAGCCTCAGTTTCCTCAGCTGCAAAGTGCATACATCAGAATATATGCATCAGGAAACAGTTTCAGGAGTAAATAAGTTCATATTTTAAGGCACTTAAAATGGCACCTACTGTTTTTTAGATGTTAAGTTTTAAGGAATAGATTAATATATATAATGAGCAATGTCAGCCAGAGACACCCATTAAATTGTGAACATTTTTGGAGATATCACTTTTCTCCCTTTGAATTTGGAGTTGGTTCAAGACAATTTGTGCTTTTCAGAGAGGCCAGGTTGATTGAAAGTGAGGTTGAACCTCCAATAAGGTACATAAAAATATTCTGTAATATTGTCTTCAGGAGCTCCCAAAGTATAGGAGAGAGAATGAGAACATTGCTGGTGCATATTAGCATTTTGTTGGACAGTTCTGCTGTAAATAACTTAAGTCAATTAGTCATTAAGGTGAGGAGGTACCATTGAGATCAAACTTCCTGGGTGCATTCTTTTCTTCGTGGAGGAACCTGAAAACTTGTCACTCAATAGTAAGAAAAAAAGAGGAGATTTTCCTAGCCATGTACAAAAACAAATGGAGTTAATTCATATGTCTTAGCCTAGTGAAAGAAGGGAAGGTAATAGTTTTATTTCAATGGAAAATGAACTTTCTTACTCAGAAATATACATGGATCTGAGGCATCTTCTGTTTGTAAATAGCTTAGAACCAACCTCATCAACTGGTGTCTAAAAAGTCCTTGATATATTGTAGCACTTAGTAACTAATTATTTTAAAGCAGGAGCAATAAAATGAGGAGAGAGAAAGAGAGAGAGAGAGAAAGAGAAAGACAGAGACAGAGACAGAGAGAGACAGGTGTTCTGGGTATAGAATTTCTAGTTTTTATATTTTTGGCATTGCTTGATCCCCAAGCCTATAATTTATTTGACTATTTGATCAGTGTTATTTTCTACCCCTTCTCAAACTAGGGCATAATTTTAACATTATGCTAGCATATTAAACATTTCTACCTCAAAACTAAAGTTTAGCATTTTAAGAGATTTACTGTTTATTAAACGTGTGCAGTTTTCTCCCAGGTTGTTTGCTCATGCTGATCTTTTTGCCTTGGCCACTCCATTTTTGGATGTTCCTGTTGGGGTCCATCTTCCCCCTTGATGGAAGCGGCTTGATTCACCTCCCCCAGCCCTGGGTAATGCGGCCCTTCTACCCCCTCTGGATTGGAATCCAGAGGAACCGGTTGGGCAAACAGCCCCCCAACCTCCTAGCCAGCCCGGCGCCTACCAACCCGCCCTGGTTCGGTGTGCTCCCGAGTGACATTAGCCCTTGGGGATCAGGTGATACCTTTCAGCCTATCGACATCCTGGCCAAACCCCTCCCTCGGAATCATCTCCCCTAGTCCTTCTCTTAATAAAGTCAGTTCGCTCTAAAAAGCCGTTGCATATGTTCGCCAGACTTCTAGCGTAAGGAGGCGATCACATATCTGCGGTAGATCCTGTGTGCGTCAGGTCGGAGCTGACCCCCGTTCCACTCTGACTTCTTAAAAGCACATTCTAGACTGAGGTAACATCTTCTTAGGCTAGTTCCCTGCTTTGACTACTAAGCTTTGCTGGTTGTTTACATTCTGTTCCAACTTACCCCTTTAGCTGATTGAGTTTTCCTTCTTGGTCTTAGAATTGCCTTTATTTTAATTATTATTTAATACTTGATCTAAAACTGGAGGGGGGATAATTTTTGATAAAAGAATTATAGAAGCTAGGCACTGGTGGCTTATGGCTATAATCCTAGCTACTCAGGTGGCTGAGATGTGAGGATCTCAGTTCAAAGCTAGCCCAGGCAGGAAAGTCCATGAGACTCATATCTCCAATTAACCACCAGGAAACCAGATGCTGTGGCTCAAGTAGTAGAGTGCTAGCATTGATCTGATGAGCTCAAGGACACCGCCCAGTCCCAAAGTTCAATCCCCATGACTGACCAAAAGCAAAAGAAAACCAGAATAACAGAAAGATAATCTCTTAGAAATAGCCCAACCCATGTTTGAGGCATCAACTCCTCTTGTTATGATGGCCAGACACAGGCCTTGGCTGGGGAGGAAACAGCTGATCTCACAGTCTGTTGGGGGATAGGGGTAACTTATTATCGGTATTAGATTGATCTTGATTCAAGTGTAGACAAATTACATTTCAGACTCTCCATTACTTCATATACCGGTGAGGTTAGAGTTTATAGGCCAACTTTCTTCAGAACTAGATATGTAAACTTGGAAACAATTACTTTCTCTTGCTTTAAGCTTCTATATACTTAAAATAGGGATACTAAGAGTTCATATTTGCTTGGCATATTAACACTTACTAAACTTTAGTTGTTATTACTTATTCTCAGTATGTAATTGGCTAAAATTTGTCCCTCTTCTGTAGGTGAATCTTCTTGAAGAAGACTTATTAGTTATGGTAGCTATGGCTTGGATAGGTGTTGTAGTCTTAAATTTTGTTAGCTGAATGAATACTTATATAAGTCTACCTAATTGATTAGATGAAATAATTCATCAAGGGAAGAAGAAAATAATAGGTTTGGATGCACTTGCTTCCTGTAGACATGGATTTCAAGACTGTAGTATTCTATAGGATTTTCAATCCATATATCTTTAAATATTTAAGATTCCAAATTGACCTCTTGCTGTGCTTTCTGTCTCTTGCCTTTGGAACCCATTTCTTACAGCTCTGAGCTAACCCCTACTGGCATCAGTCCCATAACAGAGGATGAATGTGCTTATTCCTAAATAAATTATGACACGGTTTCTAGTTTTATCCACAAGGGATTCTTCCTGTGTCTTATTGGAGCAGCGAGACACAGAAAAAAATGACTTTCAGCTCTTCCCTTGAAATGTGAAAAGTCATTTCAAAGCAAATATCTTACATCTATATTGGATGCTGCTGCCATATCTTAATTGTCAGTCATGAGGATGCTCTGGGTTACAAAGCTGACATTTGAAGAAATGACTTAAGGTGGGAACATTTGACAACATCTGCCTTTTCCCATTCATTGCCTATGAAAAATGGGTGACTTTATGGTGATGACAGTCATGGAATCCTGTTTTCGTCAAATAATCTGTGTGTGTGTGTGTGTGTGTGTGTGTGTGTGTGTGTGTGTGTGTTTTATTTAATGTGCATTCTTTTCCATTTCTCTTACATTTTAAATGCTGTAAGGCAGTAGGGCAGAGAATAGGAATGAGTCTGCATTGAAGAAACTTCTGGACCTGAAGAAACAGTTGGTGATGTGAGTTTGAGATTCAGTTCCTTCCTGCTTCCTTCTTTTTGTTCATCAGTCTTTTCCTTTCTCTTTCTTCATCTTCTTTTTGTTTTCTTCCTTCTTTACTTTTCTCTTTAGTTTCCCTCTTGCTTTATGTGTTCCAATCCTTTTCCTTCAGATTTTGTGACCAGTCTTTGACGTAAAGACAATTATGTAACAGTTTCTTCCTTTTGATGAATAAGCACAGTGATAGAGATTTTGAATTACTGTAATGGTTTGTCTGATTCTGATTTTCAGTCTCTTGCTGAGCATTTTTAGTAATTCCTTGTGGGAATGTCTTCAGTTTTTACTTCTGTTTGTGTCATGGTGTGCCCCATTATGATGACAAACACAACCAACTCTAAGAGTATAAATATCACATTGAACTTCACTATGAGCATTTCATTCTTTGTTTACAGCTTTATGACTCATAAATAAAGCAGCGCAAGGATAGTTAAAATCTAGGAAATAGATGTTCAACACATATGCACAGGCCTCTTATATCCTAAGGACCAAAAGATTTTTTAATTGTATGGTAAATACAATTTGCAAATTAATCTTTATAGTAAAAATCGGTATTTACCACATAGATTGTTCATCATTGATTTACCAGACTGATCTTTGACAAGATGGAATAAAACTGGGTTAAAGATAGAAGGGAGGTGTGGAGATTGTCAATCATCATACAATTATGTTAGCATTTTACCCAAGGGAATATCTGCGCTCCAAAGTCATGGCTTGGCCTGAAGCTAATTGATTACCAGAAGAAGTTGGAGGGGAAAAAAATCAGGTTAGCTATTACTAGTGAATACAGTAGTATTGTTTATTATCATTGAAGGCTGTCATAGCACTAAGAAGTTGTGGGTTGATAAGTTGCAGTGACTACAAATGACAACATGATTTATACAAGTGTAAGCTCCATTGTCAAGTTGATTTAGGTTCAAATTCCAGCTCTTGTTTTCCGGCTGGATACCTTGGGTAAGTTATTTAATTCTCTCTGGGCATCTATTTTTCCAAATGTAAAATAAAGGAATAAAAATACATAAAAGACCTTTCCAAGGCAGGAGAATTATGTAAGTAACTTTAATATGTTAGATCTGCAATAATAGTCTTGCATTATAGTTATTATTAGTGTTAATGCTACCCTCTTTATATGGTTTGGAGATAGGAGCTCCATCATATAGCCCACTGAAGCTCTTGAATTTACAATCTTCATGCCTCAGTCTTCTCATTGCTGGGACTGCAGGCATATATTACTAGGCTCAACTTGGTACTTGTTGTTGTTATTGTTATACTTCTCTTTCTGGGGCCACTTCTGGTTGTACTGTTTAGGGCATATGTATTGTATAAGTGAGAATTTGATTCACGGAGAGGTTAGATTTGCATATTCCAGACACTGAGAAAAATCCAGTACAGTCCTGTGGAAGCAGAACTGAGAAATGATCTCAGCTATTCCAAATGATTTTGAATGCTTTTAGGTTATTCATTCATCATCCATCCATCCATCCATACATACATCCACCATCCACCCATCATCCATTCAATTGCTGGTGGATGAGATTTTTTTTTCAGAACCCAGAATCATCATCATCTCTTAAAGTGACAAAGAAACATTTGTTAACATCAGCATTTTTCCATTGCTTTCTGGTCCCCAATGTGAATACAAGTTCTTTATTGAATACAGGAGAGATTTTGATAAGTGTATTATGTTTATGTAAGAAGACTTGGGCCTATTCCAAGAAATGTTTTGTTTAAAGGCTGACTCAGAAAAGAAGACATGCATTGAGGATGCTAAGCTATTGTTTACAAACCAATTCAACATGGCAGAAAATCTTCAGAAATTAGACAAAACATGGTTTTGCTTATTCAATGGCATTTAATACTAACTAGTTCACTAAAGCTGTACCTCTACAGTTATGGTACAAAGAATTGTTGAGAAAAGCCTGCTGCACTATAAAACAAATGACTAAACTGTACCTTTAATTTTATTGACCCAGAATTCTTCCTTTTATTGTTTTCTTCTGTCCTTCTTCTGTACTTTGGCTGCTCATCCTTGGTCCTTCCTTCTTTGCTTTGAAAATAAATAAATTCTTTATCCCAGAGAGAAACTGGGATAAGTACTTTTTATTCTGTCTTTTATTGAGCATTTACTGTCTATGTGGCAGCATAGAGCTCTACCTGACCACTCTTGGGGTGATATTGTCATGTTATAAGAAACTATGAGATAGTATCAACAAATAGAAAAAGATTCGGGTCTTCTTATGGTTTGAATATGAAATATCCCCTATAGCTCATGCTTTGAACACTTAGTCCACCGAGAAAGGTGCTATTGTTGTTGTGAGGCTGTGAAAGTTTTGGGAGTTGAGGGCCTTGCTGGAGGAAGTAGATCATTGATGCCATGACTTTGAAGGTTCTACTGTGTTCTCAGTGCCCTCTTCTCTCTCCTGTCCCCCAAGAGAAATATCCTCTGCCACCAATTTTGTCAGCACAATGTTCACCCTAATGCATGGCACCTAATAACTATGGACAAAAATCTGGGAAATAGTGAGGTAAAATAAATCATTCTTAAGTCATTTATGTCAGTTATTTTAGTCACAGCACTGTAAACATAAATAATACAGGTCACTTACTTCTATGTCTGTGACTATATCTACTACTTGAGAAGAAATAGAAAGGAAAGGAAGTCAAAGAAGGTAGATGAATGGCTTCCCGAATTAGAGCTGAGTGGAATTTTGTAAAAAAAAAAAATCTTGTTTTTGTTGTGAGACTCTTTGAGGTTGCAGTTTACCTTAAGTTTTGCATCCTGATGAGATGGTAAATAATAGAATGATTAGAGAGGGCTCTTTAGTGAGGGTACCAGCTGTGGCATTCTGCCCATTAACTTGAAAGATGGGTTTTCTGAAGGACAGCTCAAATCCATAAGCTGAATGGTAGGCTTCCCATGAGAACAAAGAGGCAGATATTTCAGGATATAAATTGCTAAGAGACATTCCCTCTTAAACTGTCACCAGCACTGAGGTTAACATCTTGGGCATACAATGGCCATTCTCTAAGGTGCAATAACTCTGAGAAGGAAGGAGCTAAAGAGAAGCAGAGGAAAAAGAAAACTTACAAACTCACTAAGAGTTATTGTACCATTCAAATCACCAGTGGGGAGTATATCTCAAAAAGTAAGGTCTATTGAGTACCATTACCTTACTTGTTGAGACATGTTGAGCATAGTCAAAATAGCAGTTTTATTGCATCTAATGAGGCCCAGTTTCAATTCATTTTTCTTAAAATGATATACATACAAGAATCATCGTTACGTTTGAATTGCACATGTAAGGTAGACCCCCAACTACAAAATAAATGTATTAAAAGTGAATACATATTTCTTGGTATAGTCAAACCAATGAAGGTATATTAGATGATTTTCACTCTTTAGAAAAGGATCTCCTTTTGAGATTCATCAGAAAAAATATCAATGTTTGTCTTGATCTCATCTATAAAAGAGGGGCCATTGACTGCCTACATGTGGGTTATGCTGGATATAAGAGAGAAGCCCAGAAAAGCTGACTGTGGCTACAAACAGGGATGCTTCTGATGGGAGAGCATTTGTGAATGGTACTAAGTCCACAGCTCTAAGATGTGATAACTTCTTCATCCTTTACTTATCCTTACTCACTGAGCATGGCCTTTGGAGATTGTTTTAAAAACTACAAAAACATAATGGCTATTTGAGGCCTTCTTAGCATGTATAACCGAGTTATGATGTTCTCTATTTACTGTAGTCTTGCTTCTTTTTTTTTTTTTTTAATCCTTGATCCTGACATATTCACCTTGTTGAGGTAGTGAATGTTATAGAAGTGGATATAAGGATTGAAGGAGGCCTGGGAGTGTGGCTTAGTGGTAGAGTGCTTGCCTAGCAGGCATGAAACTCTGGGCTTAATTCTTCAGAACCTCATAAACAGAAAAAGCAGAAATGGTGCTGTGGATCAAGTGGTAGAATGCTATCTTTGAGCATAGAGAGGCTGAGGGACAGAGCCCAGGCACTGAGTTCAAGCACCATGACTGGCAAAAAGAAAAGAAATGGATATAAGGATTGAAGGAGGTAAAACATACTAAAATTATTTAAAAGTTTGTAGAAAAAGGTACACTCTATAAAGTTAATCATGCCTTTTCTTTCCAATTCATCTTTCTCAAAGTGAACTAGATAGCTGCTGGAAGGGAGACAGTGAATCTTCAGGAATTTTGGCCAAAGGAGTTATAAACTTTTTTTTGTTGTGTTTTTGCTTTCAGAAATAGATGAGAATGTAAACACCATTATCGGTAAGAACTCAGTGGGAATTTGGTGTGAATCAGTGAGTGGAGAATTTGTAGCTCAGTGGGAATGCAGTAAGAAGCAGTGAATGGAAGTTCAGTAAGAACTTAGTGGGAACTCAGTGAGAATCAGAAATAATTAGCCTTCTTGGGTGCTGGTGGCCCATGCCTGTAATCCTAGCTACTCAGAAGGCTGAGATCTGAGGATCGCAGTTCAAAGCCAACCTGGGGCAGCAAAGTCTGTGAGACTTTTTTCTCCAATTAAGCACCAGAAAACCAGAAGTGATGCTGTGGCTCAAAGTGGTAGAGTACTAGCCTTGCTTTGAAGGGCTCAGGGACAACACCCAGGACCAGAGTGCAAGCCCATGACTGACCAAAAAAGAGAGAGAGAGAGAGAGAGAGAGAGAGAGAGAGAGAGAGAGAGAGAAAGAAAGAATGGGCCTTGGGGTGGGTTAAGCCTCTCTCCAGCCCCAGTATGTGCAAGCCCATGTATGATGTCAGTGTGGCCCTTGGTATGTGACTGGTTTCTGTGGTGCCCTCCAGGAAGTCAAGAAGGAATTGATGGGGTATGGAAGCATCTCTTCCCCTGAGGATGAACAGGTGAAATCAGACCAGCGACCAGGTGAAGGATTGCTTTTATGTCTTGGTCAAGAAGAAGAATCCTGATAATGACATTCTTACTGAGGTGAGGTAGAATCTCAGTGTTGTTTTGATTTGCATTTCATTTATGGCCAGTGATGCAGGCCACTTCCTCATGTGTCTCTCTTTGCCCTTCTCATTTCCTCTTCAGATAAATCTCTTTTTAGATCTTTAGCCCATTTGGTGAGGGGGCCGTTGGTTCTTTGGAGATTTGTTTTAGAGAAATTTAATTTTTTGAGTTCCACGTATATTTTAGATATGAGGCCTTTGTCTGTTGCATGGCTGATAAAGATCTTCTACCTATCTGTGGGATTTCTGTTTATCTTGCAAGCTATGTCCTTTGCCATGCAGAAGCACTGCATTTTGGTGCCAGAGGGGATGTGGCCAAAAAGGAACCCTCCTATATTGTTGGTGGGAATGTAAACTTGTTTAACCACTCTAGAAAGCGGTACGGAGGTTCCTCTGGAGGTTAAACATAGAGCTCCCCGGGCTGGGAATATGGCCTAGTGGCAAGAGTGCTTGCCTCATATACATGAGGCCCTGGGTTCGATTCCCCAGCATCACATATATAGAAAATGGCCAGAAGTGGCGCTGTGGCTCAAGTGGTAGAGTGCTAGCCTTGAGCAAAAAGAAGCCAGGGACAGTGCTCAGGCCCTGAGTCCAAGGCCCAGGACTGGCAAAAAACAAAACAAAAAGAAAAACTTAGAGCTCTCCTATGATCCAGCAGTCCCACATTTGGGCATCTACCCAAAAGATTACAAGCAAGATCACACTAAAGCCACTAGTACAACTGTGTTCATCGCAGCACAATTTGTCACTGCTAAAATATGGAACCAACCCTGATGCCCCTCAGTAGATGAGTGGATCCGGAAAATGTGGTACATATACACAATGGAATTCTATATCTCTATCAGAAAGAACAACACTGCCCCATTTGTAAGGAAATGGAAGGGCTTGGAAAAAATCATACTAAGTGAAGTGAGCCAGACCCAAAGAAACATAGACTCTATGGTTTCCCTCATAGGGAATAATTAGTACATCTCTAGGATAGACATAGCAGAAGATCCCAATAGCTCAATAGCTATGCCCATATGAACACAGAAGATAATGGTAAGTAAAATGAACTCCATTATGGAAATAAGTGGTATATCATTGTTGTAGCTGATCTCAACATGCCATGTGAAATCGTACCTTTTTTCTGTCTTGTATCCTCTGCCTGTGGTTTTACTCCTGCTATTACTGTAAGTGATCTTAGTACCCCAGATACTGTATATATGTGTATTGGAACTAGGGAAGGGAAAGGGAATACCAGAATCAAGAGACAAAGGATAAAAAGACAAACCATTCCAAAAGTAATACTTACAAAACCATTTGGTGTAAACCAACTATACAACTCTTGGGGAGAGGGGGGTAAAGAGGGAAAGGGGAGGGAAGAGGCAGGGGAAAATGATGGAGGAGGTAACAAGTTGCATAAGAAATGTATTTACTGCCTTACATATAAAACTGTAACCCCTCTGTTCTTCACCTTGACAATAAAGAAACAAATACATAAAAATTTTAAAAAGAAGAAGAATCCTTAACTTTCTACTGCTACAGGGCTCAGGTAGGGTCTTTCAGGAGTCCGTGAGAAAATAGTACTAAAGTTGACTGTAGAGATCAGTTAGAACAAGGGTCAAATGAAAATTTGAACTGAAGAACCAATAAAAAACAATGAGCATTTCAGAGAATTGTGGAATAATACTTCTGGAATTGAAATGAGTTTTTGTACAACCATATTTGATTTTGTTGGAGCGGAGGATCATCTGAGTTGAGACTGAATTTGCTGCCCTGAAATTCAATTAGGTAAATATCTTAAAGCATAGAATGAAAAACACAAAAAAAAGAGAGAAATTTTGACATAGCAGGTGAATCATGGGGTATGGACTCTGAACATATAAATGCACATGTAATTTAAGATGAAAGATGTGAATCAGGATGAATAAGTAGTTTGAGGTTACAGGTGTAGCAATGAGAAAAGGCATGTGCATATCTATAGTTGGAATAAGAAGGAACTCTTAATGTATTTCTGTCAGAAAGAACAAGTAAGAGGATTTTCTCATGTTTCAATCTGCAGTCCTGGGATCTATAAAACAATAATGTAGTTCAGAGAGACAGCAGAGAGTCAAAGACTTCAACCTGGAAATTCCTTACCCAGCTCAAGTGTAATTCATCTGGAAGGCCAAACAATTCGTTTTAGGTTTTATAGGAATCGAGAGAGCATATCTCTTGGGGGAAATACAGTGGTAGAGAAGAGTAAAGGTGAAATGAAAGATGAAGTCTGGGGAAATGTAAAATGTGAGTTGAAGTGGGAACTGTAACTATGGATCTTAGAATAAATGAATGTTTATATGTTGACTCAGACAGAAATAGATCATGACATAGAATGAGAATATATGATATAAATGCTAAATAAATACATCAAATATGATAGAAATGTTAAACAAAGAGTGAAAGTATGCACAATGGAAATCCAGTTAATCTGATAAAGATGTTTTGGACACATAAATAGACCTATTGAATTGAGAACCTGTTGTACAATGATTTGAAGATAATTTACAAATAAAAAACTAATTTACCAACTATTTCTTGAAAAAACGAAATGAAATTCTAAAATACTGTAGTCAAAAAAGGATTATGTAACAAGGAAGGTAACAATAAGAGGCAAAATTGATGAAGGCCACATACTAGCCAAGAATTGGTACACATTGAACAACTGAATATCTTTTTAGTAGAGATAAACCAAAGCTGTTGATTATGTGAAAGGAGCTTGATAAGAATACAAAAGGTCAGAATAAGAATGTTATTTCAATATGTTTCCTTTTGAAAGTTGCACATTTTAGCTTAGTAATAGCATAAACTAATGAAGTTATAAAGAGACACTTTGACATGTTCCAGAAAAAATGTACTTTACATATTCATAAAATATTTAAAAATTGAAGTGTAGTTGGCCACAAAGAAATTTTACATGTGAAATAAAAGAATAGATTTTATAGGCTACCTTTTCTTATCAAACCACAATAAACACTAGAAGTTGGCATTTGTAGACCCTAGGAATAATGGGGTGCAAAGGTTACTAATATATAGCAATGAAAAAAATGGATTTTTAGGTAATCACTGAAGGACATATGAAAAATAAGAAAAGTGAAAGCTATTGAAAGCAAAGCAAATTGGCAAAGGAACAATAGGAAGAAACTCAGGAACTTGAGAAGCATTTTAGTAGCAGTTTTGGAAAATAGAGAAAAGCTACACGGTGCTCTTGGAATTATAAATTATCAAATTATCCCAGGAAAAGTGGAGAACACAAAAGGCAATTAGAGGCGATGGAAGGTACTCTATCCAACACTGAGCAATGCGACAATCTTGTTATATTTCTAAGATAAGCTGTTATCTAACCTTAAAAATAGATCATTCCAATTTCACTTTAGCTCATTTAAGCTATAGGATAAGATAGAAATGATTCTATTGTATTGAGGGAGATAGCATCATATTAGTAGCAAAACATGGTAAAGAAAACTGTTGTCCACAAAAGGATACTTAATGCCATATAGAATCCTGCAATTGATCAAAAGTTTAAACATCATAACCAAGTACTGTTAATAAAGGAAAATAATCTCCAGTGTTAGGAGCATTATCATCATAATCATAATAAATATATGATGATATCAAACCTACTAAGGTGACATTTGATTTTGATGAGACCCACTAGCCATTTTTATTAAAATAGAGTAAAACAATGTTAAGAGGAAACCAAATGTGATAGAAATCTGTTTACCCAAACACAATGTCACATGTTATCCTATATATTAAAAAGGAATCATAACATTAAAATCACTAAATATAGGAAGATTAAAATTTTTTATACAATATAAATCTAGAGGCAAAGAAAATAAACATGTAAAGTATCTAGTATAAGCCCATCCAAAGAAAGAAAATATAAGATTACTTTTGCTAAGATTTGATTGATATAACAATGCCTTCTGCTAAGATTTGTGCATATCTGGAAAAATCAAAGAATTAAAAATTACTACATTAGCATCATTTTTTTAAAGTTTTTATTATAAAACTGATGTACAGAGAGGTTACAGTTTCACACGTTAGGCATTGGATACATTTCTTGTACTGTTTGTTACCTTGTCCCTCATACCCCCCTCCCCCCTCCCCCTGTCCCCCCCTGAGGTGTTCAGTTCACTTACACCAAACAGTTTTGCAAGTATTGCTTTTGTTGTTGTTTCTCTTATTTTACCCTTTGTCTCTCAATTTTGGTATTCCCTTTGAATTTCCTAATTCTAATACCAGTACACACTGTTTCCCATACACTCAGATAAGATTACAGAGATAGTGTAGATACAATCACAAGAAGGTGATACACGAACATCATCAATAGTAGAAACTACAGATACACATGGGATGTTGAAAGTAGTTACAACTCTGATATAACAATCATTTTCATAAAATGGAGTTCATTTCATTTAGCATCATCTTATGGGATCATAAGGGTATATCTATTGGGCTCATGTGATCCTCTGTTGTGACTTGCCTAAACCTGTGCTAATTATTGCCTCATTAGCATCATTTAAATGCGATCATAGGCACATTCCTATTGAGCTCTTGTGATCTTCTCCTAAGAATATTCTTCTTTTGTCTCACTGTGTGAATGTTAAGAGTCCTGTTTTATTTATCATGTCCAACTGTAAATTTTTTGTCTTTTGCTATACACTGAGTTTACTTGTAGATTTATGGGTACATTCTAATTATTACAAATGAAGGAACCATGCAACCTGTGTTTCTTTGGATCTGGCTTACATTGCTTAATATAATTTTTTCCATCGAAATGAGCTGCAAGAAATAGAAACAAGAAGGTTTTTATTGTACTATTTGAGGTTCTTTATTTATTTGTTTTGTCCTTTTTGTCACTGTTTTTGATTTCTGTAACCTTGTCTTCTATGTAAGTTTATATGATTTGGAGAGGGGAAGGAGAAGCACAAAAACAGTGGGACAAAGGATGAACTAATTCCGCAGTGATACCTAGTAGATGTTGTGTTGGAAATGAACTAAACAACTTGGGGAGAAAGGGGTAAGAAGGGAAAAACTGGGAGAAAATGAGGGAGGGGATGACACTGTTCAAAAGGAAATGTACTCATTACCTGACCAATATAACTCTAACCCCTCTGTACATGACCTTTACAATAAGAGTTGAACTATAAAAAGTTACTAGATTGAACAAGTGAATTTAGAAAGTGATCTTAAGCACATATTGTTTATGGAATTGACTTGGAATTTCTATTTAGGATAACAATAACATCTTTTCACAATTGGAATGATTTTAACAGGATGGGATTTATGAGAAAGAAACATTAAAGGATATAAATTTCAAGTCAAATAGCTTAACAGTATGGTTACATGGAGGATGAAAATAGAATATAAGAAATTTAATCTTCTCTCCAACAGGAAGAAATAACCATCCTAAATATCTACACACCAAATGCAGGAGCACCCAACTTCATCAAACAAACACTATTGGCTCTAAAAACATTCATAGACCCAAACACAATGATAGTGGGGGACTTTAACACTCCACTATCACCACTGGACAGATCAACACGCCAAAAACTGAACAAAGAAACCACAGAACTAAACAATTGCATAGACCAACTAGACTTAATCGACATCTACAGAATATTCCACCCAGCAAGGACAGAATACACATTCTTTTCGGCAGCACACGGAACATTCTCCAAAATAGATCACATCTTAGGGCACAAAGAAAATCTGTACAAATTCAGAAGTATCAAAATCATTCCCTGCATTCTTTCAGACCACAATGGAATAAAATTAGAGCTCAACTCACTCAGCCACCACAGAAAATCCCACAATTCATGGAGACTAAAGAACACACTGCTGAACCATCAGTGGATCATTGAAGAAATTAAAACAGAAATTCAAATGTTTATGGACTTCAACCAAGTTGAGGACACAAAGTACCAGCTCCTTTGGGACACAGCAAAGGCAGTACTCAGAGGAAAATTTATATCTCTGAGTACATACATCAACAAACTGGAGAAACAGCAACTCAGTAATTTAAGAAAGCACCTTAATTTTCTGGAGAGAGAACAGCAAGCCAAACCCCAAGTCAATAGACGGAAGCAAATAATTAGAATCAAATCAGAATTAAATCAATTAGAGACTAAAAAAACCATCGAAAGAATCAACAAAACAAAGAGTTGGTTCTTTGAAAAAATCAACAAGATAGACAGACCCCTGGCAAACCTGACCAAAGAACGAAGGCAGCACACTCAAATAAACAAGATAAGAGATGAAACAGGTAGCATCACCACAGAAATAACCGAAATTCAGAAAATAATAAGGGACTATTTTGCAAACCTTTATGCCAACAAATTCGAGAACTTGGAAGAAATGGATGATTTCCTAGAAAAAATTGATACCCCCAAACTCAACTATGAAGACTTAAACCTTCTAAACAGACCCATATCCAGTATTGAAATAGAAACAGCAATAAATGATCTCCCATCCAAGAAAAGCCCAGGTCCAGACGGATTCACCGCAGAATTCTACAAGGCCTTCAAAACAGAACTCACTCCAATATTTCTCAAACTCTTCAATGAAATTGAAAGAGAACGTTCACTACCAGACTCATTTTATGAAGCCAGTATAACCCTCATCCCAAAACCAGGCAGAGACTCATCACGGAAAGAGGACTACAGACCAATCTCCCTAATGAACATAGATGCAAAAATTCTCAACAAAATTCTGGCCAATCGACTTCAACAGGTCATCAAAAAAATCATACACCACGATCAAACTGGATTCATCCCAGGGATGCAAAGCTGGTTTAATATACGCAAGTCAATTAATATAATCCACCACATCAACCGGAGCAAGGTAAAGAACCACATGGTTTTATCGCTGGATGCGGAAAAAGCGTTCGATAAAATCCAGCACCCATTTATGCTAAAAGCCCTGGAAAAACTGGGATTCCAGGGAACATTCCTGAATATAATCAAGGCAGTTTATGACAAACCAACAGCAAGCATAACTCTAAATGGTGAAAAACTAAAGCCATTCCCTTTAAAATCAGGAACAAGGCAGGGATGTCCACTCTCTCCCCTGCTCTTCAACATAGTACTAGAATTCCTAGCCAGAGCAATTAGGCAAGAAGAGAATATAAAGGGGATCCAAATAGGAAAAGATGAAGTTAAACTTTCTCTCTTCGCAGATGACATGATCCTATACCTAAAGAATCCCATAGACTCTACCCCCAAGCTACTAGAGCTGATCCAAAACTTTTGCAAAGTTGCAGGTTATAAAATAAACCTTCAAAAATCAACAGCCTTTCTCTATGCTAACAACCCGAAGACCGAGGCTGAAATCAGGAAAGCAACTCCTTTTGCAATAGCCCCCAAAAACATAAAATACCTAGGAATAAACTTAACCAAAGAAGTGAAAGACCTCTTTGAGGAGAACTTTAAAACCTTGAAAAACGAAATTAAGTCAGAACTAAGGAAATGGAAAAACCTCCCATGCTCCTGGATTGGGAGGATTAATATAATCAAAATGGCAATATTGCCAAAGGCTATCTACAAATTCAATGCAATACCCATTAATATCCCAACACCATTCTTTAATGAAATAGAGGAAGCAATCCAGAAATTCATATGGAACAATAAAAGACCTAGAATAGCAAAAACACTCCTAAGCAGAAAGAACAGTGCTGGAGGAATTACAATACCCAACTTCAAGCTGTATTATAAAGCTATAGTAATAAAAACAGCTTGGTATTGGCACCGGAACAGGCCTGAAGACCAATGGAACAGAATTGAAGACCCAGAATTAAACCCACAGAACTACGCCTACTTAATCTTTGATAAAGGAGCTAAAACAATAGTATGGAAGAAAGATAGCCTCTTTAACAAGTGGTGCTGGCAAAACTGGCTCAACACATGCAACAAACTAAAACTAGATCCTTATATATCACCCTGCACCAAAATAAACTCCAAATGGATTAAAGACCTTGAAATCAAAACAGGCACCCTGAAAACACTAAAGGAAGGAGTAGGAGAAACACTCGGGCTCCTTGGCACAGGACAGAACTTCCTTAACAAAGACCCTGAAAGGCTACAAATCAAAGAAAAGTTGGACAAATGGGACCGCATTAAACTGCAGAGCTTCTGCATGGCAAAGGACATAGCTCTCAAGATAAACAGAAAGCCCACAGACTGGGAGAAGATCTTTACCGGCCATTCAACAGACAAAGGCCTCATCTCTAAAATATATGCAGAACTAAAAAAATTACCTTCTTCCAAAACAAAACCGCAAAGAACCAATAGCCCCCTCAACAAGTGGGCTAAAGACTTACAAAGAAACTTCTCTGATGAGGAAATGAGAATGGCCAATAGACATATGAAAAAATGCTCTACATCACTGGCCATAAAGGAAATGCAAATCAAAACAACATTGAGATTCCATCTCACCCCAGCAAGAATGTCATATATCAAGAAAACTAATAATAACAATTGTTGGAGGGGATGTGGCCAAAAGGGAACCCTACTTCATTGTTGGTGGGAATGTAAACTGGTTCAGCCACTCTGGCAAGCAGTATGGAGATTCCTCAGAAGGCTCAATATAGAACTCCCCTATGACCCAGCAGCCCCACTGTTGGGTATCTATCCAAAAGCCCACAAACAAAATCACAGTAATGCCACCAGCACAACAATGTTCATCGCAGCACAATTTGTCATAGCGAGAATCTGGAACCAACCCAGATGCCCCTCCATAGATGAATGGATCAGGAAAATGTGGTACATATACACAATGGAATTTTATGCCTCTATCAGAAAGAATGACATTGTTCCATTTGTAAGGAAATGGAAGGACTTGGAAAAAGTTATACTAAGTGAAGTGAGCCAGACCCAAAGAAACATGGACTCTATGGCCTCCCTTATTGGGAATAATTAGTACAGGTTTAGGCAAGCCATAGCAGAGGTTCACAAGGCCCAATAGCTATACCCTTAGGAACACATAAGATGATGCTAAGTGAAATGAACTCCATGTTATGGAAACAATTGATATATCACAGTTGTAACTACTTTCAACGTCCTAGGTGTATGTGTAGTTTCTATTATTGATGATGCTCTTGTATCACCTTCCTATGGTTGTACCTACACTATCTCTGTAATCTTATCTGAGTATATTGGAAACCGTGTTTACTGGTATTGGAAGTAGGAAATTGAAAGGGAATACCAAATTTGAGAGACACAGGGTAAAAAAAGAGAAATAACGACAAAAGCAATACTTGCAAAACTGTCTGGTGTAAATGAACTGAACACTGGGGGGGGGGAGGGAAAGGGGGGAGGGAGGGGGGCATGAGGGACAAGGTAACAAACAGTACAAGAAATGTATCCAATGCCCAACGTATGATACTGTAACCTCTCTGTACATCAGTTTGACAATAAAAATTTGAGAAAAAAAAAAAAAAAAAAAAGAAATTTAATCTTCCTCCAAATTAGACATAATTGATATCACAATAACAACAGTCTTTTCTATCCTTGTGGAAATGTCCAAGTATAACAACACATACACATGCATAAATATGTCAGTGCATATGTGTGTGCATTGCTAAATATATAGCACGTATATATATATATATCATATGCATATGAACATTTGAATATATACATGTACAAACATGCATACAGGCATACTCATAAATGTGTACACATTTTGCATATAAACAAATGCGTATGCACATGTAAACAATTTACATATATGCACATATATTTAGGTGAATATTCATGCACAGGTGTGTATACTTGTGTGTACATTTTATCTTTGAAAATACATACAAAACATTAAAAGTGAAAACAAACGTACTGAAAGTCAATTGCATCACTATCATGTTGGCACAGAAATGGAGAGTAGGCTCATGGATCTCAGTGGATTCCAAAAATAGGTTGCAGTTAAACATGAGGATATACTCTATCACAATGGCAATATCATAATTTTGTGGAAGAAGATGAATCATTTAATGAACTGTCCTACACATGTGTCCTATCTTCTGTCATATACAAAAACAAATTCCAGATGAATTAATTTTCTGAATTATGTGAGAGAAAATTTCAGAAATTGTGTGGTTCTATCCTTAAATAATTTAGTATGTACTAAAAATAATTGTGGTACAAAAATTTCACCATTAATTCAGGAAATTATACCTGATACAATGTTTTATCTCTACAATTAGATAATCTAAGTAATCAATAATGTCTTTTATGCAAAAGAGAAAAAAATGATTTTCTTTCTTTGTTCTATGACCCATTTCAGGATCACATGCTATATTTGATGGTCCTGTCTCTTCAGTGTCCTTTGCTTTCAAATCCCTTCTCTGGCTTCCTCTGATTTTATCCTTGACATTTTTGAGGAATAGACATCAAACCTTGGTTTGTTTAATGGAAGAGATTGTTAACCATTCTTTTTTGAAATTTAAATTTTATTGTAAAAACAATGTACAGAGGAGTTACACTTACATATTAATCATTCTTTTGATAGATTTATTGACTCCTGTATTTGATTGCTAGTTTCAAACAGTGTCATACACCACTGAATTCTTTTCTTTTCACTTTTTTCTTTCCTTTTAATCCTCCTCCTCCTCCTCCTCCTCCTCCTCCTCCTCCTCCTCCTCCTCCTCCTCCTCCTCCTCTTCCTCCTCCTCCTCCTCCTCCTCCTCCTCCTCCTCCTCCTCCTGTTGAACTTGCTCACTTGCTCATGTCTAATGTTCTGCCATTTGAGGCACAGCTTCAACCTTAATTTTACTGGTTATTTTGGATATGGAGTCTAGCAATTTTTTTTGCATGAACTTTAATTCCCTAGATCTTGGCCTCTTGTGTAGCTAGAATTACAGAAGTGGTGCCTGATACACCACTAATTTGAGCTCAGTGGCTTCAAAGTGCTGGCTCATTATTTTAGGAGATCTGATAATGGCTCTCCTGAAACTAGCTGAGGCTAATAGAAAATAACCTATTATTATTATTGTTATTATTATTATCTTTATTACTTCAATTCCTTTCCTCATACTCTTAGATTGCCTTTATATAAAAGCAGCTAGGAAAATTTGGGCTATTGTTTGGTGATAAAGGTAAACTATATTTGAGGTAATACCCTGTGAGAACCTTAGTCAACTATGTAATCAAATTTCATACTCAGTTAAATCAGGCCCTAATAACATGAATAAAGAACCACTTGCTTTTCAATGCTACTTAATCTGGATTTTCTTAAATTGGCAGGTATTCGTTGTCTTTGCTGCAAATACTAATGGTTTTTGATGATCTGGGAACAATGTTTAATTTTTAAGTAAACTCTTTTGACCTCTTTCTCCTCTAACACCTCAAAGACACCTGGGTCAGATATTTCACTAGCCTAAATCAGCCTTTATTTTAATAGGTATAATTTTTGTAACATTTAGCAAAAGGCCTGTAAACCATATTCCTGGCTGCTATAGACTGGCTGAAGGAAATGAATCTCATAGTCTTGGATTTTCCTAAAATTGTAGTTAAGGGATGGAGGGCTTGGTTTTGGTTAAACTTTGATTCTGGTACTTTCTACCCATCTGATTTTGGGTAATTTAATTATATCTCTGTGGCTAAACTTTTGTATCTCTTCCACACAAAAATATGACACATATTTTATATGTACTGTGTGTGTGCATGCACACATAAGCAAGTGCATGTATGTTAGTCCTAGTCTTGAAATTAGGGCTTGGATGCTATCCCTTAGCTTTATCACTCAAGACTGGTGCTCTACTACTTGAGCCACAGCTCCACTTTCAGCTTCTTTTGGTAGTTAGTCAGAAATAAGAGTCTCTCAGACTTTCCTGCCCAGGTTGACTTTGAATTGCAATCCTTCGATCTCACCTTACTGAATAGCTAGGGTGATAGGCATTAGCCACTGGCACCCAGCACACTACTTTTTCTTGTTAACTAATTTATGGCTTGTCAAACTGATGTACAGTGGGGTTACAGTTTGATACATAAGGCAGTGAGTACATTTCTTATCAAACTTGTTACCTCTTCTCTCATTTTCTCCCCAATCCCCCACTCCCCAAGATGTACAATTGGTTTACAGAAGATTGTCTTGTAATTATTGCTCTTGTATTGGTTTGCCTTTTACCTTCTCTCTGTCCATTTTCATGTTCCCCTTTTCTTACCTAGTTCCAATAAACATATATACAATACTCATGTTACCAAACTCAGTTACAGTGATATCAGGGGTAAAACCCTAGGGAAAAAAGACAAAAGAAAAAGGCATATTTCACATGGTGCATTGAAACAACAACAACAATGATAAACCACTTATTTTCATAATCCTGAGTTCATTTTGCTTACGATCATCCATGTGTTCATATGTACATAGCTATGAGCTATTGTGCTTTTCTGCTTGGACTATCCTAGACGTGTACTAATTATTATAAGTGAGGAATAACATAGAGTCTATGTTTCTTTGGGTCTGGCTCACTTCACTTAGTATGATTTTTTTTCCAGTTCTTTCCATTTCCTTATAAATGGTGCAATGTCATTCTTTCTAATAGCAGCATAGAATTCCATTGTGTATGTGCCACCTTTTTTTGATCCATTCATCTACTGAGGGGAATCTAGGTTGGTTCTATATTTTAGTGATGGTAAATTGTGCTGTGATGAACTTGGTTGTGCTGGTAGCTTTAGTGTGGTCTTACTTGTCATCCTTTGGGTAAATGCCCCAAAGTGGGACTTCTGGGTAATAGGAGAGCTCTAAGTTAAGTCTTTGTAGGAACCTCCGTGTTGCTTTCCAGAGTGGTTGAATAATTTGGCTTTGCTAAAACATGGAACCAACCGAGATGCTCCTCAGCAGACGAGTGGATCAGGAAAATGTGGTACATATATACAAATGGAATTCTCCATCAGAAGGAAAATGTGGTACATATACACAATGGAATTCTTCATCAGAAGGAACAACAATGCCCTATTCATAAGGAAATGGGAGGACTTGGAAAAAAAATCATACTAAGTGAAGTGACCTAGACCCAAAGAAACATAAACCCTATGATGTCCCTCATATGGAATAGCTAGTACATGAATAGGCTAGTCATGGTAGAAGATCAAAATACCCCAATAGCTACACCCATATGATCACATAAGAAGATGCCAAGTGAAATGAACTCCACGTTATGGAAACAAGAGTTATACCACTGTTGTAATTATTTTCAACATGCCATGTGAACTTGTACCACTTTTTTTTTCTCTTCCTTTTCTGCTTGTTTGACTGGTTTGTTTACTTTTGTTTCTCTTGTACTCCCTTCCTGTGGCTATACCCTTGCTACCACTGTATTACATCTGAGTACCCTGGATACTGTATATATGGGTAATAGGACTGGGGAAGGGATAGGGAATACCAAAATGGAGAGACAAAGACAAAAAGACAAACCATTCAAAAAGCAACACTTACAAAACCATTTGGTGTAAACCAACTGCACAACACTTGGGAGGAGAGGGGAAGGGGGGAGGGGGAGAAATGAGGGAGGAGGTAACAAGTAGAACAAGAAATGTACTCATTGCTTTTCATATGAATCTGTAACCCATCTGTATCACACTTTGACAATCAAGAAACAAAAAGTTTACATTATCAACAGTGTTGTAAGGTTCCCTTTTGCTCACATCCCCACCAGCATCTGTTGTTATTAGTTTTCTTGATAATGGAAATTCTTACTGGGGTGAGGTGGAATCTCGGTGTTGTTTTGATTTGCATTTCTTCTATGGCCAGTGATGTTGAGCACTCCTTCATGTGTCTTTTGGCTATTCTCATTTTCTCTTCAGAGTAGTCTCTCTTTAGCCAATTTATTAAGGGGCAGTTGTTTCTTTGAGGATTAGTTTTGGGGGAATATAATTTTTTGAATTCTACATGTATTTCAGATATGAGATCTGTTGTATGGCCAGTGAGGATATTCTCCTAATCTGAGGGCTTTCTACTTATCTTGCAAGCTATGTCCTTTGCCGTGCAGAAGTTCTGCAGTTTCATGTAATCCCATTTGTCCAACCTTTCTTTGATTTGTTATGTTGCTGGGTCTTTATTAAGAAAGTTTCAACCTGTGCCAAGGAGCCCAAATGTTTCTCTTATCCTATCCCTTTCTGCAATGTTTTCAGGTCCTTGATCCATTTGGAATTGATTCCAGTGCAGGATGATATATACAGATATAGCTTTAGTTTGTTGCAGATGTTTAACCATTTTTTCCAGCACCATTTGTTGAAGAGTCTGTCTTCCTGCTTAGGATTATTTTTGCTACTTGAAGTCTTTCTTTTATTGTTCTATATGAATTTTTGGATTGCTTCCTTTATTTCATTAAAGAATGGTGTTGGGATATTGGTGGGTATTGCATTGAATTTGTAGATAGCCTTTGGTAGTGTTGCCATTTTCATGATGTTAATCCTCTCAATCCAGGAGCACGGGAAGTTTTTCCATTTCCTTAGTTCTGATTTAATTTCCTTTTTCAAGTTTTTAAAGTTTTCATTGTAGAGGTCGTTTTCATTTCTTTGGTTAAGGTTATTCCTAAGTATTTTTTTTTTGAGGCTATTGCACATGGAGCTGCTTTCCTGATTTTAGCCTCACTCTTCACATTGTTAGCATACAGAAAAGCCATTGATTTTTTTTCTTATTTATTGTCAAAGTGATGAACAGAGAGGTTACAGTTTCATACATTAGGCCTTGGGTACATTTCTTGTACTGTTTGTTACCTCCTTCCTCATTCCCCCCTCCCCCCTCCCCCATCCCTCTCCCCCCCATGAGTTGTTCAGTTTGTTTACACCAAATGGTTTTGCAAGTATTGCTTTTGGAGTTGTTTGTCTTTTTATCTTTTGTCTCTTGATTTTGATATGCCCTTTCACTTCCCTAGTTCTAATACCAGTATATACAGTTTCCAGTGTACTCAGATAAGATACAGTAATAGTGCAGGTACAACCACAGGAAGGGGATACAAAAAGATCATCAACAATAGAAGCTATGGCATGTACAATAGAAGCACATGGCATGTTGAAACTAATTACAGCAGTGATATAACAGCCACTTCCATAACATGGAGTTCATTTCACTTAGTATCATCTTATGTGTTCATAAGGGCATAGCTATTAGGCTCTTGTGATCCTCTGCTGTGACTAGCCTAAACCTGTGCTAATTATTCCCTATGAGGGAGACCATAGAGTCCATGTTTCTTGGGGTCTGGATTTATTTTATATCCTGCTACTTTGCCAAAGTTTTGGATCAGCTCAAGTAACTTGGAGGCAGAGTATATAGGGTTATTTACAAATAAAATCAAGTCATCTGCAAAGAGAGAGGGTTTAGCTTCATCTTTCTGTATATGGATCCCCTTTATATTTGATTATTACTCTGGCTAGAAATTCGAGTACTATGTTGAAGTGGAGTGGAGAAAGCAGACATCCTGACTTGCTCCTGATTTTAAAGGAAATGGCTTTAACTTTTCACCATTAAGTATAATGCTAGCCAGCATACTACTTTTAATGTTGGGAATAAATCACACAACAAGAGCTTCTTAACATGCATGTAATGATATGTAGTAATTCTTACCTATTTTCTTACTCTGTGGTATCACATTAGCATGTCCTATACATTAATATTCTGATAATCTGTTACTGTGTCACAAACAAAAGGTTTCAGATATGCTGAAGTAAAATAAAATATTTTGTCATCTCATGATTCATATATTATTTAGCCAAGGCTTGGATGGATGTACCACCATTGGCTGTACCATCAATGGTTGTCATAATACCTGTACATCTGGTTGTGAGGATGGTCAGGATCAGTCCAAGAAGGAATGTTTTATTTGTCTGAGTTGTTTGGAGGATCCAATAGAGACAGGTAGAAGAAATATCCACTTAGTCTTTCTCCGTTGTGTAGCTTCAGGTCTTGAATACAGTCTTAGAATGCTTACATAGCAGCTAGGATTCTGAGAGTAAGTTCTCCAAGAGACAAAGGTAGAGCCTCAAGCCTTTTTATATTGGTTGCAGAAAATCACAGTGTCCTATACACTGCATTCTTTTGGCTCGATAGGACTAGCTCACACTTAATACAATAAGCCAAAGTCAATAGAGCTGAGAAATCTGTTCTACTCATAGGGAGGCCATGAGGAAAGAGTATTTGTGACTACCTAATCCCTACCCTGGAGGCGAGGCATAGTGGAATAAAAAGTCCTTTTCCTGGGTATTTGTGTAATGCTGAAATGATACCCAATTTTCCATTTTTAAAGTGCTATGCTCTGCACAGCAGAATAGAGCATCTTCTTTTGGATACATTTGGAGAGCAGATACACAGAATTAAATCCACAGCATCAGGTTTTAATTGTATAATATATAGAAATTATCATCCTATTTTTGGACAGCTTGTTATTTACTCTCATCCTGTGTTTATGAAATACCAACACTACATTCAGCTATTGACAATGTGCAAGAAATTGGTCTCTGCCCTGAGGAATTTATTTCAGAGCAATTCAAGCTGGTTAAATCAGTGTCAGGCTCTCAGCTTTGAACAGACAGCTGTGGAGAGGAGATAAGCTTTTGAAGATGCAACCGAAATGGTGTTTGTAGAGGGCATGAAAGTGGGAAATATGATAGGTAACCAAGAAAGGGGCAGATTATACAAACTTGCAGAGTGAATGAGAGCAGAAGGAAAAAGACCCAACAGTACAGGTAGCCAAAAATCAGAGGTGAGGCTCCAGCTCACCCTTTATCGTTCTCATTTTCAGAAATCCTGAGGAATTTAGACATTTAGATTTCATACTTGACAGGTCACCCTCTTGAAATCTTATCTTCATTTTTTTATCAGGCTCCCTATCGCATATTTGTTTTGTGATGATAACACACAGTAGCTTTCCTAGAGTGTGGTGAACTGCTCTCTCTGTCCCTGTAGGCATGTTGCTATATAAAAAAAGAGAAAAATAGGGCTGGGGATATAGCCTAGTGGCAAGAGTGCCTGCCTCAGATACACGAGGCCCTAGGTTCGATTCCCCAGCACCACATATACAGAAAACGGCCAGAAGCGGTGCTGTGGCTCAAGTGGCAGAGTGCTAGCCTTGAGCGGGAAGAAGCCAAGGACAGTGCTCAGGCCCTGAGTCCAAGGCCCAGGACTGGCCAAAAAAAAAAAAAAAAAGAGAAAAATTGATATGCCCTAACAATTCGCCAACTGAAGGTCACAATTCACCAAAAGTTGAAATGTGTATCTATACCTTTAAAATATTTTGTACAATTAAACTCATCTGATCCCTGTAAATTGCTTACACCTGGAAGTGGTTCTTCACTACAGGAATCAAAGAGGACTGGGAAGCCCTTGGCGCCTCACAGATCAATGGCTAATTGGGTGGATATTCACAGGAGTGGTTTGATAAAATGTCCAGGTTGGTAAAAAGTCCCTTTGCCACTATGTATGATCTACCTCTTCTGCTGAGCCTGTTCTCTCTGATCTTCTCTCCAGCCTCTGCAATGAACAGTTGTTTTTGGCTTCCCAGAACCCATTGACTCTTCTAAGTAACCTCCCATCACCTTTCTGAGGTCAACTGTCTCCCTTACCTTGTGGATAGTCTGTGAGCTGAGATGCATCATTCTGCTATTACTTTTCTAGGATGGCCTTTGGTTCTACCAGTGCAATGTGGTTAGGCCATAGTCTCACGATTTGGTCAAACACTAACCTCGCTGCATGGTGATTGGTTTTAGAAGTGTTTACAATAAAATTTAAATTAAAAAGAAGAGTTTAAGGCCTTCACCAGTTGATGAGATGACCCTTGATCAGCTGGGTTTGATACAATCAGTTAAAAGGGCTTGTGAGTAGAGCTGAGGATTGCTTAGGAAGAAAAAGAATTGTGTCAGTGGGTCAGGGTTGCCGCCTGTGTGCAGGTTCTGGCCTGAACTTCCTACTGGCCTACACAGCTTGAACTTCACAACTAGTCAGCTCTACCTACATTATCTCCTGCTGCTTTTGCTTCACTAGCTGAAACTTGACTGACACATCAATCCATCCCTGCTTTCTCACAGGTGAAAATAAAGGGATGCTCTCTCAGGGTTCACTTCCCTTGTTCCAGATCTCTCCTTTTCATTATGTCATTCAAATCACAATGAAAATGAAGCTAAACTCCTGAAACTGGAAACTGATAAAGCAACAACTTTCTGTGAGAAAACAAGAATCAAAAACATCACCCCTGACTTTAAAGTTTGTTTCTTTCTAATAGAAATGTCTTGATAAGAGCTTCCCATGTTCTTCCATTGTTTTCACTCTACTTCCAACCCTAGCTATTATGTTCTTCAATACACTTTTCTATTGTTTGGCCATGGAGAAAAATGACAGGTAAGCTCATTTCTAGCATTTGCAGCAACAACAATTAAACTCTATATGTTCCAGTCACAGATCATTCTGATTGACTTAAATGAAACTTAGATAAAATTCAAAACCTTATCTGGAAAAAAAATCTAGAAAATGAACTCTCCTATGGATCCTGTTGAAGAGAGTGCCTTCCTTGACATTGATTTAACTCAGTGGGACTGAGTAAGACCTCCAATCTGTAGAACTGTAAGAGAGTATATTTATTTGGTACTAAACCAGTAAAGCTTGAAGATGCCTTATAGGAACAACAGATATCTATTAGACCTTACAACCTTTGAATGTAGTGGGAGCAATATAGGTGTTTAACCATAATACCTAGAGGTGATATATACAGTTAAGAAGGTCTGATTATTTCCCTGTTCTATTTTTCATTTTTCCAACTATTAAATATATTAAACTCAAGTTTGGCCAAAATTAAATCTAGTTGAAATTTCTATTATTTTAAAATAAGTTAGTTTCAGAAATAGTTCATATAAACCTGATTATGATGGTGCATTACTGCAATACAATCCCACTAGTCAAGAGGCTAAGATAGGAGGATCATGAGTCCAAACCCAAGTGACACTCTATAAAATAAAAATCAGAAATTTGCAATACACTCACTTAAAGCTTACAGTTGAATGCCTTTGTTACATTGCGAATGTGCAACCCTTACACATTGTACTTTCAGAGCACTTTAATCCTCACAGAAAGAAATATCCCGCTCAGTCACTCTTCATTTCCCTTACACCATCTTCCACTAATCTTAAACAACTA
Source organism: Perognathus longimembris pacificus (assembly GCF_023159225.1). Lineage (NCBI taxonomy): Eukaryota > Metazoa > Chordata > Mammalia > Rodentia > Heteromyidae > Perognathus > Perognathus longimembris. The sequence goes on along the minus strand of NC_063170.1, from coordinate 43,879,167 downwards.
TTAACCTATTTTCCATCTGTATAGATTTGACTATTTTGTATGCTTTACTCAAATGGAAACATATGTGTTCCTTTAGAGCTGACCTCTCTCATGTAGTATAGTATTTTCATTCCATTGTGTACCATATATTACTATTTCATTCTTTTTTTATTATCTAATAATATTTTATTACATGGGCATATCACATTTTATTTCTCCATTTTCACAAGGATGTATGTTTCCATGGCTTTTGGAAATGATAGAAGTGAAATTACTAAGGCATGTTATAGATGTATGTTACATTTTGATGATTTTCCATTTGGCTTTCCAAAGAATCTACATTCCAACCAAGAGTGTGTTATGAGTCAATTTCTTCTACTTCATTTCCAGCACTTAATATCTATAGTTCTTATGTTTAATCTAGTGAATGTAAAGTGATGTCTCATAGTAGTTTTGCTCTTCATGTAACTGATGAGCATTATTCTATGTGTCTATTTATTTGTCATTTGTATATCTTCTTTGGAGAAATGTCTAGTCACATTCTTGACCCATTTAAAAAGTATTTATTTTATTATTATTTTATGAGAGTTCTTTCTCAAGTCTGCATGGAAGTCATCTTTGGATATTATCTGTTACTTTTGGAAGATCTTGTGAAGAATTGGTAATAAAGCTTTCTTCAAACATTTGGTCAAGTTTACCAGAACTTTTCCTTGTGGGAAGAGTTTTGATAGTATTAATTCAAGGTGGTTTTTTTTTTTTTTTTACTTATTATAGGTCTATTCTGATGTTCTGGAAATTTCTTGGCCCAGTTTTGTTAATGTGTCTATTTCCATAAACTGGCCTATTTTTCTTATCTAATTTGCTAATATAAAATTTTTCATAGTGCACACTTATAAGGTACTATATTCCTCTAAGTTCATCTGCAAATAATATCCCCCTTTTCCATTCCAAATTAGTTCATGTGGGTCTTCTCTCTTTTTCTTCTTTTTTGATTTGCTCAAAGAACAGCTTTCCAGTTTCTTTGATTTTTCTGCTTTTGTATTGTTTCATTTATTTCTGTCTATCATATCCTACTTACTTTTTTGCTTTATTTCTCTCATGATTTTCCTTTTCTCTTTTCTCTTTGTTTTATATAAAGTTTACATTTTGTAATGTAACATTTTATTTCCCATTAATGATTCTTTAATTAAACTATAAAAATTATTTTCTTTGAGGTTGCACTAGGACTTACAGCACACATTTGAACTTACTGCAGTCTAAGATTTATAATGACTTCGCTTCATTTAAATATAGAAACTTTGGGATTGAATAGCCTCATTCCCTTAGCTCTCCTTGTCCTCTATGTTAAAGTGCAATAATACACTGTTACAGTTATTACTTTATATGATTTTGCATTTTAAGGATGAAGAGAGAAGAAAGGAAACAGATACATATATATATATATATATATATGTAATTTGCTACATTATTGTCCCTCTCTTTTTCTATTTATTGACCCCTGTAGACAGGGCTTTTAATCTGGTATCCTTTCTACTGTTTCTGATGTGATGCCAGCCAGTATGTTTATTATGGTTCATATTTGTGAAATGTGTCAGTTTTCTGTCACTGATTTCAAGACTCTCTGACTTCTAATATTTTAAGTTTCAGGTGCTTGGTTGTTAATCTCTTTTTGTTTGCTTTCCTATCAGTTCATTGAATATGTAAGGATCATGCCTTTTTAAAACTTACATTTGGAAGCCAGGTGCCAGTGAGTCATGTCTGTAATCCTAGCTACTCAAGAGGCTGAGATCTGAGGACTGCAGTTCAAAGTCAGCCTGAGCAAGAAAGCCCATGAGACTCTTATCTCCAATTAACCACCAGAAAACTGCAAGTGGCACTGTGGCTCAAAGTGGTAGAGCTCTAGCCTTGAGTGAAAAGCTTAGGGACAGGACCTAGGCCATGAGTTCAGGCCCCATAACTGGGAAAACCATAACCCAAACCCTGTATTTGGGAGGTTTTAATTACTTTTCTGAATATTTCACCCTCCCTTTGTCTCTCCAGTCCCACTCATTACACAAATGGTAGCTTGTATATATGAAGGCCTTGTGTTTGTTTGAAGTCCTATTCACTTTTGTTCACTCTTTCTGATTCCTGTTCTTCAGGTTACCCCATCTCTATCTGACCTATCTTCAAATTTGTTGGATTTCTTTTTTATTTTGTTGACTCCTATGTACTACAGAGCCCTTCCATTATTTTTATTGTATTTTCGCTATTCCATCTTTTTTATTTGGTTATTTTAGTAATTTGTCTTTTGATTTATTTCATTTACTTGATGAGAATTTGTCATAATTCCTTTCTTTAAGCATTGTTTTATTTAGTTTTTTTAAAAAAAACATTCTTAAGAGTTTATTTAGAATGACCATCTGTACCTATTCAAAGGCAAGTTTTCTTGATTGCTTTTGTTTTTTGTTTCTTTCTTGTCTATGGATTCTACTTTTCTGCTTCTAAATTCTTACATTTGTTTTGGCTGAAAGCTAGATCTTTTAGATATTATACTCCCACAATTATGACCCCTGACTTGTTTTGTTGGCTACTTTGCCTGTTTATTTGCTTAGTGACTTGACAATTAATTCATCTTCTTCTTTGTTCTTCCTGCATTGACTGTATGTAACAGATCTGGGAATGGAGGGGATGTAAGAAATGTGGCATGGCATAAACAACATTATTCTTTCCAAGATTTCATAGATTTTCATGAATGACTCTTTCTAAATTTTATTTATTTCCTTTGCATGATTTCCAGAGTGTTCAATTAAAATTTTTTTCAAAGTAATTTTTACTTGCTAAATTCTTCTGTAGCTTAGATTCTCCACTGAGTTCCTTATTTTTCCATTCTAGAAGGTATGATTCTCCAGATTAATATCTGTATTGTGCAGTTAATATGAATAGAATCCTATTTCCCTTTAGTAAATGAATGAAAATTATTTTACAATTGTCATGTGTTTAATAACCAAAAATCTGTACAATGTGCTCAACCTTGAGGGTGGGAGTCAGTGACATAACTGAATTTATCTCCAGCAAGAACTCACTGTTTTCAACAAGTACTATGTGCTACAGTGTGCAAGCTAGATTACCAAGGAGCACTGTTTTCAGCACGGTGATCAATTGTGCCACTGATTCAGACATCTTTGGAAAAGTCTGATTGAAGAGTTGGAGATATACAGGACCAGGGCTCCCAGAGGTATCTGGTGGGCACTTAGTAGAATTGCTTTCAACCTAGTAAGTGAAAAAAAGATGATAAATGAGCTAACAAATTGAACCTTCAGATTCAATGTAAAAGGCGTAAATGCCAACTAAAGAGACAAGAGTAAAGATCAGACACAATTGTGCCTAATAGTGCATGTTAGTCGTTATTTTGAAAAGTGAATAGCATTTTGAGACTGTTGGAGATAGAAAAATAAAGTGATATAAAATACCCTCTATCTCTCTCTCTCTCCCTCCCTCCCCTCTCTTTCGGTGGCATTTCAGACTTTCAGTGGAAGACTGGTTCATGTCTCGTTTTTGTCTTTGTATATATCCTGACTATACTGTTAGACACACGGAAGGCCTCCATTTATGTTAACTGAATGAATGATGCAAGAATGATTGATTGTTGGTTCAGTCAGTATTCATTCACAGAGAGAATGGGGCAGTAATTGTTTTAAGAGAATATTGGTCAAGGATATGAACAGAAGGACCGAAGAGGGAATCTTGAGCTAAGCCAGAGAGGTAAGTGCTACTGGCAGATATTATCACTGGAGCCAAGAAGCATGGAGGAAGGCCCTTTCTGAACAGGAATTCAGATGGCTGAGAGGAAATACTACATTAGCTGGTTCTGTTGCATCTTTGGAAGTATAACAACAACAACAGATTTGAAACACCAGGGTGGAGAAGGGACTGCACTCCTGGGAGCAACCACCCTTACCAGACCAATGGCTCCTTCAGAGGTGATGTGTTTAGGAGCAATAGCCAAATAGAAGGGAACATGGGCTGGGTGTTTAATTCTCTCCTGTTGGCCGATATCAACAACAATTATAGAAGAGATGTTGAAGATATACCAGAGCTCTGGCTGGATGAGAAATGCAGAAGTAGATGTGAAATTGTTGGGATACTATAAGTTTGTAAGAGCCCATTTTAAAAGTGAATCTATAATCCCTTTTGTAAGTAGCATTCATTTCCAGGAGAACATTTTTTTAAAGTTTTTATTATAAAACTGATGTACAGAGAGGTTACAGTTTCATACATTAGGCATTGGATACATTTCTTGTACTGTTTGTTACCTTGTCCCTCATACCCCCCATCCCCCCTCCCCCTTTCCCCCCACTGTGGTGTTCAGTTCACTTACACCAAACAGTTTTGCAAGTATTGCTTTTGTTGTTGTTTCTCTTATTTTACCCTTTGTCTCTCAATTTTGGTATTCCCTTTGAATTTCCTAATTCTAATACCAGTACACACTGTTTCCCATACACTCAGATAAGATTACAGAGATAGTGTAGATACAATCACAAGAAGGTGATACAGGAACATTATCAATAGTAGAAACTACAGATACACATGGGATGTTGAAAGTAGTTACAACTGTGATCTAACAATCATTTCCATAAAATGGAGTTCATTTCACTTAACATCATCTTATGTGATCATAAGGCTATAGCTATTGGGCTCTTGTGATCCTCTGCTGTGACTTGCCTAAACCTGTGCTAATTATTCCCAATAAGGGAGACCATAGAGTTCATGTTTCTTTGGGTCTGGCTCACTTCACTTAGTATAATTTTTTCCAAGTCCTTCCATTTCCTTACAAATGGGGCAATGTCATTCTTTCTGATTGAGGCATAAAATTCCATTGTGTATATGTACCACATTTTCCTGATCCATTCGTCTACTGAGGGGCATCTGGGTTGGTTCCAAGTTCTAGCTATGACAAGTAGTGCTGCAATGAACATTGTTGTGCTGGTGGCTTTACTGTGTTCTTGTTTGTGGTTTTTTGGATAAATACCCAAAAGTGGGGTTGCTGGGTCATAGGGGAGTTCTACATTTAGCCTTCTGAGGACTCTCCAGGAGAACATTTTTTTCCTAAACTGGTGGTGAATACAATCTCCTTTCTCCAGGGAGATTTCAATATTATGTTTGTGTTTAAGACCTTAACCCCATCCCTTCCCCCTGTAATTTCTAGACCTAGGAGATCTAATATCACAGATATCACTGAGTTGTCTACTGCAAGAAGCATCATGTTTAAAGTCTCATTATTTCATACTTGACACAGGTGAAGTGGATCTACATAGAATATTTTGCTTAACAAATCTGCTTTCTTCAAACTTTATTTATGCAGAATTAAATTGGTGTGTGGTGTCATATTGCCATACCAAGGTCTATTCAAAGGCTTCATTTTATTGCATTTAATTTATGTCCATTAACATCTATCTCTATTGTGAATATTAAATTGAGGCCTTTTGGAAAATCTGTCCCCTATCTTAACCCCTGGAACGTGTACAGTAACATTATTTGAAAGGAGGGTCTGAGAAAACATAATTAAGGATCTTATGATGGCAACATCCTGCATTATCCAGGTAGGTCATAAATCTATTGACAAATGTCTCAATTAGAGAAACACAAATGGGAGACACTTAAATGAACAGAAGAGCACTTGTATAGAGATGGAAGAGTGAGGTGAGTGAATAGCTACAAACCAGGGAATATAATGCCAGAAACCACCAGAAGCTGGAAATAAACCAAGATTGCCCCTGGGGCTCTTGTAAGAAGTGTGGCCCCAAATCCCTTGATTTTAGACTTTCTGTATTCAGCACTATGAGAAAATGTAATTGTGTTATGGTATAATTTGTTACAGCAGCCCTGGGGGAAAAATATGTCTACTTATATGTCATGTCCTCATGTTATTCTATTTAATACATGCTATTCCAGCCTAATGTCCATATGTGTATTTGTGGACATCCTTGATAAATTTATAGCCTTATTGCTAGTAACAGCAATTTAAATTGGACTTCCAGGCAACCAAATCTACCAACAAAATGCCCTGATTGGGCTATACCACTCATAAGGGCAAATAATATGCACCAACTGCTTTAGAAGACAATAGTCCTCTCAACTAGGTAACCACAGCCACAGTGCACTTGTACAATTAACAAAATGGAAATAACCTTCCTCAGCTGACAAGATAAACAGCTGCATTGAAAAACAGTGGCATGCACATGCTGATAAATTCTATATACTTGCATGAGGAGAAAGATGAAAACATTCACTAACAAGATTGGGTTAGTACTAAGCACTTACTTTGTGCTAGTAGTGTTCTATACATTATGTTTTAGTATGGCTTTGCAAAGTGAGAAACCCAGAGCCAGTGATCAGAAGAGGCAGACTGTCTTCCATCCCCAATTTAAGTGAAGATGGATGGATACTTAAACTAAACCTAGAAATCATGACAACTAGGAAAGAAACTGGCAGAGAGGACAGTTCATCTTGCAATGGGCTCTTACGATGGCTATGTCATAAGTAGGTTAGTTTGAATAGAATAATTCGAAAGGAGCAGTGTTAAGCTACTTTTCATCATGATAGATTGCAAGTTGTAATCTGTGCGGTTTGATGAATCTACATGTACTTTCTCATGACCTGATTACTCTGATAAATATTTGGTCTCTATGTATCATACACACATCCACACATATCATATATATGAACTTATATAAATACTTTGGTACTGGTGACAGAAATCATGGTCTCACATATGCTAGGCAAGTGCTCTACTGTTGGAGTGAACTGCTGGTCCTTTCTATTAAATTTTGATTTTTGAGATAAATTCTCATTACATTTTTATCCTGGACTAACTTCAAACTTGTGATCCTTGTTTTCTTTACCTTCCAAGTAGTTGGGATTATAGAGATGCATCTTTTTGCCAGCTGGTAAGTGCTATTAGGGATTATTAAATTTATAAATATTGACTTACTACACATCTGAATATAACTAAAAATGATCAAAAAGTGTTTGTGTGTGTGTGTGTGTGAGCTCAATTGGCATCCACTCTGTATCCATTGTTATCTTAGTTTCTCCTTGAATATGCTAACCTTACTACCATCCTTTTTATCACATTGGTCCACTGATAAATAACAAGAATGTTACATTGATACGTGTGTGGCCATATTTCCATTTTATTTTAATATATTATAAATGGTAAAGTATAAAGCTGGATTCTAAATGCTCATATTATATTCTGACCTGCTGTTTTATACAGCCAGGTATTTTAATTAGGAAGGTTTCATACATTTTTTTCCAGTTCTTTGATGCATCCTTAGCAAATGCCTGTTCACTTTTTATGTCACCTTCAGTCTATAAACTGAAGCAAGAGTTAAGATTATTGGGTAATTATCACCCTTCACCATATAATGAATAGTTTAAATAATGACAGTTGATGTAATAGAACATGTTAGCACCCATCCATGAGAGCAAGTATAGACATGCAATGATTAATTGGAACATACGTATTTGTCTCTGGCATGTGAAGCTAACAGCTTCTGTTCATAGCTTGTGATTATACATGTTGGCTAGGAAAAGATGTTAAGTTGTTTGCTTGTGATCATCACTCATGACCTATTATTTCCGGTTCCTACCAAATGTCATTCACAGCATTTTTATTCTGAAAATATTCGTTGTCATCAAATACATTTGAAGCTCAGTGGCAAGGTGCTATTGAATAGTTTAAACAAGTGATACTTAAACTTGAACACCTACAGAGGTGCTAAATCCAATTTCTGGGTTCCTTCCTCAGATAATTTGGTTGTGAAGTGCACATGAGGTCTTGTGATTCTATGAAGCCTCCAGGTGATGCTAATGTTTAGGTGTGGGGACCACAGTGATGAATTATGAAGAGATCCCTTATTTTGAGTAACAAGAAATCTCAGGGAAAGGAAGGGCCCAGAGTTGAATAATTAAGAAATATTCTCACGTTGTTAGGCTTGCCTTTTTGCCTCCTATCATCATCACTAGCTTTAGTATAAAGTACCTTAAAAAGAAATGAAAATATCTAGTGATGCATAGGTGCCATCCTTTCTGGCCTGCCTTCTTTAATCCATGGAAAATTCTTCCTTAGATGCCCCTACAACACTTCTCATTGGCTACCATGGTGTTACATACATGGTTTTAGTTGCCAATCACTAATAAGGTAAGTGGAATTATCCTGCTAGATTTAGATTAATTATGATATACCTCTGAGGAAGGAATGGATGGGATCACCTTTTATGAACATTGCCAAGTGGGATGGGGTAAACACCTATCAGATCTCAGTGAGCCAGGTAGCCGGCTCCAGTATTTGAGACTGGAAACCAGTAACATTTGCTATACTAATCATTCACAAAGAGATACAGTCTGACTTGATAACAGTAAGTGCAATAAACAAGAAATGTGACTCAAAGTACAATCTATCCACTACTTAATCAGTATCCAAGTTTGTACAATGTTCTATGGAATATAGTGTTCTCAGACTATTACTTGTTCACAAGAAGTAGGCTGATTTCTCTCAAGTGGAAATTGATTTTGACAGATTTAAAGTAGTACCTAACAATAATTAAATCCAATATCAAATGTTGTCATAAGGCACATCAGAGTACACATTGAGAAGGTAGTCATGTCAAGATGACAGCACAGATGGGAGTGAGGGTGCCACAAGAAAGTAAGGGACACCTGGAGCCCCCTGAAGTTGAAGGCAGCAAAGAAGGATTCTTTTCTAGAGCCTTTGAAGTGTGCTAGCCACAGACCTGCTAACACCTAGTTACAGATTTGATGCTTTGGAAATTGTTCTGTGGCAAAGCATCCAGTTCACGGTAGTTTGCTAACAACGTCCTAGGAAACTTAGTTCAAGACGGAAAGGCCAAAAAGACAAATGCTATTGTTGGCTAGGGAAGTGGGCTCTGTTGTGGGCATCCATCTAAGAACAGATCACAAGAAGTGGTGGCAAGTTTCACCTAGACACAAAAACAACAAAAATCCATCTGTAGAAACAGATGCTGCTTTATCAGTGGTGCTAAAAGTGGGTGCAAAGCATTGCAAGAGGCAATGCAAGCTAAGTGTCGTCATGATCCCCAATCCCTGCCAATGTGATAGTCCACTAAGGTACCAACAATGTTTTGTGAGCAGATGTTGGAAAGAAGAGATCATGAGAATGGCACAGGCAAGCCAGAGTCCCTGTATAGGCTAACACTATAAGTTTAGCCTTTCAAATGGTATCTAAAACACACAGCAAGTGGAAGGGCTGGGTCCTATGCATTAGCAAGTAGGGACAATCGAGCCATCATGCTTAGGAACAAACGATAAAATGAAACTTCCTAAGACCTATTAAATTTGTGTGTTCAAGTGGAGGGACATATTGTTCAAATATAATTTGTTTAATGGTTAATGGAATTAATTATCATACTGTATTTCCTTCTGACTATGAGGTCTAGTGTGGGGGGGTGGTGAGAGGGCGAATGGAGAAGGCAAAAAAGGGTGAATATAGATGAAATACTTTATGTGCAATGTGAAAATGGAATAAGGAAGCTGGTCGAGCTGGTTTGGGAAGCACGGACAAGTGATGAAGGGTTCTGTCTGATCAAGGTACATTATATGCACACATGGATATGTCAAAAGGAAGCTTCCTTGTACAACTAATTGGTGGTAATAAAAATGTGGAGAAAAAGATAATACACCACTTATGGCTCCTACCTTTTGGTGTTAGCTTTGTGTCTATGGACAGGATATTTCAGTTCAGGTGTTGTGAATGATCCTCCAATCTGGAAATGTCCCTAGCAGTAATGCCATGCCACTTTGGTTAGTGCGCAGCAGTCTGGCAGATATAGCTTGGATGACAAAAGTTTGAACATTTCCAATGGTGTCAGGGGGGAGGGGAATTCAACCTAATACACAAAACTGGCATCTAACCAGAGAGGCCAGATGGTGGAGACATAGCAATAACAGCTCTTATTTTCTTAGCTTTGGGTAATTGAGACTAGAAAAGAAGTCAACAAATGTGTTTATTTTTACCAAAATCATTCTAATCATAATGAGTGCCATCCATTAAATTTCTAATTAATAATACCCAGGGTACAGTATGTTTCTAAATGAAAAGGAACTTGAATAAAGACACAACACTCACCACACAGATTTTAAAGATTCAGAGCATGATGAAGCTCCGCAGACTACACATGCTGAAGGGTGCATATGATCCAATTCTTGCATGGGAATTGAGGCAAGAGAAGTTTTCCTGTCTTAAGATAAGCCATCCTGCACGTGGTTGCCAGAGGCTGGACTAGAATGTGGATTACTAAATCCCAATCTGCTGTCATTTCACCCTGTCTCTCTCTTCCTTGGTTCTTGTCTAAACACAGACTTCCCTCTGCTGACAGCATCACTTTTTGCAGCACTTGACTGCTTGGGTTGACTTCGAGCCCTCTTCCCATCTGTACTTTATAGACAGTTATCACCTGGCCCACCTACACACAGGCTATTCTACTTGAGTGCCAGGACAAGCAAGGCGTTCAGTTCCTCCTCAGTGTTCTCAAACATCCTGCGATCTCTGTCCACAGTCTCCAGTTCAAAATCAATGCCTTTTCGTGTCCTAGAACCATGTATCAGATGTAATTAAAACACATTTTGGGGGGCAGTAGAGGACACAAAGAACACTTTAAATGAAACTCCACAGGTTCTTCTTATATAACTAATAGGAATGATATTGGGTAGAATTGTTTCCATGCTGAGACACTGTGGGAGAATATGAAGTTTTGAGGTAAAGAAGATGTTGATTTGATTCCAGGTCATGCACTCTGGGCTGCACTCTGGAGGTCAGCAATCTGCAACTTATTTTCTTCTCTGATGGAAGTAGTAACCATTTGCTAGCTGTCTGTGAGTTCAACAAGATAAAATGAGGGAGGACTACAGGAAGGAGTGTTGTTCAGAAAAGTTGCAGACATTAAATTATGGTTTCCATTTTTTTTTCTTCTCTGAAACTCCTTGGGTCACTGAGAACAGAAAGCCTCTAATCAGATAATTTCTGGTTGTTTAGAAGTGTCACAAAGATCTTCTTCCTTGTCCAGTGACTGATATAAGAAACTAACTCACTAACAGGAAGGAAGAAAGGAGCTAAGAAAGAACAACACAGAGCCAAGCCTGGTGGCTCATGGCTGTAATCCTAGCTACTCAGGTGGCTGAGATCTGAGGATGGTGGTTCAAAGCCAGCCCAGGCAAGAAAATCCATGAGATTCTTATCTCCAATGAACTACCAGAATACTGGAAGTGGTGCTGTGGCTCAAGTTGTGGAGCCTTGAGAAAGAAAGCCTGGGGACAGAGCCCAGACCCTGCATTCAAGCCCCATGATCCAAAAGAAAAAGTGAGTAATATAGAGAAGGTGAATTTGATCAAAGTACATTATATGCATGTACATGAATATTATGATGAAGCCCCTTTGTGCAATTCATTTATACTAGCAGAAAGGATAGAACAAAACAAAATTCAGTCACCAATGTAGGAGCCTCAAAATGGCTTTTTGTGGTTTTTTTTTTTGTTTTATTTCAATTAAATATTCTGTATTAGTTTGAAAACAAGAGGATGTAATCCAGGGTGACAATCGCTATAACCAAATGGCTTTTTTTTTTTGGTAATGTTTTTATTTTTTAATTTTCAAGTACATTTATTTGTTTATTTATTTTTAATTTTTTTATTGGTTATGGAGCTTGAACTCAGGGCTTGGGCACTGTCCCTGAGCTTTTTTCGTTCAAGGCTAGTACTCTACCACTTTTATCCACAATACTTTTATCTACAATACCATTTCCAGTTTTCTGGTGGTTAATTGGAGATAAGAGTCTCATGAACTTTCCTGCCCTGGCTGTCTTTGAACCCTATGATCCTCAGATCTCAGTCTTCTGAGTAGCTAGGGTTACAGACATGAGACACCAGTGCTGGATCTTTGTTTTTATTTAAAAATTTTTAAAACAATCTTTGAGTAATTATACAGTGGAGGTGCCACTTAACAAAGCAGTTTATGAAAACAGTGCATCTTGATCACTGTTACCTCCTTCAACATTCTCACCCCTCCCACTTGAACCACCAACCCAATGGCTTTTGGAACCCTCTTGCTTCCTTCTCTGCATATTCAAGCCCAAGGCTCCCATTGAGCCAGTCAGAAGCATCCAGGTCTTCTCTGGGTCATAGGAGGCAGAGGTGGGGACCAGACAAGTGATAAGGAGGTTCTGAATTCCTGGGTTAGATTTGGGTAGGGTATAAAATACCTACTATGTTCCTGGACCTCAGTGCCAGGGCTGATGTATCTAGTTACTGTTGCCTTAGTTATTTGATATGACTCCCATCATCATCATCTAATCTTTTAATCTTTCAATGTTCAGATTTTCTTTCTGGCTTTCAACACTGGGATCTAACCAGTATGTGCCTAACAACATTCTTGTTTAATTTATCCAGAAGTTTAATTCTAAGAGTCTGAACTGCTCCATTTAACTAACAAGGGGTGATTTTTTATGCTATTTCATGTAGACATGAGGTAAACACATTAGAAGTTCCTTGGGACTGTGGTGAGCTTGGGATTTACATTAAAACAATCCAGGAAGTTTCCTCCCTTTAACAATTAAGAATAAAAGGAAGTAGTAATAGTAAAAGGAGAAGGGTCAGGAGAAAGAAGAGAAGGAGGAGGAAGAGAAGGTGATGGTGGAGGAAGTGGTGGTGGAGGAGGAGGAGGAGGACAAAGAGGAGGAGAAAGGTGAGGACCTCTCAGTTTAAATTTTTACTCTCATAGTTTTTCTAAGGTCTTCATCCTTGCTCATAAACAGGAAATATATCAGCAATATGTAAACTCAATGTAAACCTCTGAATTTTCCAAGAGTCCCCTTTCTCCCTTCCTTTTTCATTTTTATTGTGCCATCAGTGTACACAGAAACTATAGGCACCTTCACACCACCGGTGTTGGCAGCTGTGTGTCCCTGTGGTTACAGTATTGATGCCCTTTGGTTGAAGCACATCTGCTTTCATCTGGAGTGTTTGGGTGTTATGTCTGTTGCATTTTCAGGTGATGGGCTTGCAGCTGAATAAACTCATAGCCTGCAGTTCAGCATGACTGATGCTGGGGAAAGTAAAGCACCTTTCACTGTTGCCTGATTCCTTGTGTCAGCTCCATCAGATGGTACCAATCCCAGGAATGCTGGGGCTTTACTTTCCTCCTGAATTTGAGACGTTCTACTCCTTAGTCTGAACTTTCACTGCCCTCATACAACCACATGGAGATTCTTGATGCTTTACCCCACTAAAAGCAGCGTTTCTAAGCCATCCATTGGACACCTCACCTAATTCCACAAGGTACATGCAACGTATTTGATATAGTAGTGGGAAACAGACCATTGCCTTGGGTGTTCATGGTATCTCCTTCAAGCTGTGGTGGGACTTTAGTTGCTGCTGGTGAGCTTCTACAACTTTGAACCTTCTATCGATTACCTGTCCTGGCTCAAGGTCTTGAAACATCAAGTCCCAAAGAATCAACAGTCTGATTTCTATTCTTTTCCCTTTGCAATATTTTCTATAACTAGTTGCTTCCTCTTCCCTGAATCCAGGGAAATTTGCAATTTTCCTTCCCTTCTGGGCTAGAAACTATATTTCTTTCTCTCTCCATCTTCAAACTGTGTTCCAGTATGTAAAAGGAAAGACTTGGAAATTTGCACAACGTTTTGTCTCTAAACAAAGACTATTATGTTATGAATTAAACAATAAAACCATTTTTTGAAGTTTAATGCTTAACAGTGATTTCTTTATTTTAGGCAGCATCTGACTTTCCTCAGAAATTTTTAAAAGCCATTAAATCAGAAGTCAGAGCAATATGATTTATGGGGATGGAGGAATCATTGTTTTAAGCATCTCAAACTAGAAGCTTCTTTATAAGGACAAGGACCATGCTTCATTCCTGCATGCCTAGTGCCTAGCTCTGCATCAACTGCCCAGCAGGCAGTCAATCATACATCTTGGGTGGCAGGACAGTCTGGTTAGCTTCTGTTCAGCTCACACTTGATAGCGCTCCCCTCTATGACATAGTTTTTATGTGAAATCAACTGAAAGGTATCAATGAATGAACAAGGCATTTCTGTGCTGGACTTAGTTACTGTGGCTCCCCATACTAACCCCTTGTTCTAGACAGCTGTCACCTCACTACTAATGTAGTGAGCATTGGTACAAGGGGCTTCAGCATCACCTGAAAGCTTGTTAAAAATGCCAACTTCTCAACCCCTTTCATAATTGCTGGGTCACAAATTCTAAAGTGTGACCCAGGAATTCATAGTTTCCCAAGTCTTTCAAGTGATTCTAAAGTTCATGCATCTATCTAGTCCAGGTTTCCCAAGGGTTTAGGGCTAGGACTACTCTGGTCTTTATCTAAGCTACCTGATAGAAGCCTCAGCCTCCTCCTAACAAAGTTCTACTAGACCAGATTGTCAAAGTTTCCTGCTTTTCATGAAGTGCAGGTAACACAGTTCAGAAATGCCCAGTGAGTGACAATCCATCCTCCGTAAGCTCATTCTATAGTTGACACTGTCTATTTTGGTCTCCTGTCCCTGGTGGCCAGGGTCCTATTGCTTTGGTTACTTCAGCCTACAAACATCTGAAATGTATCAATTAGCATCTTTTTTTGTTTTTGGAGCTAATCCTGGAGCTTGAACTCAGGGCTTGGGCTGTGTCCCTGAATTCCTTTTTGCTAAGACTAGTGTTCCACCACTTGAGCCACAGTGCCACTTCCAACTTTTTCTGTGATTAATTGGAGATAATGAGTATCATGGACTTTCCTGCTTGGGCTCTCTTAGAACTACAATCCTCAGATCTCAGCCTCTTGAGTAGTTAGGATTATAGGTGTGAGCTCCTGGTGCCCAACTTAGCATCTTAAATTGAGATATTCTAAAGACATGAAGATGATTTGGGGTAGCTAAAGCATCACTGTAGAATGTACAAGATAAATTCAGTCAATACGGCATAAGGACATACAGTTATAAACTATAATCAAACAAATTCACATCACATTTACATTTTCACTAAAGAAAGAATGAAAGCCTCGAGGAAATAGGGAAATATCTGTGCACTGCTGTTTTCTCTCATTGTGTATTTTAGTTCCTCAGCAAATCTTCTGAGTCCCATCTGTACCAAGTCTGAAGATGCCTTCATTTAAACAGTTCCCTTCCCTCATCCTAATTATCAACATTTCCATTCTTTCTTTATCAGTAGTGTTTGAAGTTCATGCTGGTAACAGAAAACCATCACCGACTGAATGTGCAGAGGTTCTGCTTATTGTGAACTTCAATTCAGCTTGGACTCTTGAGGAGGTTTGCTTTTCTATTGGCCACTATCTGACACTAATAGAACTTTTGTCTCTGAAGGTTTTATCCTAGCTTGTTTTCCCTCTTTGTTCTGAAAGCGTGTATTGCTGTGACATTTATCCTTCCACATCGAATAGCTGTGGTTGCTCCTTTGACGGAAATGTACTTTCCAATCTGATGTCATTTTGAAAACATTTCTCCCCGCTCTCTGCAGCACACAGTCAATTCTTGTGTATCACTACCAAATACCTCTCATTTTGTGTAGTCCCATATGCTGTTATTGTTGAGCTCTACTTATGTATGGCTATATTAAAATCAATTGAAAAGTAATTTCATTAGCAGCAGAGGGAGTTAGGTGTGGAAAACAAAACTCTAATATAGTTTATGGTTTTATAGAGGGAGAAAATGTGGAGTTATACATTTGAATAGCAAGCTAAGGGGTTGAAGTATACTTGCCAAGGTCAATATCACGAATGTACACAGTGAACTTTGTGTGTATTGTTTCATAAACCCATTCAGCACTGTGATCTTTGCAACTTAGACAGACAGTGGAAGATCAGAATGGCCTGGTAGAAGATATGAAGATCTACAGAAGCTCACAGTGACTGGGAGCTTGGTGTTTGTGGAGTCTATACAGGGAAGAGTTCAAGAGGAGACCAGTTGGGTAGAAAAATTGCCTGAGCTGAGGCCAGAGTGAGGATTAAAAATTAAGTTGTGTTACATGGATTTCAATGAAATCCTGTGGTGATGCTCTGTTTCTGAATAAAAATTTCAAAGTTTAGGTAACTATTCTTGTTTAAAATATTGTGGTTGGGAAGGGAAAAACTGGGAGAGAATGAGGGAAGCAATGACATTATCAAAAAAGAAATGAATGCTTTAACAAACTTATGTAACAACAACCCCTCTGTACATCACCTTTACAATAACAATAGAAAAAAATTTTAAATATGGTGGCAGTGCAATAAAATGAATATAGGGAAACTGTTACTTGAAAGATAAGGATTGGAGTTAAAGGAGTGCAATAGATGAATGAAGAGAGGAAGAAGAGGGAGAAAAGAGTCAGAAAATTCAATGACTGTCTTACAAAATTAAGAAAATTCAGGGGAGTGGTTGGGTTGGCAGTGATAGAGAAGACTGATTAAAGAGATGACATCAGTCAAGATGCATTGTATTCATAAACTTATTTGTTGAATGGCAATTCCTTTATACAACTACTTAAAGATAATGAAATATAATTTAAGTAGAAGTGATTATAAAATGTAATTTAAAAAGTTGGTCCACAGAGAGCATGGTTATATATTTCTAGGATCAAGTGCAGGAGTTACATCTTTATCTAATGACACAAATGAATTTCCATCTTTCAAATCACACTGACCTTCAGGCTAAAGATCCAATTCCTGACCACATGAATTGGTTTCCTTTAAAGACATCAGGGCTTCTCAGCACTTTTTCTTCTAGGAAACAATTTTTGATATCAGGAAGCTCTCTGTGTATACCACTGCTTTGAATAGCTCTGTGAACACATAGTTAGCTACTTGCCTACTTGTATATTATCTACAGGAGAGTAAACAACTGAAGTTAAGTACTGTCACTTGCTTCTGACTTCTCACTGCTTAGGATAGTACTTGATTAAAAACAGAGCCCCAAAGTCAGTTCTACTATATCTATATAAGGTTACCTGTGGAAGTTATGTTCATCTTCAGCAGAGACTAACATTGATATTTTAGGCTACAAATTGATTGTCAGTAAACAATTATTATGTAATCTTACATGGTCACCATTGTTTCCTGTCTTGTGATGTCATCATGTGGCTTTGGAATTGGGGTAATGGTGTTCCAAAATGGTGCCTCAGCCCTGAGAATGGAATTATTTTATGTTATCTGATCACCCACAACTCTAGAGAACATGTAGCATTATTTTCTCCAAGAATTCCACATCAAGTTTCATGCTGATTCTATGTCAGTAGTGAAAGCAACTATTTACTAGCACAGCAAATGTATGCCTAGAGAGAGAGATGCACTCCCCTACAGTTGGAATATGAAACAGCACACATGCACCCCAAATTTTCCTTAAAAATTCTACTCTAAGATTGGCCAAGTGAGACAGTTCCCCAAAAGAGCTGTCTCTTCATCTTCTTTGTTATGAATAATACTTGGACTTAACTCATAAATGAATGTATTATAGATAAGAATTTAATTACTGTTTCATTTTTAAAACCCACATTTCTGAAAACATAATTACCCAATGCTATAAAATAATAAAAAACATATTAATCTGCTGAATCCTTAAGAGGCATTTAAAATTGGTCAGTATATATACCCCACAAAAGAAAACAGTAACATAGATAATTCTTAGTTTTCATAATTTATAACAGCTTTGAAATAATATCTAAGAATCAAAATAATTTCATGAGAGTAATTTGAGATATGCTCATTGTATTTCATGAGCACTTACTTCATTTCAGCTGCTTCTACTTAAATCCTGATGTCAGCTTTGTAGGTTGTAGATGAAAATTTGTGACTTCCTTTTTCTACCAAGTGTCTGTACTTCTAAAGTGCAGGTAAGGTTGGGAAAACAATTGGGCTATATAGAGGCAGGAAGCACAAAGACTAAACTCTGGTTAAGACTACACATGAAGATGGTAAAATTGTACACAAGTGGTCATGATACAGAAATCATCTCTCTTGTTAGAAGAATGAATTTTTTTTATTTTTTGTTTTTGTTTTTGACCAGGGTTTAAACTCAGGGCCTTTCATTCTTGCTCCACTTGCTTAATTATGGCTTGAGCTTTGCCTACAGACTGATTCTTTTCCTAGTCATTTTGGCTTCATTCCAACCAACAGTCTCTGAATCTCAGCCTCCTGAGTAGCTAGGATCACAGTTGTAACCTACTGGTGCTTAATTAAAAGGTGATCTTGACAGCATTTGAGGAGAAAAAGCATGAGGAGCCAGTCTTAACATGAAAGCCAAAGCCAAAAAATGGAAATGTGAGTAAGCAGCTCCATGTACTGACAAAAAAAACTAGGTATTTAAAAAGTAAAAATATAAAAAAAATTCTGAGTTCGAAAAGATTCTAGAATTTATCTAGTGCAATTTTTCCATTTAATTCAAGAATTCTTATTTCAAACACAACATAATATTGTCAAAGCAACATTTTACCTGCTACTTCTTATGTGTAACATACATTACTGACACATGAAAAAGAAAAGAACCAAATATAAAGAGACACACCAGCCTAATTGCTTAAAGACTGTGCTCCTGCTTTTGAATTCTCCATGGTACACTGTACTATCCCTGAGACACAGGACATACTCAGTAAATGCTTGCTGACAGTCAGACTGGCACTTAGAAGCAGCTCAATATGATGAAATGCAATCATTTCAGGGACTGCAAGGAAATCCAGCCTTGCTCACTTCTGTGACACTTATTGATGCTGAAAGATGTGCTAGCCGAATTCACAAACAGGATGAGGCAACTGGGCCCTTTGCAGCTTGTGCTATGTGAAGGAATGTCACAGGCTTTTTGTAAGGGTGGTGGCAGAATGATTGGCTTTCAGTGGAAATTGCTCATAGATTTACCCCAATCAGAATAAAGGAC
Source organism: Perognathus longimembris pacificus (assembly GCF_023159225.1). Lineage (NCBI taxonomy): Eukaryota > Metazoa > Chordata > Mammalia > Rodentia > Heteromyidae > Perognathus > Perognathus longimembris. The sequence continues at coordinate 43,860,244 of NC_063170.1, read as the reverse complement.
ACTTTTTATTTTCTTTGTTGTTCCTTTCATTCTTTCTTTTTTGTTTTGTTTTCCTTATTCCCCCTTCCTTCCTTCCTTCCTTCCTTCCTTCCTTCCTTCCTTCCTTCCTTCCTTCCTTCCTTCCTTCCTTCTTTCCTTCCTTGAACTCACAATCCTCCTGCCTCAGCTTCTGCAGCACTGATATTAAAGCTGTGAACAAAGATTTTGTCAAGAAAAGAGTATTCCTACAAGGTAACAAACAGTACAAGAAATGTATCCAATGCCTAACGTGTGAAACTGTAACCTCTCTGTACATCAGTTTTATAATAAAAACTTTAAAAAAAAAAAAGAAAAGAGTATTCCTAAAGTAGGTAAATGCTAAGGCATGAGAAACTATTTGCCCAATGGTACGAAGAATATCACTTTACATATATGCATGTAGTAAATGTTGGCAAGTACTTTAAAAGAATGGAAAATTTACAGCTAAAACAGTATGAAATACATTCTCCAACATCTTTTATTCATTATTATTATCACTGATAAGAAAACAATAGCTTGAATTTTCACATTTTTTGCAGTTTCCTAAGTGTTGGTTCAACTCATCAATTTTACTGGCCAGAAACACATCCTGCCAATTTGATTAAGCCAATAGGCTTAGTTTATAATGCAAGTTTATTTGTAAGATAGTGCTTTCTTGAATGCAGAAAAGTCCACTTTGCTTCATTCAAACAATAGGTAGACAGAGACAGAGACAGAGACACAGAGAGAGAGAACTTAAAGAGAATAAAAAATTAATGATTTTAACTCCTATTGCATCTTTCTAGTAAGAAGACCTATGTGTCTTGTGAATAATGCAAATACTCTACAAAAATGAAGAAATAGAAATATGGAAGCATTAGTTCCAGCTTCATAAATGGGTCTTAATAGAACAAAACTATTTTGATTTTTGTTCCATCATAAATCCTTCATAGTTTCATGAGAGAACAAAGATAAGATACTGTCATATATGTGACTATAATAGTATCCTGAGCATGAGGAAATTATCTCCCTTCCTAGGGAGATGTTTTGAATACCCACTATATGTCAGTCACTATCTGATCCATGTGAGCTGGAAAGTAAACAAAACATACAAATGCCTCTTCTTGAAGAAATAAAATTTTAAGTAATGCAGATGAATTCATTATACTTACTCAATCACATATACATATTTAATACTACCTCCATTAGCATTGATTTTGAACATTACGTTTTCCCAATCTTACACTGGGAAAACAACTTTCCTCAAATTTTCAATTTTGAGAGAACCTTAAGAATTCATCATTGGAGACTTTTATAGAACCATCCCCAAGTGTTGCAGGCAAAAAATATCTTTTTCACTTTAATTTGAGATAAAGACATTGACAAGGATTTAGACATATAACAATATAGCTATTGCATCTGAGGGTGGATATTCTGGCTTTCAGTAGGTAACCACTCGAGAGCTTGTGACCTTTACTGATAGCAAGGATGATGTCATAATCACAGGATCATGAATCACTAGATTCCTGTTCAATTTATCCTTTTTTAGAGAAATTCACTAAGGGGGGAGGCAGGGGAAAAAGAGGAAGGAGATAACAAATTGGATAAGAAATATACTCACTACTTTACATATGAAACTGTAACCCCTCTGTACTTCACTTTGACAATAAAGAAAAAAAAATCACTGATTCTTCTAGATGAGCTCTTCCAATGTGGTAACACCAATAGATTTGTTCTTTAGCAACAATATGGAAGTTCTCCTAAATACTACTACAACCTAATAAGGTCTAAATGAAGATAATACTTTCACCATGGTAAAGTTTTTAAAGAACAATGCATTTTACTCCATGTTTCAACATACTGGATAAGAACATCCATTTTCTTTTTTCTTTTCTTTTTTTCCTTAGTTTTTTTTTTCTTTCTTCTTTATTGTCAAAGTGAAGTACAAAGTTTGGGTTACAGTTTCATATGTAAGGCAAGTACATTTCTTAACCAGTTTGTTACCTCCTCCCTCATTTTCCCCCATCTCCCCTTTCCCCACTTCCCTCTCCCCATGAGTTGTACAGTCGGTTTATAACAATTGGTTTTGTAAGTATTGCTACAATGCTACAATGGTTTGTCTTTTTATCCTTTGTCTCTTGTTTTTAGTATTCCCTTTCCCTTCCCTAGTTCCAATACATGTATATACAGTATCCAGGGTACTAAGATCAGTTGCAGTAATAGCAGGGGTAAAACCACAGGAAGGAAATATGAGAGAAGAAAAAGGTATCGTATCACATGACATGTAGAAAATAACTACAACAATGATATACCACTTATTTCCATAACGGAGTTCATTTCACTTAGCATCATCTTATGTGTTCATATGGGCATAGCTATTGAGCTATTGTGATCTTCTGCTATGACTACCCTAGAAATGTACTAATTATTCCCTATGAGGGAAACCATAGAGTCCATGTTTCTTTGGGTCTGGCTCGCTTCAACTTAGTATGATTTTTTCCAAGTCCTTCCATTTCCTTATGAATGGGGCAGTATCATTCTTTCTGATAGAGTCATAGAATTCCATTGTGTATATGTACCACATTTTCCTGATCCACTCGTCTACTAAGGGGCATCTGGGTTGGTTCCATATTTTAGCAATGACAAATTGTGCTGTGATAAACATAGTTGTGCTGGTGGATTTAGTGTAGTCTCTCTTGTAATCTTTTGGGTAGATGCCCAAAAGTAGGGCTGCTGGTCCATAGGGAGCTCTATGTTTAGCCTTCTGAGGAACCTCCATACTGCTTTCCAGACTGTTTGAACAAATTTATATTACCATCAACAAGATAGTAGGGTTCCCTTTTGGCCACATCCTCTCCAGCATTTGTTATTATTAGTTTTCCTGAAAATGAACATTCTTACTGGGGTGAGGTGGAATCTCAGTGTTGTTTTGATTTGAATTTCTTTTATGGCCAGTGATGTAGAGTACTTCTTCATGTGTTTCTTGGCCTATCTCATTTCCTCTTCAAAAAAGTCTCTTTTTAGGTCTTTAGCCCATTTGTTGAGGGGGCCTTTGGTTCTTTGAGGATTTGTTTTGGAGGAACTTACCCAACATCAATTCCATGTGAATCAAAGACCTCGACGAAAAATCAGATACCCTGAAAACACTACGAGAAGGAATAGGAGAAACTTGGGTTCCTTGGCACAGGATGAAACTTCCTTAATAAAGGCCCAGAAATGCAACAAAACAAAGAAAGATTGGACAAATGAGACTGCATCACTCTGTAGAGCTTCTGCATGGCAAAGAACATAGCTCACAAGATAAACAGAAAGCACACAGATTGGGAGAAGATCTTTACTGGCCATAAAATGGACAAAGGCCTCATACCTAAAATATAGGTAGAACTCAAAAAATTAAATTCCTCCAGAGCTATCCATTTTCAAGACTGTGGATTCCCTATTCCTCTCATATTCCTTCTCCTTTAGGACTTTTTAAAAATACAAAACATATTTTAAAGGATAATATGTTCTGGAATCAATATCTTTATACTAATTATTTTACTTAGAAGGTAGAGAACCAGCCTTGAGTTGAAGAACTCAGAGACAGTGCCCAGGCCTAGAGTTCAAGCCCCACAATTGATAAAAATTTTTAAAAAAGGAAAGAAAGAAGTCGTTGCATATTTTCATCAAAATCACAATGTTGTTCTTCATAGAAATAGGGAAAAATGAATTCACATAAAAGACCCTGAAAAGCTGAAATAAACCTGATTAAAGAAAAAACAATGCCAAAAGCATTACAGTACCAGACTTCAGCTTATGCTAAACAGCTATAGTAAAATAAAACAAACAAACAAAAATTCCAGAATGTCACCAACACAAATATATAAGACAAGAGGACAGAAAAACCTGAAATAAACCCACACAACTACAGATATCTGATTTTTATAAAGGTGTCCCAAATAGACAATGCAAAATAGCTGCTTCAACAAATGGTTCTATAAAAACGGGATATCCACATGTAAAATACTGAAACTATACCCTTGCCCAAAATCCTGTACATAAATTCATAGAAATGAAACAAAGACCCTAATATAAGATTTGGAAGTTAAAAAACAACTACCAGAAAACTGGAAGATACAGCTAGAGGAAATTCTTTTTCAGAATGGGACTCTTGTTGCCCAGGAAATAACAGCAAGAATTGAAAAATAGAACTACATCAAATCAAAAAGCTGCTCCAAAACATAATGGACAATTACCAGAGCTAAGATCTCACAGAGTAAGAGAAATATTTGCCAGCTATTCATCAAACAAAGGATTTGTGTCAAGAATACAAAAAGAGCTCAAAAAGTGGAGCCCTCAAAGAACAAATTATACAATTAATAAGCAGGCAAATGAATTGAACAGACAATTTCCAATAGAGGAAATACAAATGGCAAATAAACCCATCAAGAAATGTTCAACACCCTTAGCCACAAAGGAGATGCAAAGCAAAATGGCAATGGTACTCCATTCCCACTCAGGTAAAATGTTATCATCAAGAAAACAAACCACAGGCCAGGTATACTTGACTCATGCCGTTAATTCTAGTCAGTTGGAAGGCAGAGATTGGAAAGATTGTGTTTTAAAGCCATATTAGGTAAAAATATCATTAGATCCATCCCAGCCAATAGATTGGTACTGTGCTATATGCCCTTTATCCTACAAAGCAGATAGACTGGGGAAAACCAAGATCCTATCTCAAAAACAAACAGTCATAAAGCTTGGAATCTAATTCAAAAAGCAAAACACATGCCTATTTAGTGTGAATCCCTAAGTGCAAACCAGGAGGAGGGGGAGGAGGAGGGGGAGGAGGAGGGGAGGAGGAGGAGGGGGAGGAGGAGGGGGAGGAGGAGGGGGAGGAGGAGGGGAGGAGGAGGAGGGGGAGGAGGAGGGGGAGGAGGAGGAGGGGAAGGAGGAGGGGGAGGAGGAGGAGGGGGAGGAGGAGGAGGGGGAGGAGAGATAAAGGGTGAACTACTATTTGGGAGGAGGAACTAATAGGAGCAGAAGATGGAACAAAGTGATAGGGAAGGGCAGTGGGAGGTGAATATTATCAAAAACTAATATAACCAGACAAGCACAATTCTGTTTGAAAGGGGCACAGTATGCAGAGAACTTGGAGAGGAGGTGAATTTGCTCCAAATACGTTTTATGTGTCTGTCTTTCCAGAGGCCCGTCTTGCCTCCAATGCAAAGATTGGAAAAGGGTTCAAGTTGACTGTATTCTCTTGTGCTTGAGGCAGAAGGACACTCAAGAGTCAACAATGGCCACAGAGGAGAGCCTAGCTTTCATGTGGCTTCTAGAAGAACTTCTTTCATCAGAAAGCCTGTGTAGAATTGGTTGCTAAACCTACCAAAGAAAGTTCATCCAGCGTCTATTGGAAATGGCACAACTAGTTTCTTAGAACCTTCATGAATGCATTTGAAGCTGGGTCTGCCCTGCCCCCATCTCCACATTCCTTGGTGTTGGCAAGAGTTCTTACCATAACTTTTTAGTGGATAGCCAAAGCCCAAGTTTGAATGACACTCCTCCCCCACCCCCGTCAGTAAGCTGGTTTAGCCTTCATAGTGTGCATGTTGTAGAATTCAATTTTTCATTCAGTTTGACAGGTGAATCCGTTTGCTTAACACAAGGTTACAATACAATCCCAAGATCAACACTGTCAAAATAAAACATTATTATATGTCTGTGATTTGAAAAACTCTAAAGATGATTAATTTGGGAAAGGTATGGGGGCATTGGTCCTAAAAATATGTGCCTTCTGTTTTATTTCAACACCCAGCCAGACCATAAATAACCATTGTCAAAATCCATCATCATATTGCTGACATGTTATGCTGCCTGCCTCACTGCAGTAAAAATCATGCATACATTTTCTTCTATAAAAATTTGCTGCTTTATGAACAAAAACATGATTCAATATTTCATGGAACTATTCATGGTCCCCTCTTAGAATTATGCAGATTTAGATGCATAATACAGAATAAAAGGATTTTTTTTCTTTAGGTCACAGAAATGGTAAATTGCTTCCTAACCTGCCCTTGATAAGACAGTTCCATTGGAACTGATAAACTGTTGTCAAGGTTTCTTATGAAAGTGAAATTATAAGTCAAAGTAGTTCATACAAATTAGATTTGTTTGTTTTGCACATTTTTGAATTATGCCAGAAATAACCTCATATGATACTTCAGATTCTTTAAAAAAAAAATAACAGCACCATAATAATGGCAATAATTCAATAGAGAAATATAAGTAGGATTCAATTTTCACCTATTGTATGATTTTGTCTCCTATCAGTTTTCTCTTGCTTAAACAAAGAAGGACTAATGAAACAAATTTTAAGAAGGTTTAGAAGTTAGGAATATATGATCAAAAAGTATACCCCGATCAGTGATTTCGATAGTTGGATTATGCAGCAGAGAAATGAATGTTAAGTAAGAATCCTGAAAATTGTGTTCATTCAACACCATCCCTGTGGGACTCCTTAGACTCACTGGTTAGATAAATGAAAGTCCTCTCTCTTTATGGTACTGGGGATTGAACTCAGGGCCTTCTGCTTGTTAAGCAAGTGCTCTACCACATGAGCCATGCCTCTAGATCTTTTGTTTTTATTTTGTTCTGGAGATAGAAACCCACACATGTTGCCAGGCCTTTCTTGAAGAGATCTTTCTACTTCTAGCCACCCAGTAGTTGGGATTACAGGAGTATGCCACCATACCTAGCTGGGTTTTATCTTTCCAGATTTACAATGGTGGCATGCTTTTACAGGCTTAAACAAAACCTTTCTGCTGCATCTTGGTTTCCACAGGACAAAGTCCAAGTGCTGTGGGAGTGGCAGATCACTCCAGTGTTCTGTAAAGAGCAGTCAGGCAGAACTGCCTTCACCCTGTGCCCTGCCTTGCCTCAGCAGTCAGAAGCCACTGCTCTTCCAGTGGAATTCCTGTGACAGCTCTAACCTGTCCCGGTGGTACAGCATACTTCCCCAAGTTAAGGTAGTCAAGTTAATGTCTTGCTTCTTCTACTAGATGGCATGTGCTTTGAAGGACTAGGTTTGTGATTTCATGACTATGTGACCCCCCCTCCCAGTGACATCTAATCCTGTATATACCAAAAACTGGTGGACAGGACTCTAAAAATAAAGGAAGTCTTTGGAAAATTAAGCAGCAGGGAGGGATCGCAGAATCCAAAAAATCAACCAAACTAAAAATTTACAAGGTCATATAGAGTGTAGAGGTTAAGTCACAGGCCTGATGTGGTGCAACACATCTGGAATCACATCAACTTGGTATTTGGAGATATGAGTAACCAGGTATAAGGTTAACAGGACAAAAACTCAAGCCCTTATCTGAAAAAAACTAAAAGCAAAAGAATCAGAGACATGGCTCCAGTGGTAGAGTGCTTAATGAAAGGAGTTAGTCACTATTACTGAGAAGAAAAAGGAGGAAGAGAAAGAGAAGGAGGAGGAGGAGGAAGAGGAGGAGGAGATGGATAAAGTGATATAATTGAGGAATGTTGATGAGAATTTACTTGATTCTACTGAAAATCCCATTCTACTACATGAGACAGCACCCAAGCAAGGTGAGCAAATGGATCTTTCTCCAAATTTCTTTGTAAATTGATTTTGATTACTGGTAATAATAGCTCTGACTTCAAGAATTTAAGCAGCTGAGACTTGATGTTTTGAGAATTAATTACTAGACCACTACATCCTAACCGCGCCTGATGGTAACAGTCAGCTACATATGCAATCCGAAGGAGTGTGGTCTCTCTTATCTAGTAGCTTTGGTGTCCCTTTGGAACTTGCTAGTATAGAAGGATCTATCTCAGATTCACTGACTCAGAATCTGTCTGAGTGTTTGTACACTAAGGTCTAAGAGGTTCTGACCTAGGACCTACATTCAAAGCATGGGCCTTAAGCTCTTTCTTGTACATAGGGAAGCACTGCTTAGTTTCTGCATGCACATTTATTATCTCTAGTGACATTTTAAAACACAGAGAATTGTTTTCTCTTTTCTGTGCCAGTACTGGAGCTTGAACTCAGGGTCTAGACATTGTCCCTCAGTTTTTCTGCTCAAGGCTGGTGCTCTAACATTTGGACCACACCTCCATTCTGGCATTTTTGATGGTTATAGGTAAGTTTTATGGATTTGCCTGCTTGAGCTGGCTTTGAACCTTGATTCTCAGATCTTACTCAGCCTTATGAGTAGCTGGAATTATAGACGTGAGCCACTGGTGCCCAGCTATCAATACACTTCTCCTTACACAGTTCTGTGAGCTACACAGATGGAAAGAAAGGAATAATATCTGTTTTGGGATCGTTAGGCCTGCCTTGACAATCTGCAATTGGCAGATTTGATGCTTCTAAAGCTCTTAGTGATTAAGAAATACCCTCCCCCTTAAAACATTCACTTGCTTTCACAAAGATATTCTAATATTGTATTTTATACTTTTCTTTGGCAATGAAGTTCATCCTCTAAGAATACTATCACTGTTTGATGTTCACATTTCCCATATGGTATTATAAAACATCCTGGACCATCTTCGGTGTAGAGATGGCCACAGGGCTCAGACATGACCCAAACAGATGGCCAGACATTATTTTGTATGTACACAGAGTGTGTGTGTATAACTTGATGTGTTCTTTTGGGGGAGGTTTGCTACGGAGCTGAGGGTGGGATTGATCTCATGGCCTCACGCTTGCTAGGCTGACTCAACATTGCTGAGCCCTGTCTCCAGCCCTGTTTTGCTCTGGTTCTTTTTAGGATAGAGGCTTGCTTCCTGCCCTGGAAGCTTCTGAGCTTCCATCTGCCTACTCTGTGCAGGCTTCCTGTTCTTGTTGAAATCACAGGCATGTGGCACCATGTCCAATCTTTCTTTGTGGAGATGGAGTCTTGCTTGCTTTTCTGCTCAAGATAGCCTGCACCTCAATCCTCCCAATCTTAGCCTCCTATATAACTAGGGTTACAGGCCTGAGTCACAAATGCCTGGCCTATAACAACATATTCTTTTGTATAAATTAAGTACATGTATACAGTTTGATGTATGTATACGAATACAGACGAACACAACACAAAAATTTCCTAAAGTGACTGTCGTAACACCGGCCTTGGAGAAAGGAATGGCTTTAAAGGCAGCATTTTCTCCACTTGTAAATATGTTTGAATGTACAATGATACAGTGACCTATAAATTTGCTTTTGACACTTGCCACAGTAGAAATTAAGAAGAATGAGAGGAGGGGTGGAGAGGGGAGGGATGGGTGAGGATATTGAAAGGAATGACATTGATCAAGATGCGTTGTATTTGTAATCTACTTCATTAAACAGTGACTGCTCTGCACAACTACTTAAAGATAATAAACAAACAAACAAATAAATAAATGAATGTAAGGCAGCAAGATGAATCTGCCTGGTGTTTGGGTGAGTTAGAGACCTTCCTGGAAAAGCTATTTAGAAAAGCAGTAGGGACCTCAGCAAGTATCGTAGAAGATGCTTCCCTGTAAAAATAATATCCTGGCAAAGAGACTGATGCAACTGAATCCTTTTACACTCAGTCATCACCAAGACTCACTGGAAAACAATGCCAAATCATGGCACGAGAAACACATTCCCGTTGCATCTTCTAGGAAACATCTTTCCAATTCTTCTGCCCACACTCATCGTGAGAGGTCTCACCCAGTGGCATTTGGCTGGAATATATGGTCTGGAATGTTGATGTTTTAGGCTTCTTGAAGGGTCCCTAAAGCTCTCCTGTTTCCTGCAAAAACACATCCTCGTCCTTCCTCCTTCTCTATGTCCTCGCTGCTTGTCTGCATAATGCTTTTTCTGCTTACCCGTGATTATGCTTCCATTATCCCACATTTCAATGTCTCTAGGTGGGAGACCACAGCAATTTATTCCCATATTTACTACTTATGGAGCATTGGGTGTTCAGTATACTTAATTCAAATGTAATGAGATCTGCATTTTTCATGGTTTAAAATTCCCTGTGCAAATGCTCATTCAGTATCAGATATCGACAGGTATGTTTTCTCTGTGGTGTGGACATACAACACACCTGATCCTTTCTCTCAGAGAACTGAATTTTAATTGTGGGGATGAGTAAGCAGAGAGCAATGACTAGTCTCATAGAAGGAAGAGAGAGCATCTTGGCCTGTAAGCAGGGGTGGGAGGTGGAAACAGCAATGTCACAGTTATGGGTAAGAGACTAGAGGAGATAGGCAGGAGGAAGACTCTGGGCATAGCTCCCTCACTACAGAGAACAGAGGGAGGTTTAATAACCTAAAAGAGATTCATGGTGGGGGAAGGGGGGAGGGGAGGCAGCAGGACTAGGCACTTTGAAATGTGCAGCCACTTTGCTCTTGGGTTATCTCTCGATTACTCCCAATGATTTCAGCAGACATGTAAGTAAAGTAAGGCTAACAGAGATGAAGTGAGCTCCTCACTCAAAGTTACATTTGAGATTCAATCTTTTCCCGCCAGGCTCACATCCCTTCCTGTCATGACCTTCTGCATTCTAATGCTCAGTCTGTCACTTAATGTGTATAAAGTATCTGATCAATCTCAGAGCATGGGGGAAACCTAGTTCTTTCTTTTTCAGTTACCTATTTGATCTTAAAAAACATCCCTTCTATATTTTTAAAGGAAAAACTATTTCTAGGGACTTTGAGAAACATGGAGAGGCTAATTAACTCAGCACTGACAATAATTAAAACCTAAACAGTAAGAAGAATGCTTTGCTGGGGCCTACATCTCACAGAAAAGCAGAGATTTAATGGATTTCAGGAAAGAACAACATTTTAGTAATCTTTAAAAGAGAAATCTCACCATGATTGCACAGAACTATCATTTCACAGTTTTATTTGGCAAATTATTTTGAATGCTCTCTTCAGCTTTCAGGCTCAGATTGGCATTTAAACCATAAATAAACCAACCTTAAACAGAAGACTCAATCCTCATGCTTTAAAAAAGTCATAAAATATCGTGAAACAAGTATAAAATGCAATCTGTTTACTTGATCCAGAAATAGGGCGTTCTGTGAAACTCAGTTTCTCTTCATTTGTAACAAGATTGTGAGAAATACCTTATTTAAAATGTAGTATTTGTGGAATAGATACTTAAATAAAGTAATTAATCTGTTAAAACATCTATTTATTAAATATGTATTTAAACAAATTGTAGTTATTTTATTTATTCAAGCAAGAAAAAGACCAACCTTTTACATGCGTATCAAATGTGTATGACTCAAAGATACACTTTTGAATTTGTCTTGTACTTATTGAATTAACCTGTAACTCCTTAAATCCTTAAATTCTAAAGAAAAGTGAAATGATTGGCTTTCAGGCTGTCTGTAAGTTGTCATAAGAATGTTTCTTGAACATATTTGGTAAATATCTGGCAGTAAAACAATTATTGGGTGACTAAGTTTACTATAAGTAAGGCAAACAAATGTAAAATTGTAAACTAACTAATTTGGAGCGATTCATCCTGGAGGAAGAGTAAGATTCCTCACCTAATTTTCATGAGCAAAAATCATCTCGGGCTGGGGATATAGCCTAGTGGCAAGAGTGCCTGCCTCGGATACACGAGGCCCTAGGTTCGATTCCCCAGCACCACATATACAGAAAACGGCCAGAAGCGGCGCTGTAGCTCAAGTGGCAGAGTGCTAGCCTTGAGCAGGAAGAAGCCAGGGACAGTGCTCAGGCCCTGAGTCCAAGGCCCAGGACTGGCCAAAAAAAAAAAAAAAAAAAAAAAAATCATCTCAATATGGGAATAAAATTTAAAGCAGCGGTGTGGGCACTCCGTGTCAGACCTAAGACTGTTTTTGTTTTTTTTTTTTTGGTGGCTATCCCTATAATCTTAGCCACTTAAGAGGCTGAGATCTGAGGATCTCAGTTCAAGATCTTATCTCAACAAGATTTTTTTTTTTTTTGCCAGTCCTGGGCTTGGACTCAGGGCCTGAGCACTCTCCCTGGCTTCATTTTGCTCAAGGCTAGCACTCTGCCACTTGAGTCACAGCGCCACTTCTGGCCATTTTCTGTATATGTGGTGCTGGGGAATCGAACCCAGGGCTTCAAGTATACGAGGCAAGCGCTCTTGCCACTAGGCCATATCCCCAGCCCCAGACCTAAGACTGTTTTAAGGAGCACACCCACAGTTGATTTAATTTTCTAGGAATTGTAACTTGGCTTCAGCACTGTTGGTTATGGTCCAGACTCTGCTAATTTGTAGACTGCTGTCTCATAGAGAAGCAACGTTTTAACAGACATGCTAGTGAACAGAAACCCTGGAGTTGCAGCTTTATGGCCTTTAGAACATTGACCTGTCTCTTCCCTGACTTTATAAGTTTATTACAGGTGGCTGTCTTTTTCTTCTTCTTTTTCCTGGAAGCTTTAGAAGTCTGTTTCCCATATGGTTTTAGAATCAGCTTTTGCATCCTGTTGCTGTTGTTTTTTGTGAAATAAATACAGCTCTGACACATATACATATTCTACATTTGTGGAATGCTTTTAGCATTAGATAATTGAGCATGACTCTTTCAAAGGAAATTTATTTACAGCGGAGTTTCCAAGGATGGTGTAGGAAGAAAAGGACCCATTTTACAGTCTCCATCACGCAATGCTGCTCTTCGTGAGTGGGGTGTGGAAAGTCATAAAGTGCTATCGGGTTTGTTAGACATTCCTGGCAGTGTACAGTTAGCAGAATAATGAAATGAAATCTGTTAAAATAAAAAGGTATCAAACGACACAATTACTTTGAAATAATAGTATATATAAATTAGACAAATTGGTATATAAGGATTATTGCTAAAACATAAATGCTCTGGTAATCAAATGGAATGACACATTTCTGGAGATTTACCTTTTGTTCCTGTAAGTCCTTTGCTTTCATTGAGGAGGCCTAGAAACTTACTTTCTGAAGGAGGTCAGGGGATTCAGATTGATGGAAAACTTTGAAAGCTCTTTCCTTTTATCTGAAGCCTCATTGTCTAGGGAAGAGACAATAATTTGATTTTTTTTTCAGGGAAGGGATAAATATCTGGCATTTAGTACAGAAGATCTAATAGGAGAAGCTTAGGAGAAGACCGGAAGAAAGATGTTTGTGGTTCTGAGCTCTGAATTTAAGGCTATGCATCTACTTAACTCATCTGGTCAAGAATTCTTCAGTAAGCCCCAGCAGAAGCTGGGATACTCATGGAGACCAAAAGGGCTGGCCCCAGTGGCCACTGAGTGAAAGCCTTAGCTCTGTAAGGAAGCTGGAAACCACAGTTCCACTTTGTTCCTTGAATCACCTTTTAGGGGGGGGTGAAAAAAAAAGTATTCTGAGGATAGTGCTCCCCCTTGTGGTTGCTGTAGGAGATGTGCATTAATTGCTCTAATTCCCCTGGTGATGAACCAAGAATAGTAGAGTCAGGAAGTCATACCCTGGTCAGGCTTGATACCCCAAGCACTGTGGAGGTCATAGAGCCAGTGATGGGGAGACTAGAGAAATGTTGTCTTTGAATATAGTCTGTAAGAGTTTAGAATGTTGAGAGCAAGTGTTTTCACCAATACATGCTTTTCAAGAAACAAATAAATGATAAAAGAATGAATTAAAAGTATGTATGTGTGCGCGCACATGTTTCCAGGTAAACTAATATATAACAGGGTAAAGACTATCCCAAGGTTGTAATTTATTTCACAATAATAGTATTAATTAGTATTAAAAAGCACATATGACATATAGCTTTGAAATCATCTTGTGGTAAGCTGGGCTTGTATTACTTTTCTATTACTACTAGTTGCCTCAGCTGTGGTAGCTTGAAACAACACAAATTTATTGTTTTGTAGTACATGAATTTTAGAAGCTTGAAATGAATCTTGAGGATTGAGACAGAAATCGACTTGTCTGGCTCTATCTAGCTTGAAGAGACTGCCTATGTTCCTTGGCTAGTGGCCCCAGACCATCATTAAAACCAACAGTGGATGGCCTAGCCTTTTCCTGGCTCCTCCACTCTAATACTGACCTTCTGTCTTTCCCTCATTTAAAGACCCATGTGATTACACTGAGCCTAAGGTATAGTCCAGGATAATCTCTCTATGTTGACTAAGCCTTAATTCCATATCTCAACTTAATGTTTGTCATGTAAAATAACACACTTATAGATTTCATAGATTAGAACATGTACATCTTGGGATGAGGGGCAGACATTATTCTTCCTCTCATAAGTTCCAATGGCAAGGATAATGAGACAACATTTGAGAAATACTGATTTTTATCTCATTGTATCACAAAATAGCACTTAAAATTTTCAATTCCATTCACGGCATTGCTGACTGTTCTAGTGCATTGTGCAAATTCTTAGAAAGCTGGAATTATTATATGCAAAAATAAAGCAATAAAGTCTGTTGAAATTGTTCCAAGAATGGGGAAGCAGAGTGGAGGGAGAGGTGATAGAGGGGATGGATTTGTATGTTGTATACGTATCAGAAAGCATCAGAGTGAAATCCCTCTGAAGAACTAATAGAGACTAAGGAAAATTTAAAAATAAAATAAAGTTTGCTGAAAAAAAGCAACCCCCTTTTGTGATTACTGCTGAAGGTTTTTATGTCAAATTTATGATGGTTCAATGTTGTGGTAAATTAATTATGGAAAGGTCTTTAAAATAGTTTGAGTTTTCTAGATGAAAGTATCTTTATTGTCCATTTAGTGATTGTAAAATACAGCCTGCTCTGTAAATAAATTTATATACAATACAGAAATCTATAAAGAACTCTATAAAGAAAGGTAATTCACTCTGATTCATCCTCCCAGGTTTGTCTTAGAATTCCAGGACTTAGAATGAGAAAATATAGCAATACCTATTTGTTGACTTAAATGGGATTATCTTTTATCCCTGTCTGCAAATGTAAGTCTAAATAAGGATTTATTTTTCAGAACCCCTTTGTATCCTATAGCATTATTTAAATACTTTTTACTGTTAAATATTTCACATTATTTTATTCTTTTTGTAAATTGCAATAGTGTTATTCCTCAGGAAGGCAAAAATCAAAGTTCAGCAAAATAAAACGCCAGGTACTTGA
The DNA here is from genome assembly GCF_023159225.1 of Perognathus longimembris pacificus. Classification (NCBI taxonomy): domain Eukaryota; kingdom Metazoa; phylum Chordata; class Mammalia; order Rodentia; family Heteromyidae; genus Perognathus; species Perognathus longimembris. Next base: position 43,845,172 of record NC_063170.1, on the reverse strand, counting down.
AAGGGGTGGGGTGGGGTCAAGAAGAAAAGATGAATGAAGAGAAGAGGAGGAGAATGTAGGCAAGAATCCATTGTATATCGTACAAAATTAAGAAGAGTGAGGAAAGGTAAGGGAGAGATGTGTGAGAATGTTGGAAAGCCTGACATTGATGAAGATATATTGTATTCACCCAATGCTGGTGGCTCACGTCTATAAGCCTAGCTACTCAGGAAGCTGAGATAGAAGGATATTGGTTCAAAACCAGACCAGGCAGGAAAGCCCATAAGTTTCGTGTCTCCAATTAACTATCAGAAAATTGAGAGTGGAACTGTGGCTCAAAGTGAAAGAGCTCAGGCATAGCACTCAGGCACTGAGTTCAAGTTCCATGACTAACACAAAAAAAGATACATTGTACTCATAAACTACTTTGTTAAATGCCAATTCCTTTGTAGAACTACTTAAAGATAATAATAAAAACAACAACAACAAAAAAGAAGCAAGTGCTGGGGGCCCACTCCTAGCTACTTAAGGTGCTAAGATCTGGAGGATTGCAGTTTGAAACTAGATTAGGCAGAAAAATCTGAGACTTCATTTCCAACTAACACATGTAAAAGCCAGGTTGGAGGTGTGACTCAATTGTTAGAGCAACAGCAGTGAACAATCAACCAGAGGGAGTATGAGGCCTTAGATTCAAACCCCAGTGCCAACCACCACTGCAACAATAAAAAGAATAACCAATCTCAGCTACTTGAGAGGTGGAAGCTGAAGAATAGTTGGTGTGCTGATCCTGTCTCAAAAATGAAAGTGAAAGGGCTACCAGTGTGGCTTTGGGTCAAAGGATAGAAAGCCAGTCCTGAGCAAGTTAATTGAGGGAGTGAAAGGACCTCAGTTCAGCCCAGATACCAGTAAAAAATAAACAAACAAATATATTTAGTTAAACATTTTAATACATGCTTGTTGGATACATTTTGTGTTGATTCTAGAAGAAAACTGAAGGGTAATAGTTATCATTCTAAATTAGGTTTTTCCCCAAATAAGTAAAAGAATAAAAACATCCATAAATCTGAAGCCCAAAGAATGGAAATCTTAGTAAAACAACAGTGGATAATTTGAAAGAAACCATTTACAGAGCTGTAAAATTAACTCTTGCACATAATTTGAATGTTTATTATCCATGTAATTATTATTATTATTATTATTATTATTATTATTATTTATTGCTTAAATGTGTTGGTACTGGGGCTTGAACTCGGGACCTAACATTGACACTTGGCTTTTATTTTTTATTTTTTTTTATTGCTGTTGGCTGGTGCTCTACCACTTGAGCCAAACCCCCAGTCACACCTTTTCTGGATAAGTAGAAATGAGTCTCAGACTTTTCTTCCTTGGGCTGGCTCTGAATTATGAAACTTCTGGAACTCAGCCTCAAGACTAGCTAAGATTGCAGATGTGAGCCCCTGGCTCACATAGAGTTGTGGCTGGACATAAAGTTGTATTATACTTTAGAACAAGTTGATTTTATCCGATGTTTAAAGCTCAATTTCCTTGGGCATCCTGAGGCTGAAGGGCAATGAGTTCCTGGGATAGAATGTGCAAATGAGTCACTGAGGAGTTCACTCTTGTTTGAGAGGAAGACAGACTTGAGGCTGGGGTCAGCTCTGTGCCAGGGTCATTTGGGGCGTCTCTCTGTGTGTTGCTTGTCAAAGGATGTGTCTGGACACATGACTGACTTCCTCTGGCTCTCACATTATACAAGTCTTTAAAGCCCAGACAGCCTTAAATGAAATGATGGTGCGAATTCTGGTTTACATTCTTTATTTATGTCTTCTCTTTACTTCCAAAATGCCTGTAGCAGCTTACAAGCAAAAGTTGAATGTATTAAAATTTAAAAAAAATCACTATAAAATAAAAAAGTCAAACTACTCATACTCTGTGCATCAGATTTATTTGTGGAAAGGGAATCCGAGCAGCTCTATTGCACAGCTGTCAAACAGATTATATGGAAAATGTCCATAAAATTTCCCACACAGCTCATAGTCTGTAGGCCTTATCACTATCCTCCCAGGTGAAACATGAAAAGCGGGTAAATATTGTAACAAGACTCTGAGCGAAGAACACCATAGTTATTAAGCATACAAATAGACCACCGTTCCTAAAGAGAGAGCAAGATAAGAAAACATGGTTGAGGAAATCTGTGCTAACCTGGCTACAGACTGAAGAGGGATACGTCAACGTAAGGATCTTTATAAACAATCATGCATGCCTGCTACTTTAAGCATCTTTTAGAAAATATCTTTAAGTATAAAGGAGTTGCCAGAGCAATCTGTAAGTATAATAAATCTGGATCACTGTCACCTCTTTGATCATTCTCACCCATCCCTCCTCCACTCACCCCTTCCTTTGCTCTTCTTCATTTTGTAGAAATTGAGTTCTTTACTGCATTCTCCTCCTCTTCATTTGTCTACCCCCTTTCCGCTGGTCCTCACCCTACCCCTCTTGAGGTCCCGTTTCCCGGTACTTATCAAATACCTTTTCTCTTTATAAAAAGTATTTGCAGCTTTTAAACTTAAAGCAGTATTTTCTGGGACACTGGAAAATGATTAGAAGTATAGGTATCTAATATTTTTGAAACCTTCTATTACCAATAAGTCATTACAAAATTCCAAAACAATTGATATTAATTTAGGTTTTAATTTTAAAACAATTCAATTTATCTATATTTGCTACCTAAGATAAATTTATGTACATATTGCAATGATTGCTAATGAAAAGGGCATGCTAAGTATAATGATCATATTAACTGGAAAAAATGAGACATAAGTGTGTAAGAGAAACCTTAATTTAAGCAAAGCAGAAATTGCTGTATAGTGATTTTATTTGGGAGGGAAATGATTTGCCAGTTCTTCTGTCACCCCTTTTATTTCTCATTTCAGACTATAAAAATCATAACTAATCATGAAGTTAAACAGAAATGCATTTAAAAGTATTTTAAGAACACAATAAATAATTACAAAACATTTTACTTCTTATTTGGATAAGATCAAATATGTTTTCACATAAGTTAGTTGAGATTTATTACCCACTGGGAAGTTTCTACTACAGACGATCTTCCTACTTATCACTACAAATCATACTCCTTATATTGTACTTATTCTGTTCATTTGTACAAGTATTCCAACTGACTTGCAGTAATATAAACACTCTTCATTATGTGAAAAAGTTTTGTATTGCCCTCCCTCAATTTTCATTTTATATATTTATTTGCACACCTATTCAATTTTTTTGTGTTTATGTGGGACATGGTGAAGATGGTAGTCTGTCTTCACATAGCTTGCATTCTATTGGGGGAAGATAAGTGTTATGCAGAAATCATATAAACAGAGATAATTTTGGAGAATTGCAACATAGGAGAGTCATTCTCTTGCACCCAATTATTGTTGGTTTTACTTAAATTTATACCTTGGAAATCATTGGAAAATTTCATCTTAAAGTATAGTTTTCATAACTAGTTATTTATCTTCAACAATGGAATTGTTGAATTGTTGAAGCTAAATTAACCTTTCATTTCAATAGAAATGTTGGCACTAAGCTTGTTAGATCCAATGACTGAAATTGTGGAAAAAGCCAAGCATGGTAGCACATGCTTGTAACCCCTACACTTGGGAACCTGAAGCAGATGATCTTTGAATTTGAGCCAACTTGGACTACATAGTGAGACCCTCTCTTAAGTTAAAAAAAAAAAAAAAAAAAAAAAAAAAAACAGTGAAAAAAAAAGCCAACCCAACAACCTTCTATCTCTTGGATAAATGTACTTGCTGCAGTCTGTGGCACAAAGGTTTCAAGATACAGAGGGGCCTTGGTGGCTCATGCTTGTAATTCTAGCTACTCTCAAAGGCTGAGACCTGAGGACTGTGGTTCAAAGCCAGCCCAGGCAGAAAAGTCTGTAAGACTCTTACCACTCAAAAGCTGGGAATGAAGGTATGGCCAAAGTAGAAGAACACTAGCCTTGAGCAAAAAAGCTGAAATACAGTGAGTTCAAGCCACAGGAGATATGTCTAGATGGGAGGCATGCACACACACATACTCATCCAATTTCAAGATCCTTATCAAATGGAGAGCAGAATTTTCTCCTAGGTACTTTTGTAACTTGATGGTGGCTAAACCAACCTGCTAACCTCTCTTCTTCAGCTAAAACTTTCTATGGCGCCAGTGTTACCAGGGCTAGCAACATTTACTAGGTAAGAATATGGATTCATATCATCTGATCCTACAACAACAAAATCAAATTTATTTTCAAACAACACATGAGCTGATCCTTTGTTTCCAGAGTCCTGTTTTCTGCCTGAGGAAAAGAGATTCCCCCGCAACAGGCCAGTGAACATCCATAGAGAATTACACCCACTATCTGCCCCTCTTGACTCTTGTTAATTCAAACCATCAGGCATATATTTCCCAAGGAAAACATTTCATTGATCACCACAAATAGGTGAGCAGTTTTAAGCACAGGGAAACACAAAATAATTTTTAAATCTACAAAAGAGGCAACTATGAAATAAGTCTTTTCATTATTTAGCCATTGCTGTAGGAACCCCATGTTGCATGATGCTATTTCAATAGCAACTTTTCAACAATGGTAAATGTAAGTTTAGGTTACTACTGCTATTTTAAGATTAAAAAGGAAAGAATCAGAAGAAAGATGGCGCCGATAGAATAGGGAGGCACCCCGACTCGCTCCAACGGAATAGTGAGCTGGGAACTCCAACACCCAACACCCCATCAAGAACCCAGCAAAACCAGCAGCCAGAAGCAGTGGAGAAATGCAGGAAAACAAAAAGGAGCAAAAAAGAAGAACCGAAAACCTACACGGAGCCGGAGATTCACCGGGGCACCCTCCCCCCACCAGCCGACCCTGGCCCAAACAGGGTCAGGCTGGGAAAGGGGAACCCGGCGATCGGCAGACAGGCTGCCAGGAGCGCAGAATTCATATAGTGGGAGACCCCACGGACACAAGGCAGGGTGCGGACCAAGACACACACCGGCAGTGACGAGAAGTTCGGGTCCACACCGGGTTCGGACAACGGAACCCAGCGTGGCAGAAATCGGGAAGCAGGGAAGCCACCACCACACTTAGCCAACCCCTGGAGGACCAACGGCTGCGCGGGACACACACACAAAGCAGCAAAAGTGAGTGCCCATTATCCCCTCCCCCAACGGGAGACCAGCTACCTGAGACCCAAGCCCGACAAAGAAGCTAGATCTCCCTCCCTCCCCCTTCCCCACCCCTGAGGGAACAAAGAACCCCCAAATCAAGCAGGGAAGCTCCCATCAGGCGCTGGGAAGTCAGTTTAGCAGGGGAAGGGCACAGCAGCCCCAAGGCCCCACAGGTTCCTGAACCGGCAGAACTGGCCCCGCCCCCTTCCCAACAGGGGCCGGGAGATGGCCGGTTGTGCAAACCCCACCGGAGGCACCTGGACCTCGCAGACTCTTACAACTAAAACCATAGGGGCTGGTGGGCAATACCAGCCCAGCAGGGTCACTTGAGCCTGATCACGTCCCCCCCCCCCTCACAGCAGAGGTGAGGTCTGAAGGTGCCAAGCCACATCCGGACAGTCGATCCCACTGGGCCCCACACATACCGCCCCCCCCCAACAGACTCGCGGGAGGGCGCAAGCACAACCCAACAACCCGGGACTTGCTCTGGGAGGCATATCCCGCCGAAGTGCCTGTTGAAGTGGACGCACAGCGCACAGGAGGGCGGGGCCCCCGGCGACAGCGCCCGCTCTGGTAGGCGTACCCTGCACTGGTGGGCGGGGCCACAGCGGCAGCACCTGCTGCCGTAGTCACGCCCACACAGGAGGGAGGGAAGAGCTACAAACCAAACCTGAGAAGCCATCCAGATCTCCAGATGCGCAAATCACAAAGAAACATAACTCAGTTCATCAAAGGGCAAGCCAACTCGCCAGCTCCAAAAAGCAGCACAACTGAAGAGGAGATGGAGACTAAAAAAGCAAATGAGGCCATGTTAACAGGAATGATTTAAAGCATCAGAAATGAAATCAGAAAACAATTCCAGGAATTTAGAGCGGAAATCTGGAAGGACACCCAGGAAGCCAAGAAAGAAATGGAAGCAAAACTGGATACAATGCAAGCCTGCTTTAAAGAAATGGAAGCAAAAATGGATACAATGCAAGCTGCCTTTAAAGAAAATCTCCACATCCTGAGAATTGAAATGCATGAAAAAATAGATTTAAAATACAACTCTTTAAAGGAAGAAATCTTCACGATCAGAGCTGATATGACAACCATAAATAGCTCTCTGACATCCATAAACTCTGCAATTGAAACCATAACACAAAGAGTGGACCATATAGAATCCAGAATCTCTCGCCTGGACGATGAAGCAGCTGACAACAACCAGAAAATGACCACTCTCCAAGAAAAGGTGAAGCTTCAGGGAAGACTAATCCAGGAACTAATGGACAAAGACAAGAGATATAATCTGCCCATAATTGGAATAGAAGAAGGAGCCGAATACCAGAGCAGAGGGCTTAATCATGTTCTCAATAAAGTTATTGCAGAAAACTTCCCCAATCTCACAGGGGACCCCATCCAGGTAACCGAAGCCTATAGGACACCTGGCAGGCCAGACCCCAGGAAAGCCACCCCAAGGCACATAATATTCAAGACTACAGACCTCAAGATTAAAGAGCAAATTCTGAATTCAGCCAAAGCGAAGAAGGAAACTTTTTTCAATGGGAAGAGGATTCGAATAACATCCGACTTATCCACACAAACTTACCAAGCTTGAAGTGAGTGGAAGAACACCATCCAAGTACTCCAAAATAACAATTTACAACCTCGGATCAAATATCCAGCGAAATTGGAGTTCACATTCGAAGGGAGAACCAGATCTTTCCACACCAAAGAGGAGCTAAAGGAGTATGTGAATAAAAAACCAGCCCTACAGCGAATATTAAGAGGGGAGCCCCACCCAACAGAGATCGTTAAAGACACACAGACAGAATCAGAAAGAAACTTCAATAGCCAAAGTCCAGCAGAAACACCAGCTCACTAAAGACAAGAAAAAAAAAAGAGGAAAAAAACAGCCCACCGAGAAAATGGAAGGAGAAAAAACACCCTTATCCTTGATCTCTTTAAATATAAATGGTTTAAACTCCCCGATAAAGAGGAGCAGACTGGCAGAATGGATTCGCAAACAAAAAGTTGACATCTACTGTCTACAAGAGACCCACCTTACAGCAAGGGACAAAAATAGGCTTCGAGTGAAAGGATGGAGCAAGATCTACCAAGCAAATGCACCCACCAAAACGGCAGGTGTAGCCATTCTGATCTCAGACAAGCTGGACTTCTCTTTAAAGTCCACTCAAAAAGACAAAGAAGGACACTACATATTAATACAAGGAAAAATCCAGAATCAAGAAATCACGGTGATAAATATATACTCACCAAACAAAAGAGCCTGACATATGTCAAGCAAATTCTCAAAAAATTACAGAGCAAGATAGACGCAAACACAATCATAGTGGGTGACTTTAATACTCCTCTCTCTCCAAGAGACAGATCCAACACCCAGAGGATTAGTAAGGGAGCTGAGGACCTAAATAACACCATTTCCCAAATGGATCTAACAGACCTATATAGAACCTTTCACCCTACAGAGACCCAATACACCTTCTTTTCAGCAGCCCATGGATCATATTCCAAAATAGACCACGTCATAGCCCACACAAAGAACCTCAGCAAATACAAAAGTATTGACATCATCCCATGTATTATATCTGATCACAGTGGATTAAAGGTAACCCTCAACAACAAAGGATACCACAGAGGCTATACACACTCTTGGAGGCTAAACCCCACGCTGCTATCCAACACTTGGGCCACAGATCAAATTAAAGATGAAATCAACGAATTCATAAGCCACAATGACAAAGAAAACACATCACAAAGAAACCTATGGGACACAGCTAAGGCAGTACTGAGGGGCAAGATCATTGCACTCAGCACCCACATTAAAAGAATGGAAGCAGAGCAGGTGAATACCCTCACGATGAAACTAAAACAACTGGAGAAACAAGAAATGACAGAATCTAAAACGACTAGGAGGGGAGAGATCACAAAGATTAAAGAAGAGATAAATCTGATAGAAAATAGAAAGACCATTCAACAAATAAATAAGACTAAAAGCTGGTTCTTTGAGAAAATAAACAAAATTGACAGACCCCTTGCAAGACTTACAAAAAAAGAAGAGAAGAGACTCATATTTGTAAAATCAGGGACTCCACAGGAAAAATTCCAACAAGTACACACGATATTCAAACAATCATAAGGAGCTATTTCCAAAACCTCTACTCAGCAAAAAACAATAATTTTACAGAAATGGATCAATTCTTAGAGAAGTACAAGCTGCCCAAACTGAACCAAGAAGAAATAAATCAACTAAATAAACCAATAACTTACGGTGAGATACAGGAGGTAATCAAGAACCTCCCTACTAAGAAAAGCCCAGGCCCAGATGGATTCACCAACAAATTCTACAAAACCTTTAGTGAGGAGCTAATTCCAATACTCCTCAACCTCTTCCGCGAAATAGAAACGGAGGGAGAAATCCCAAACTCATTCTACGAAGCTAATATCATACTCATTCCCAAACCAGGCAAAGATCCAACAAAAAAAGAGAACTACAGACCAATATCACTAATGAACACAGACGCAAAGCTCCTCAATGAAATATTAGCTAATAGGATCCAGAAACTGATCAAGAATATCATACATCATGACCAAGTAGGCTTCATCCCTCAGTCACAAGGATGGTTCAACATCCGTGAATCAATCAACGTAATTCACCACATAAACAGAACTAAAATCAAGAATCACATTGTTATCTCAGTCGATGCCCAAAAAGCCTTTGACAAAATACAACATCCATACCTATTAAAAGCTTTGGAGAGAACAGGAATAGATGGAATATTCCTCAAAACAATAAAAGCCATATACAACAGACCAACTGCTAATATCATATTAAAAGGAGAGAAACTTAAATCATTCCCCCTAAACTCAGGAACAAGACAAGGATGCCCACTCTCCCCACTTCTGTTCAACATAGTGCTGGAATCCCTAGCCATAGCAATAAGGCAAGAGGAGGACATCAAAGGGATCCACATCGGCAAGGAAGAAATCAAGTTATCCCTATTCGCAGACGACATGATCTTATATCTGATGGACCCAAAAAACTCAGTACCCAAACTCCTACACCTAATAAACCAATTTGGCAAAGTAGCAGGATACAAAATCAACCCACAAAAGTCAGCAGCTTTTCTGTACACCAGCAATAGACAAACAGAAAAGGAAATTATGGAAACAATTCCATTTACAGTAGCCAAAAAAAGAATAAAGTACCTAGGGATCAACTTAACCAAGGACGTGACGGACCTATTCAATGAAAACTACAAAAATCTAATAAGGGAAATCAAAGAAGACACAAAAAGATGGAAAGACCTCCCATGCTCATGGGTAGGCAGAATCTATATAGTGAAAATGGCCATGTTGCCCAAATTGTTATACAAATTCAATGCAATCCCTATCAAAATCCCAGCCACATTCTTCACTGAAATAGAGAAACCAATCCATAAATTCATATGGAACAGCAAAAAACCTAGAATAGCCAAAGCAATTCTAGGCAAAAAAAGCAGTGCAGGAGGTATCACAATACCAGACTTCAAGCTCTACTACAAGGCCATCATAACAAAAACAGCATGGTATTGGTATAAAAACAGATCGGAAGACCAATGGATTAGAATTGAAGACCCAGAAATAAAACCGCACTCTTACAGCCAACTGATATTCGACAAAGGAGCTAAAGACATACAATGGAATAAACATAGCCTCTTCAACTACTGGTGCTGGGAGAACTGGGCAGCCATATGCAGAAAACTCAAAGTAGACCCAAGCCTATCACCATGCACCAAGATCAACTCAAAATGGATCAAGGACCTCAACATCAGACCTGAATCCTTGAAACTACTGAAGGACAGAGTAGGAAAGACACTAGAACTTATAGGCACAGGAAGGAACTTCCTGAATAGAGTCCCAGGGGCACAACAAATAGGGGAAAGACTCGACAAATGGGACTACTACAAATTAAAAAGTTTCTGCACAGCTAAGGACATAGCCACCAAAATAGAAAGACAGCCAACGATATGGGAAAGGATATTTACCAGCACAGTAACAAAGGCCTGATATCTGTCTTCTACAGAGAACTCAAAAAACTAAGCCCCTCCAAGCCCAATAAACCTATTAGGAAATGGGCAAAAGAGCTAAAGAGAGACTTCACAAGAGAAGAGATAAAAATGGCAAAGAAACATATGAGGAAATGCTCAACATCCCTGCTAGTAAAGGAAATGCAAATAAAAACAACCCTGAGATACCACCTCACCCCAGTTAGAATGGCCTATACTCTGAACTCAGGAAACAACAAATGCTGGAGGGGCTGTGAGGAAAGAGGAACCCTTCTCCATTGTTGGTGGGAGTGCAAATTAGTACAACCACTTTGGAGAACAGTATGGAGGTTTCTCAAAAAGCTCAATATAGACCTACCCTATAACCCAGCCATACCACTCCTAGGCATCTATCCTAAACAGCAAAATCCAAGATATCAAAAAGGCATTTGTACTTCCATGTTTATCGTGGCACAATTCACAATAGCCAAAATATGGAAACAACCCAGATGCCACAGACGAATGGATCCAAAAAATATGGTACTTATACACAATGGAATACTACATAGCGATTAGGAATGGTAAAATACTGTTATTCGCAGGGAAATGGTCAGAACTTGAACAAATAATGTTGAGTGAGACAAGCCTAGAACACAGAAAACAAAGGGGCATGATCTCCCTGATATATGACTGTTAACAAAGGGAGACGGAGAGACAGTAGAGACCAAGTCTGTGAATACTGTATATGTTCTTGATACATTGTATATTGCATATATGTCAACCTGACCTAGACAAGGGATAGAAAAACAGGTCGTAAGATATCACAAGAAATGCACACACTGCCCTACTATGTAACTGCACCCTCTTTGCACAAGACCTTGTAAAAAAATTTATGTCCAATTAATAATAAAAAAAATAAAATAAAAAAAGGAAAGAATCATAAACGTACAGGCCAAAAATAGGGCTGCTCTCAGGAAAATCTTGATATAATGTGATTTGCAATTTAGGTTAAACATTTGCCCACGTAATACATTTATCATATCAGGCTGTTAAGAGAGTTAGTAGTATCTTTTGGTCTTCTGCATGCTACCCTAGCCTTAGGTTCTTCTTTCTTCCTCATCCTCCTCTACCTCCTCCTCCTCCTCCTCCTCCTCCTTTTTTTTTTTTTTTTTTTTTTTTTTTTTTGTAGTACTGGAGTTTGAACTGAGGGCTTTCCAGCTTTCCACCTCCTGACCTTTTTTCCCCTCCTAGTTAGTTTTGAAATAAGTTCTCCTTTTCTCCCCTCAGGGCTAGGCCACACTGTGATCTTCCTCTTTACCTTTCTTGCTATAGCTGGGATGACAAGTTTACACTACCAGCTATTGGTTGAGATGGGGAGGGGGGTCTTTTGAACTTCTTGTTTTGGCAAGATCCTCTAAATCTCAGCCTTCCAAGTAGCTAGGGTTACAAGTGTGAATTACCCATATGGGCCTTTCAGGTAGTTTCTTAAAGAATATACACTAGGAACAAGCAAATCTTAAAGCTATGACTTAGGAATAAAGAACATCCTGACTTAAATGAGAGTTTAAAATACATTATTGGAAAAAAGAAAAAAACTAGGAACAGAGGTGAGTGGTGAAGTTCTATTTTGGTGATTTTCAAATTTGGATTTTGCCATTTTTTGTCTTTCTCTTCATGAACAGAGAGAAGAAAAAATAGCAACACATTTTTTACCCTTATGTGTGTCTGCAGGCTATGAGAGCAAACTCCTAAAATACGAGCATAAGCAAGCATTGTGCGGCTCAGCACCATCCTCCTTAGACCACCATAGACCGACAGAGGGGACTCAGACACAAAGTGACTTACACAAGCCATGCAGCTAGCTCAGCTTCCTGTCAACACCTCCCTTAGGGGTTGTGGTCCTTTTCTGGCTGCAAGAAAAAGCTCCTCCTGGGCAGGCAAGACCTTCCTTCATCTTCTGTCTTTCAACTCTGGTTCTGAGGACCAACCACAAAGGTGGAAGTGGCAATGCCTGTGACCTGAATATTATTTATTTATTATTCCCACTGCTTGGATTGACATGAGTTATTTTCATTTGCTCCTGATGTATTGTTATTATTATTAATGTGAAATGCATGGTACTTTCAACTCTCTTTTCTATTTTGATTTTCTATTTTGCTCCCACTAGTCTATGCAAATTATAGTCATTGTTAGAGCAGCCAGAATTCTCCTTTCTTTCACAAAAATAAAAGCTGAGGGTCCATTTAAATCACTTATTGTTTTCTCTTTCCTTATGAGCAACTTATTGTGCTACAGGGCAATTGTGAGGAGCATTTATTTAGAGGAGGTTGTCACCCTAAGCTGCCTGAGACAAGAGATACTTGATTGAAAAGTCGATGCATGAGGAGTTTACTGTTCTACAATCAGCCAGACGATTAAAGGTCCTGGCAGCATGAGCGGGGCTTGGACGTGTGATTCCCAGTATTTGTAGTTTAAATATTGCTGGATGCAAAGGCCACAAAGACATTGTCTGAGCCCGGACCTCTACCAAATGGGAGGCAAAAATAGTCTGTCTAAAGATTTTAGGCTCCGTCTTGACTGCTGTGGTACTGGAGGCTCATAGAAGGCAATGTGGTTTGCTATGGTTTTAATATTGTCTCAAAAAAGAAAAAGTATTGAGATTTAACTGTCACTCTGACAGTACTATAAGGTCACATTTTCCTGATATGATGATGGGTCATTTCTGCTGTTAGATATCTGAGAATAGATTAATGGTTTTACTTGGAATGCAGGTTGGTTGGTCATCCCCAGAATGAGTTTCAGTTGTAAGGAATGAATTTGGCCTGATTTTCTCTGTCCTGCATATGTTTGCCTCTACTTCCTCCACACTATGACCTAGTACCATGCTCTTGAACTTCCTGATCTCCAGAACTGAGAGCTAAAGAAACCTTTTTATTTTTTGTTTTTGTTGTTTTGCCAGACTTGGGGCTTGAACTCAGGGCCTAAGTGCTGTCCTTGAGCCTCTTTTTGCTCAAGGCTAATGGCCTACCTCTTGAGCCACAGTGCCTCTTCTGGCGTTTTTGAGTAGTTTATTGGAGATAAGAGACGTTCTGCCCAGGCTGGCTTCAAACCACAATCTTCAGATCTCTACCTCCTGAGCAGATTGGATTACAGACATGAGTGCTTGGTGCCTGGCTTAAAAAAACTTGTATTATTTACAAATTCCTAGTATGTTGTCTTTTGTTACAGCTCTGAAAATGGACTGAGACAGAATCTTACATAGAACCTGGATGAATGAATGAATGATCACATTCAAATAGTACCTATTTTGCTTTAAAAAAAATTACAGACAGTTCCTTGTGCTTAGAAAAGACTAAGAGTCAAATACAGATTCAGCTCAAATCACAACTGAAACCTAGGGGAAGAAAGTAATTTACTTGGACAGTATTGTATCCTTTGGTTGGTTGGTTGGCTAGGCTGTGTACAGACTGTTCTCTGAGCCTGGAGTGAAATAAACCTCAGTCATCACCTCACTAGAGACACCACTGTCACCAGTTATGTGCGCCTATCAAATATAAACATGACCCAAGGGACAAGAACTGGTGAAACAGCTTCCCTTCCACTAAACTCTGTGGCTGTGCAACTGGCTAAGTTGAAATAGTCACATGACTCCCTTCCTCTAGCTCCCTCCCCTTCTTCCTCTAACAAGCAAGTCTATCTAACCATTTGCTGTTCACACTGTGTATCACCAATGCCGCAATCATGGTTCCAGGTCTCAGGAAGCTCAGAGGAGGGAATAAAACAATTCTAAGGTGATCCATTCTCTCTGGTAGTACAGGATGGAAGGCATCACCAAGAAGTCAGTGCAGCTGTCTGCATGCTCTCCTGTGAGTATCTGAGGAAATACCATCCATACAGAGGGAAGAAAAGAGCTAAGGTTCTAGAAAAGGGGCAAGCTTATTGAAAGAAATAAAGAAGGCCAGAAGAGTGGGGCTATTGGAAGCAAGGGAGTAAGCAGAAGCCAATGGGATCAGATAGGAGGGGAGAGCTTGACAGCGCACTGTGTTGAATTGGGCTGTTGAGCATCTCTGCTGGAATGCCCTGGAGAGTTCAGTCGGGGTGGAGATATTTGATTCAGAGCAGTAAGGAAGGTACCTGATGGTAAAAGGGATGACAATGTTTTTCAGGAAAGGCAGGAAATTTGTACTTGTTTAAGGCACTCTTGTATCTCTAGCCTTAGGCATTGAGGGCCCAGCAAATAATAAATGGGTATTTAAAATATAGCCATGGAGAGAATCAATAGCTATCTGTTGTATGTGCTTAGAATTTTCAATCACTTTTCTAAGCATTCTTTCCCCTACAATCCCTCCACCTGCTTATTAATTGTTGCCCTAGAAGTTAGCTTTGTTTATCATAAAGTTAACATTTTTTTCCTAAGGGAATCATTTATTTGTTTTTAGTTATTTAACATTTACATTTTACACATACAGATTAGACATTCTTGAAGTTCCGCTTAAAGGCTGGTGTTTCCTGTACCCTTGTTTTACTATAAAATCATATCTTAATACTTTACTATTTTACTAAAAACAAAAACACTGCAGCAACCATCTTTTTCCTCACAATGGTGTGATTTTCTTTTTTGTCCATTTAATACCACAGCCACCAGGAACAGCCTTATCAGGTCCTGACACCTTCACCTCTAGTTTGTGCTCATTTTCTCTTTTATTATTTTACAGGATTAATTTAAATAGTAATTGTTTGCTGTGTCTTACTGTTCATGTACCTTAGGTTTCTGGAGAGGGCTGTTTCTTCCTTTACTTGTCTGACAAAGGTGCTTAGTGCTTGAATAGCACCTTGTACCTGAGGACACATTTAACAATGCAGCTTAAGTGCTGTGGAGATTTCATCTCCCAGCATTCCCAATCGATGCCCTTCTCATCTTCCTGTAAGTACTTCAGTTGCTTCTCCACTGGCCTCATTGCCTCTGAGCCAGCCTCCTCTTCATATCCTTACTAAAACACTGCCTTGCCCATTTTCTGTTAAACACCTCCCTGGACTCTATTGTGTCTTCAGCATAAAGTCTGATCACTAACATATACAATTTGTGTTCCTCAGTATTTAAGTCTCTTCACCTTATCATCTTCACTACCCAACTACTGACCTTACTATTTAGAGTATGTTCTGATTCAATATCCCAGGCAACTTAATGCTTCTACATTTGTCTCCTTCCTCTGCTCTTCCTTCTTATTACCATTGTTATCATCTCTCTTCTAGGTGCCATTGACAATCTATACATTTCTTTTGAATACTTTCCTTCTTGAAGTGTATCATATGTTCAAAGCATGTGAATCATCAGTGGATGGTAGGAGAAAGTTTTGCAGGGATAACTCAGTCAGGCCTTCCTCACTGATAGGTGACAAGCATCGCAGCTGCTCTGCCGTCCTGTAGTCCATCATCTCACCTGGACTCACCTGCACCTGGGGAAGAGGATACCTTTCATTCTAGAACTTTCTTTGGTATCACAGGAAACTGTAGATGGAAAGAGGGGTGTGACTTATATTAGAATTGGATTGTAAATGGCATACCCTCCCACAGGAGTAGAGAACATCTCAGCTGTGGACAGTATAAGGCTCAGGAAATCATTTGGTATAGGACAGCCATGTGTGCTTCCTGCTTGCACCTCATTGGCTTCCTGAAGCTCATTTGCCTGCATTGATCATTTATGTGTCCTTTGAATGATGTTTTATAAATATTTAAATTTTCCTTGGTAAAAAAAAATCCAGGGGCTGGGGATATGGCCTAGTGGCAAGAGTGCTTGCCTCGTATACATGAGGCCCTGGGTTCGAGTCCTCGGCACCACATATACAGAAAATGGCCAGAAGTGGCGCTGTGGCTCAAGTGGCAGAGTGCTAGCCTTGAGCAAAAAAGAAGCCAGGGACAGTGCTCAGGCCCTGAGTTCACGGCCTAGGACTGGCCAAAAAAAAAAAAAAAAAAAATCCAGGTTACCCACCTCTGAGAAGGACAGGCTTACCTTGGATACTGTTTATACAGGTATTAAAACTGGGAAAGGGGAAGGGAATATCAAAATTGAGAGTCAAATGACAAAAAGACAAACCATTCCAAAAGCAATACTTACAAAACCATTTGGTGTAAACCAACTGCAGAACTCTTGGGGGGAGAGGGGAAGGAAGAGAGGGGTAATGAGGGAGGAGGTAACAAGTTGAACAAGAAATGTACTCACTGCCTTACATATGAATCTGTAACCCCTCTGTACCACACTTTGAAAATAAAGAAAAAGTTTAATTAAAAAAAAGGTTCACACCATTCTTAGAGAGTTCCCAGTAGCAGAGTTACCTGTAATTGAAGCTGCTCATAAACGCAAATGCTCCTAGCTTTTCCTTCCTTCCCTGTTCATACTAGTCCCCTTTCTTTATCTGCACTTTATGTGATCAACTATCAAAGATATACTGCATCCAAATCCCTGTAACTAAGAACAAACTAAGACAAACCCGGTCCCTTCCCAAGGGATGCATGCTCTCTCTTGCCCAAGGTAACCACTGTTCTGGCCTCTAATCCCATGACCATTTTGCCTATTTTAAGTTTATATAAATGTAATTATTCAATATTTTCTTTTCTTTTTTGCTGTTTGTTTGTTTTGTTGGTCCTGGGGCTTAAATTCAGGGCTTGGGCCTTGTCTGTAAGCTTTTGTGTTCAAGGCTAGCATTTACCACTTTGAACCACAGTGCCACTTCTGGTTTTCTGGTGGCCAGTTGGAGATAAGAGTCTCATGGACTCTTCCTGCCTGGGCTGGCTTTGAACCAGGATCCTCAGATCTCAGCCTCCTGACAAGGAGTATAGACGTCAGCTCCAGTGGCTGGCTCAATATTTTCTTTTGTTTCTTATTGTTTTCAGTCAGTTCATGTTCATATAATTTGTGCAGCAATAGTATATTCTTTCTTGCTGATAGGGTGTTGTCTCTCATTCTGTTACTATTTCACAACTTACCATTTACTTGTGAGAATGTTTTGAATAAAAACCACACACACACACACTGTGATGAGCAGGTCATAGGATATTTATATATTCAATTTCATTAGATAGTATAATATATTCGTACCAGTTTATACTCTTGTCAGCAATGACTTTGCATTTCTTTTGCTCTTTTTTTTTTTTTTTGCCAGTCCTGGGCCTTGGACTCAGGGCCTGAGCACTGTCCCTGGCTTCTTTTTGCTCAAGGCTAGCACTCTGCCACTTGAGCCACAGCGCCACTTCTGGCCATTTTCTGTATATGTGGTGCTGGGGAATCGAACCCAGGGCTTCATGTAAACGAGGCAAGCACTCTTGCCACTAGGCCATATCCCTAGCCCATGACTTTACATTTCTAAATGTTGAACATTTAGAAACTCTTGTGGATATGTATTTGTTAGGGTTTAAATTTATAGTGTCCTCATGACTAATAGTCTTAGTCATCTTTAGTCATATACTTTGTGGAAATTTTGAAGGGATTGTTTAAATATTTTGTTATTTACTTTTAAATAGGTTTCATTGTGTTTTTCTTATTCATGCATGTGAATTCCTTATATGCTTCATGTAACATTCTTTTATTATACATATTTTCCTTGACGCTATCAGTTTTCTTTTTATTTTATTAGTGCTGTCTCTAAAAAGTTTATTAATGCTGTCTCTAAAAGTGATCTGTACTTCTTCACCTTAATGCAATTCAATTCATTTGTTTGCTTTAATTATATTCAATATCTTAACAAAAATCTAGATTATGGTAGCTTCTGCAAGTTAGTTAGGTATTCAGTTTTGCTGTTTCCTAGAAACATTTGAAATTATAACATTTTTTATTTGACATTTTATCTAAAATGGTTTGTCTTTGGTGTGTGTATGTGTGTATATGTGTGTGTGTGTGTTCATAGTATTCATACATATAATTGGGATTTATGTTAGGGCATCACAATTATAAAGTGAGTGCTGTAGCACTTGAGCAATACCCTAGTTCTTAGTGATTTTTAAATATATATATATATAATGGAAACATTTACAATCCATATATAATATCTTTTTATCATTCAAATTCGTCTTGTGGGTTTAGTTTCTATTATGCAAGTTTTCCTGTTTGAAAATGCAGCTTCTCTTTTCTAAAGGAATTAACTCAGGTGAGTTATGGTCTGAAAGGTTTTACTGAAACAAGCAGTAGCAGTCAGGAGTCAGAAGGGGCTCATATTTTCCTGCTGCCTCTTTGCTTTGGTAGATGGTGAAAAAAATGTGATGAGAGTAAGTAATACTGCTTTGAGAAATAAAAATTTCAGGGCCAGGTATAGTAATCTACAGCCTAAAATCTGTTACCTGTTCCTAAGAGTAAAAGATGCTTTGCTCCCCAATCTGGGAAATTTGCTAATTGAAATTTTATTATATGCATATTCTATATTATACTATGTGCAATGTATATTATATATAATGTATATATAATGCAATATATAATATACAAAATATGTTATATTTTATATAATATGTACAATATAATATATAATATGAAGTCTGGATATTAAACAGCAGTATTCATGCAAATGAGAAAAATGTTAGCCTAAAAATGGTGTGTTGGTATGTTCCTATATAAGCAGGATATAATACCTACTTGGACACAGAGCCAAAGTCAAATATATAAAGCTTACAATAAAAGAGAAATAAGTAAAGCAGGCACCCTGAAAACAGTAAAGGAAGGAGTAGGAGAAACACTTGGGCTCCTTGGCACAGGACAGAACTTCCTTAACAAAGACCCTGAAAGGCTACTAATCAAAGAAAGGTTGGACAAATGGGACTGCATCAAACTCCAGAGCTTCTGCACGGCAAAGGACATAGCTCTCAAGATAAACAGAAAGCCCACAGACTGGGAGAAGATCTTTACCAGACATTCAACAGACAAAGGCCTCATCTCTAAAATATATACAGAACTAAAAAAATTACCTTCTTCCAAAACAAAACCGCAAAGAACCAATAGCCCCCTCATCAAGTGGGCTAAAGAATTACAAAGAAACTTCTCTGATGAGGAAATGAGAATGGCCAATAGACATATGAAAAAATGCTCTACATCACTGGCCATAAAGGAAATGCAAATCAAAACAACATTGAGATTCCATCTCACCCCAGCAAGAATGTCATATATCAAGAAAACTAATAATAACAATTGTTGGAGGGGATGTGGCCAAAAGGGAACCCTACTTCATTGTTGGTGGGAATGTAAACTGGTTCAACCACTCTGGCAAGCAGTATGGAGATTCCTCAGAAGGCTCAATATAGAACTCCCCTATGACCCAGCTGCCCCACAGTTGGGTATCTATCCAAAAGCCCACAAACAAAATCACAGTAATGCCACCAGCACAACAATGTTCATCGCAGCACAATTTGTCATAGCGAGAAGCTGGAACCAACCCAGATGCCCCTCCATAGATGAATGGATCAGGAAAATGTGGTACATTTACACAATGGAATTTTATGCCTCTATCAGAAAGAATGACATTGTTCCATTTGTAAGGAAATGGAAGGACTTGGAAAAAGTTATACTAAGTGAAGTGAGCCAGACCCAAAG
Organism: Perognathus longimembris pacificus; assembly: GCF_023159225.1. Lineage (NCBI taxonomy): Eukaryota > Metazoa > Chordata > Mammalia > Rodentia > Heteromyidae > Perognathus > Perognathus longimembris. Next base: position 43,825,384 of record NC_063170.1, on the reverse strand, counting down.
AAACATGGACTCTATGGCCTCCCTTATTGGGAATAATTAGTACAGGTTTAGGCAAGCCATAGCAGAGCATCACAAGGCCCAATAGCTATACCCTTAGGAACACATAAGATGATGCTAAGTGAAATGAACTCCACGTTATGGAAAAAAGTGATATATCACAGTTGTAACTACTTTCAACGTCCTATGTGTATGTGTAGTTTCTATTATTGATGAAGTTCTTGTATCACCTTCCTATGGTTGTACCTACACTATCTCTGTAATCTTATCTGAGTATATTGGAAACCGTGTTTACTGGTATTGGAAGTAGGAAATTCAAAGGGAATACCAAATTTGAGAGACACAGGGTAAAAAAAGAGAAATAACTACAAAAGCAATACTTGCAAAACTGTTTGGTGTAAGTGAACTGAACACCTGGGGGGGGGAGGGAAAGGGGGGGAGGGAGGGGGGCATGAGGGACAAGGCAACAAACAGTACAAGAAATGTATCCAATGCCCAACGTATGATACTGTAACCTCTCTGTACATCAGTTTGATAATAAAAATTTGAGAAAAAAAAAGAGAAATAAGTAAATTCACCTAATAAAACAAAGAGAGCTTTAAGTAAGATTTTGTAAAAGGCCAGGTATGTACAGCTAATACAACTGACATCTGAAATCTGAAGTTAGAGCATTTTTTAAAAAAATAAAGGACTGAAATACCAAGTATATAAGAATCAAAACTACAGGAGAGATAAAGAGGAATCTTGCTTTATGATAACAGAAGTAATCTGCTGGGAAACTCTAACTCTCAAGACGTTTACACATCTAACCACCTAGCCAGAAGTTAAGGGACATAAAATAAAAATAATGATGTATTGTGAGAATTCTTCACAGATTTTTCAGAAAAGAATAAGGAAGGCAAGTGCAGATCACAGTGCATGATGGAACAGCAAAATTAAAAAATTTTAAGTGAATAAGTGTCTACAAAGCCGTTTACCCAGCAAGAAGCCAGTATACATTTTTATACTTATTAAAATTGCATACACTTATTTATTACCAAACCACAAAGGGATTCTCAAGAAATGCCAGAAAATCAGTCATCAATCTTATGCAAGTGATGGTCTCTGACTAAAATTAATACTTTAAATATGCATCAGTATAACTGACATGTACAAAAATGGCTTGAAGCTCTCAGAGGTCTTAAGCATGATAAGAGTGGAGACCACCCCACTGGAGAACTTTGACTTATACATTCTCTCTCCTCCCCTTTCTGCCTCCTATGAAGAAAGTTAATCAGGCTTCAACATACTATACAAGTTCATATTACAACTCTTCATAGAATGGATATAGAATTTGTCAAACATATCCTATTCTATTGTAGGTAATATAACTGCATTAATAGCAAAACTCAGCTAGGATTATATCAGAAACAGATTTTAAGCTCATTCACTTAAGAATTAGCTATAAACAGTTTAATTAAAACATAGCCCACTAGCCAGACACTGGTAGGTCATGTCTGTAATCATAGCTACTCAGGAGGCTGAGTTCTGAGTATTATGGTTTGAAGCTAGCCAGGCAGAAAAGTCTGTGAGATTCTTATCTCCAATTAACCAACAAAACCTAGACCAAACCAAACCAGAAGTGGAGCTGTGGCTCAAGTGGAAGAAAACACTAGCTTTGAGCAAAAATGTTCAAGGACAACACCCAGGCCCTGAGTTCAAGCTCAGGACCAGCCTCCTTACACCCAGAAAAAAAAGAAAAACAACAACAACAACAACAACAACAACAAAACTGTAGCCAGTAAAACCTATCATTATATGAAAAAAATTATCAGGTAGAGTTTATTCCACAGTAATAAGTATTATCTACATGAAAAGTAAATATAAACCATTCATCAGTATAATAAAGGAATTCTATTAATACAGAAAAGAATAATCTAATACAGACAAAACTTGGATATGATTTAATAATATAATATTTAGAATCTCTTACTAAACAGAAATAGAAGCATGTTTCATAATCAGATGCAGGGTATCTATTAATATCACAATAAGTGGTCTAAATTTAGAAGAATCAAATCAGAATAAAAAACAATGCAAGCATATCACTCTAGCAATCAGCATCATTGTCTATAGAAGGCCAGAGAGGAGATGGGGGAGGGACAGAGGGAAACAGAGAAAGAGAAGAGAGAAGGCTATTAAAAAGAGTCTTTATTGATATATCCTTAGATAGGATCATACAATAGAGGGTCATTATATAAGATTAATGTTCACATATGCCAGGAAGAGCAGATTACAAAGGGTAATCAGGAAAAATAATTCCCTTCAATGGCAACCAAATACTAGGCTACTGAGGAATCAGTATAAAAGTAAATTTAAAAGAGTTTTTCAAAGAAAGTTTCAAAGCTTTGCTAAATTTACATAATAGATTAGCCATATTTATGGATAAAATGATTATATGTCAGCAAGTTGTCAGTTCACTTCCTTTATCCATCAATTCATTTGTAATTCCAGTGGAAATTTTGGCTTGTTTTTCTTCAGGAACTTTGGCAAAGTAATTGTAAATGAATACATTTGATGTAATTTCCATCAAACAACTGGAATAATTGAATTGAATTAATTGAAATAATTGTTTTCGTAAAAAACAAAAAAAAACAGAAGAGTTGATTCCTATCATAATGGAGCCTTTTATTGTATTGTTATTAAGGTGGAATGAATTAGAAAAAATGAGCAAGTAATTCACCAGAACACTATCTAAACACTCAGAGAAGATTGAAGTGCATTTGAAAAGTTGTGCAGAGCAGAGGTGGTTCTCAGTACTGGGACATAATAACCCAGGAAAAAAACAAAAAGGAAATACAACTTAGAGTCTATGTTGGAAAATAAAAATAGGTCACTACTTAGACCAAAGGTAAGATTTGTGTTCAGTTTTCTAAAGAAAACAACAACAAAAAGACTCTCAAATTTTCATTGATAATAGATAATATTTCCATTTCTATTATACTTTATTTTTTTTATCTTTAAGTAGTTGTACAAAGAGGTGTCATTTAACAAAATAGTTTATGAATACACTACATTTTAATCCTTGTCACCCCTTCAACATTCTCACTCAGTTTCTTCCTGCCCCTTTCTTTACTCTTCATTTGTTTACCCTTCAGCCCTTGCTCCCCACTCCCTTGCATGTACCAACTTCCTGGTGAAGATTTTGTTCGTCTTTGACCTAGTCTTTCTAAAAGTTTACCCTATTTAAGCTTTCCATAGTCTATTACATTTAAGTTAATTTATCTATAACCACTGTGCACACCACTCAAGGTGTTTACTTACAGATTTATAGGTACATTATTTTTATTATGCAATGGCAGAATGATGCATAAAAGATAACACATAGTGTTAGGTTGCTATTTGACCAGCTTAATACCAGAAATTCCTTTGTGAAATATCCTTTAAAAAGGTAATGGTTATTATTTAGGCTGAAAAATGTTGTTTTTGGCACATTTATTGTTGAATGAATTCAATATTAAAGAAGATACAAAGGACATACAGCCTTCATAAATAAAAGAAGAGTAATACACAAGAAAAATGGACAAATATATCACCAGGAAAGGAAGCCAAAATGGCCCTCATGAGTGAGTTAAAATTTAACCTCACAAGAAGCAGTCACTGACAAAAAATTAAGGAAATGAAAATTAGCATGATAGGGGGCTGGGAATATGGCCTAGTGGTAGAGTGCTTGACCAGCATGCATGAAGCCCTGGGTTCGATTCCTCAGTACCACATATATAGAAAAAGCCAGAAGTGACACTATGGCTCAAGTGATAGAGTGCAAGTCTTGACCAAAAAAAAAAGCCAGGGACAGTGCTCAGGCCCTGAGTTCAAGCCCTAGGACTGGCAAAAAAAGAAAATGGGATGACAGCTTTCCTTTTACATTAATACAAAACTGTAAAAAGTGAAGCTTTTTTCTGGTGGTTCCCACCTGTAATCTTAGCTACTCAGGAGGCTGAGATCTGAGGATTAAAGTTCAAAGCCAGTCAAGGTAGAGAAATGCATGAGACTCCTATCTCCAATTAACCACCAAAAGGCCAGAAGTAGAGTTGTAGCTTAAGTGGTAGAACAATAGCCTTGAACACAAAAGTTTAGCCACAGTGCCCAGGCCCTGAGTTCAAGCCCAGGACCAAAACTGAAAAGAAAAAAAGAGATGTTTTGCTAGTTAATTTAAGGCCTCTAAAACCAATTACTTTCCCCCACAGTGGTATATATAAACAACTGGAAGAAAATTATTATATAAATATTTTTTTTCTGTGAATTATTGTGCTCATAAATTTCAGTGTGTAATTTTTAATGGATAAGAACAGATTTAATAAATTCGACTATGAATGTGGTAAACTGAAAGATAAACTATAAAAGATGCCTGCATTTTTTAGCCCCTTACACCTGTGACTATTTCTTTACATGGTGCAAGGCATTGTGCTGTTGTGATTTAAGGATCTAGATGGGAATATTCTCCTGGATTATTCAAACAGTATTTGTGTAATCATAAGGGACTTTACAAAAGGCAGCAAGAGGCCCTGAGGAAAAAGCAGAAGGCAGAGAAAATGGTACAGGGAGAAGAAGAAATGATTCATAGATAAGTGATCATGAACCAAGAAATAACGGTGCCCTCTAGAAGCTAGATTAAAAAAAAACAAAAACCTATTATCTTCAGGACCTTCCAGAAGGAGTACAGCTCAACTGACATCTTGATTTAAGCTCACTGAGGCTGGCTTTTTGAGCTTCTGACTTTCAGAACTCTATTGTTTTGAGGTACTGCATTTCAGCATTACACGTGTGTGAAGTATAGAGTTTCTGCTCCACAACTCATTAAAAAAAAAATTCTTTCTGTCAATTCCTGATCCATGAGAGTGTTCCACTCCTTAAAGAGTACCCACTCCCCATGTAAAAGATCAGGTTACTGCTGCAGATACTAAGTTTCTTAGGCAGGTTTCTTGTTCTTTATGAGGAATGCCTTCCCTGAGACAGTTTATACTGCTTATCTCTTATCTTCTTGGGCTATCATGAGAATTGATAAATATAGGAACAGGAACAAAGCAATCATTAGGGAAGTAGAGCCATTGCTTCTGTACGTAGGACATGACATTAAGGGTAGCAGTGGCAGCCACATTCAACATGAAAGGAGACTTCCATAAGTTTAGACAAGTTTATGGCATCCCTAGTGAGGCTAATATACAAAACTTCTGTTTCTTCATGTACATGTTCAGCCATGGTAACCCATGCTTCTCCAGGCTCATCCAGCCTTGCCCCTGAGTTTGGAAGAAAGTCAGGACTGCAGAATGTTTGAGTCCTGTCTTTGTGTAACTGGTGATCTGTGAGGTGAGGAAAGGTGACAAATGGTCTGAGAATGGATGACAGCAATCCTGTCTTTGTACTAAGTGACACTACGCTCCTCCAAGCTCCAGGAGCCAGGCTAACTCAGTAGTGCTTACTTGTTTCACATGTCTCTTTGTCCCTTTGCCTTGAGTGGCTTCCTGCCTCAGTGGGAAGTGGAACATTTGTGTTCAGACATAGCCTTTTTTAAAAAATACAATCAAACATGTTGAATACATTGATGTCATGTGGGGAGGTGACTATATAAATTGTCCCACGGAATATGGAACCTCACCTTAGCTCATAAGCAGGTAAGGTGTTCAATTATAACTTTGCCAAAGGTGGTACAAAAAGAGAAAGGGGGAAAACTATTTTAGACATACCTTGTGTTTTTATCTGGGAATTTGGGTATACCAGATTGCTTCATAATGTTTGGATTTATGGCTTTTTGGTAGAACTTTGAGAGAATAGCAACTTTCCTGGTCAGATTCTGATCAGCTGGAAATAATGTTCATGTAACAAACACTACAAGAAAATCAATCAAAATTCAGAGTGAAAGATCACAGTGGGAAAGAGGGATTTGTAATTCGTTAAAGCCTCCTGGTTTGTTTTTAAAGAGAAGGTGGTCTCTTGTTTTACTCAAGTTTTCCTAATGTGATCAGTAAGTTCAAAGATGAAGTGATCCTAGGATATGAAGGATGTAATATTCAGAAATAAAATGTTTTGCTGTCTGCCTGAGGAATAAGTCTGCCTCAGCCCACCTGTCAGGGAACTGTTTTCAGTAGTGTGTGCTCCAAAATACATCTCCAGTTCCTGGGGAGACAAAGCATCCTTATTCTCAGCAGCCTGTGGCCATAACATTCATGTGTATTTAGCTTTGCCTCTGTTTGGCTGACTGCATCCTCTCTGCTACATTTGTTAAGTGGATTGAAGTCATATGTAAGAAAATGCCATAAAATAATCCATTGTTTGGTACAATTCAGATACAGAAATAAAAACATCAGAAACCTTTAATACACTGAGACGTTCTCAAGATCACAAATTTGTAAATGGCAATGATCAAGCCTTTAAGGAACTCATCATACAATATTTTTTGGGAAGATAAGTCTATAGAAGTTAGTTACACAGTAGTTTCAAGAAATGAGTAGAATTTATACATATATGCATATATATGTACATACTTACATTTTCCCTTTTACAAACAATAATGTAGCAGATTAAGCCTTATACCTTGTACATGCTGGGCAAATGTTTTACCATTGAGCTACAATCCTAGCTCAAGAATTTGTATTTTATTATTTGATTTGCAAGAATTAATCTAATTGATAGGATTTATTAATCTAGATTGTTCTCCCTCAAGACAAGTTTTGCTTCATTCTAACCCAAGTGTCTATGTCCCTCCCCTTATCTCAAATTAATATTCTAAACTCCCATCCTCCGGTGTGGTGATATTAGGAGGTAGGAACTTGGGTGTTGATTTGGTAATGCTGGCAGAATTCTCATGAATGGGGAGTGCCCTCATGCAAGAGGCCTCAGAGGAGTCTCTCACCCTTTGCCACCCAGAGAAAGCAAATAGCTATGTGTAGAGACTGGACTTTCACTGGACACCAAGTCTCCTGACTCCTTGACCTTGGACATCACAGCCTGCATAACTGTGAGAAACACATTCTAATTCTCCCAGGAGGACATTGTGATAGCTATAGTTCACAAGTGAGGCAGACACACAATCACCGTCCTGGTTCATGGGAATTAGAGTGAGCTAAGTACAATTGCCTGGTTTTTTTTTTTTTTTTTTTTTACAAGAGTCTTCCCAAAGGCTTGTGTGTGTTTTCTTATTATGCTTTTCTAAGCCATAGTATACTATTAGCATACAATTTGGGCTTCTTATTACCACTTGGACTTTGCTAATCATCAGATAATCACCAGACGATTTTTTGAAAAAACCTTATTTTAAAACTTTAGACCTCTTATTATACATTTTCTAGCTTGTGCATGTATATTTAAGTAGCAGTGGTATGTGGAAATTAAGCCAGTGGTTGGCAAGTTTTACTTTCATTATTTTTATCTGTGTGCAATTACACAGTCCCTAATATATTTTTAATAACAATTCATTTTTTAAAAGACGCAAAGTGCAGAGTCACAGAGACTGGCAGCAGCATGGCATTAATTTCAATATTATTTTCAGAGGGTACATAATGGTTGCCAGGTTTAATCACAGCTATCCATCCTCAGAGGAACAATTCAGTTTGAAACTATTTCAGATATAAAAAGTTCCTTGATCCAAATGTTTGGCAGCCTGGAAGAGGGAAAAATAAGGTTATAATTAGAAACAGAGTTGTCTTATTTTTAAATTTTTAACAAATGTATCTTCCAGAAACCACCTAAGATCACACTCATAGATGTTTATGCATTGCTGTGTGGGTGGAGGGGAGGGAAAAAGAGGGACAGGGAGAGGGAGAGGAAGAGAGAGGGAGAGGGAGGGAGAGAAGGAGGGAGGGAAGAGAGGGAGAAGGAGAGGGAGGACCTTGCTGGTCATTTTTTTCCCCCTGAACAAGTGTGAAGGCCATGTTTTGCCAGTGGGAGCCTGGGTGATTCATTAATTTCTTCTCACCTTATGCAAGAGAGCTTCCTCTCACACCTGAGGTCCTTACACTCTGACCCACTACAGACTTATCTAGGGCCAGTGAAAGCCGCAAAGCAGCAGGCATACATAAAGACCTACTCCCTGTGGGGCATAATGCCTTCAGCATTTCTTCCCATAAAGTGGATGGAATGTGTTAAAGAGATCTAGGATTTACATCCAAACCAAATTGTATTTGAGTTCCAGGTTTACCACTTTGTAGTTGTGTGCCGTTGGTAAAGTTACTTAACTGCTGTGCACATCCATTTTCTCATACAGAAGATGTAATCAATAGTACCTGCTTTGTAAGACAGTTGTGAGAATGAGATTTCATGATGTATACAATGTGCGATGCATAGAAAACTTCAGATAAATGGGACCCGTTTATATACCTGCTATTGACTTTTCTTCTCCATTAAATGCCAGTCAGTCTGAACTCTGGATATCTTGTGTTGTAAGGTGTGCTAATAGAATCCAGTCTGCCTGGGAAGATTGCTTTGAGAAGAAAAGTAGCATTTCCAGGATAGAGTTCCCAGAAAGAAACAAATCTAGCTTGTCTGTTCATGTTGAGGGAGCCATTCTTTTTCATTGAGCTATAATCTTCATGGAAGAACTTACACAAATCTTAAGTGTGTATAGAATATGGAGTTTTTAAAAAGAAAACAAACAAGTATTTGTGTTATAATCACTACTCAGATCAAGAGCCAAAGTACTTTCAGCACCTAGAGAGATCTCCATTCACCTTTTCAGTCATGTTGTCCAAACCATCTAGGGCTATTCTTCTGCCTTATGGCCATAGATTCATTTTACTGGTACTTGAATATAATGTAAGTACTCCTTCCTCCAATATATGACATTTCATTTCTGGTTTCATCTGCTTGTCATGCAATATCTGAGATATACCTGTGTGTCAGTTATTTATTTTACTTCTTAGTAGATATTGAGTTGCTTTCTATCCATGGCTCATATGAAAAGATATTCTCTCTGCATGCATTTGTAGATCTCTTTTGTGGACATATCCTCTCACTTCTCTTGAATAGATCCCTAGGGTTGGAAATGCCAGGTCATAAGGGAAGCAAATTTAATTTTATCAGAATCTGCCAAACTTTGCCACAAAATTGCTCTTACTACCATTCTTTTTAGCAATGTAGCAGGAAAGTACCCATGACCCCAGGCTCCCTAACTTGTAATATTATCTATATTTTAAAGTTTGGCTGTTTCTTGTAGAGTCATGGTAGTATCTTATTGTACATTTAATTCGTGTCTCCTTGTGTAATCCTGAAGCAGACAATCTTTCAGTCATTCAGATACCTTCTTTTGTGAGTCACCTCTTTTTTTTTTTTTTGGCCAGTCCTGGGCCTTGGACTCAGGGCCTGAGCACTGTCCCTGGCTTCTTCCCGCTCAAGGCTAGCACTCTGCCACTTGAGCCACAGCGCCGCTTCTGGCCGTTTTCTGTATATGTGGTGCTGGGGAATCGAACCTAGGGCCTCGTGTATCCGAGGCAGGCACTCTTGCCACTAGGCTATATCCCCAGCCCCTGTGAGTCACCTCTTGATAGAAATAAAAATTTAACCATGGGGGTCTTACAGGTGACTTTCCTGTGTTAAGGACAAACAAGGAAGTACGTTCATTAAAATTAATTAATGAAAAATGAAACAAAACCACATTTTTTTCCAGACCAAGGCTCATTGGCTGCAGAGAACTAGAGGTTTGTTTTAAATGCACACAAGAATCTTCTTCAGTTTGCTTCCAAAATATCCTGTAGTAATATTTTTCTATTGTGTCCATCTTGCTGAGGCAGAGACATCACTGGGGAATGCTTTATTGCTACCTTGTTTTATGCCTGGGGCTGGATGGGTGTTTGCACACAGCAGATATGATTGGGTATTTTAGTGGAAGACAGCGGAGGAGGGAGCTGTCTACAGTCTCTCCTGTTTCTTGTGTCACTGAGATTTTCAGAGACCCTCAGGGTGACATCCAGTGAAAGAGGTGATTTAAGCAGAAACCATCTGGATGGCTATTCTTTGGTGACTGTGATTGAAAATATATTTCAGGAAACAGAGAGTTGTAAGCAGAAATGAATACATAGCTGACAGAATTGTAGGATTTAAGGTTAGAGGAAGCCCTACTGATGAACCTAGTGCAAAAAAATATCTTTATAAGAAAGAAAACTATGCTTACTGACAAGCTGGATTTTCCAAAGTTTGCAGTGGTTCATAGAAGAGTCAGTCTTGAATGTACACCTTAAAAAAATTAAATTTATGGGAGATGAATGTACTCTTCATCATTTTAAAGGTACTTGCTATAACTCTACAAGTAACTATTTATTACTCAAGAGTAGGAACTTACTCCATGTTGTTTCTCCCCCCCCCACCCCTTACACATTCTTAGAAAACCTTAGAATGGGGTTGATGTCCCTTTAGTGGGAAGGGAAATGCAGACAATTGACATCATTTCTTTGTCACAGAGAGTACAGTTGAAAAGGAAGTAATAAAACTGTGCCCTAAAAGCTGGGCACTGGCGGTTCATTCTTGTAATCCTAGCTACTCAGGAGGCTGAGATCTGAAGATTGCAGTTCAAACCCAGCCCAGGCAGGAATGTCCGTGAGACTCTTATCTCCAATTAAACACCAGAAAACTGAAAGCGGCACTGTGGCTCAAGTGGTAGAATGCTACCCTTGAGATGAAGGGCTCAGAGACAGTGTTCAGGTTCATATGTCAAGCCACATGACAGACCACAAAAAATTATGTCCAAAGGAAGACTTCATGGTCAGGCTAGAGATGTTTGTCCCACAATTTTGTAAAAGCCCATGAAAGTCGACAGTCTTGATTCAAATTCCATCTGTACAGTAAGGCACTTCCTGCTGTAATCATGGCAATGAAAACAACCTGGACCTTTATGGCCTCCTAGAAGAAGCAGCCTGGAAGTAGAAAATTCCTGTGGTTAATTTAGTGGGTTGATGACATAAACCAGCACCCAGGCATCTTCTGTCATTCCACATGAAATTCTCAACAGACTGGCTGATGTACGGGCACACAGGAAAGTCTCTCTTGAAGAAAATGTGGATGCCTGGCTTGAAGGAGTGGGGTCATCAGGAGTTCTGTCAGCTTCTTCACAGAGAGCTGTCTGTTGCATGTCCACTGCACAGAGAGTATCTCAGGCTATACCTTTCCTGTAGATGTTTCAGCAAAGTGTCGCATGAAGAAACAGCCAATTCTGCCCCCAGACAGAATACTTCTATGATGATATTGGCCCAGAGCAACCTGTTGGGTTACCTGGGGCTTTGTTCAATGTGCATCACTGTCTGACCTCTCCATTGACCATGTGCATCCTGCTTATTCCCACTTGTTCCACAGATATTTCTCCCTAATCAATAATGGTTCTCTAATGATTTCAGTGATGTCTAGTGCTGGCACTGTCCATCCTGCAGCAGCCTTCAAACTGAGGGATTCTCCAGCTTCTGAAATCACTATCTTGATTCTAGGAGACAGCAGATGATTCCCAAACAGAAAAGGGAAATATTTCTCTGTATTCTGCTTGCAGATTGAGAAAAATCTATCCTTGAAAACACTAATCAGAGTTCCTTTGCCTTGTTATGGGCTGCATTCTGCCACAGCTACAGCTTCCACAAATTATGGGTGAAGTCGAGTGATGCTTTCATTGACTAATCAAGAATCCCCTTCTTAGCCTGTGTTGTGGCTTCCTCCCAGAAACATTGACTGTCCCAAGAACAGTGAATAAAATGAGGGCTTTGAAGGATTAAGGCACGAGGTGAGCATGGAAGAAAGAGGGCAGGATAGAAGGCTGGGGTTGGTATGTACTAGAAAGTGACCACTTTCATGGCATAACCCACAATATTCCCTTAGACACTGAGAATGGCCTCACAGTGAAAATATAGGATAGATAGTATGTTAATACCAATAGTACCAATTCTGTGCACAACTGTTCTTTGCTACAGTGATTTTGTTTTTGTTTGTAGTGGCATGAAATTCATATGGAATAAAATGAACACTCCTTAGTGGTATTCTGTGTATTTGCAGTGCTTTGAAATGATTTCTATCGAATTCCAACATACTTTCATCACCTCAAGGTTTTGTGTTTTCATTCTGTCAATTAAATTGTACATAAATCTTGTCTTAGATAAAGGAGTGGAGGAATGTAGAAGCTTTTTAGGAATGTCACTTTAGTAGAAAGTCAGTGCATCCATCTTCTCAGAAAGTAGACAAGTTCATTATTTGTGTGGCAAATTGATAATCACTATTAATCAGTCACACCACATCCACATACATTAACTACTCTGACAATTGATGTGAGCAAGTCTACACACACACACACACACACACACACACACACACACACCAGTTAAAACAATGTTGAGGGCTGGGGATATGGCCTAGTGGCAAGAGTGCTTGCCTCGTATACATGAGGCCCTGGGTTCGATTCCCCAGCACCACATTTACAGAAAATGGCCCGAAGTGGCGCTGTGGCTCAGGTGGCAGAGTGCTAGCCTTGAGCAGGAAGAAGCCAGGGACAGTGCTCAGGCCCTGAGTCCAAGGCCCAGGACTGGCCAAAAAAACAAAAAAACAAAAACAAAAACAAAAAAACAATGTTGAGATGAGAGTTCCCACCTGAGAGTTATGATATTGGAGATTTGTTTGTAGTACTAAGTGAACTGAACCTGAGCCAAAAAAACATGGACTCTAGGGTTTCCCTCATAGGGACTAATTAGTACAGGTTTAGGCTAGTCACAGAAGAGGATCACAAGAGCCTAATAGCTATTCCCTTATGAACACATAAGATGATGCTAAGTGAAATGAACTCCATGTTATGGAAGTGACTGTTATATCACTGCTGTAATTAGTTTCAACATGCCATGTGAAACCTTAGTTTTTATTGTTGATGATTCTCTTGTATCCCCTTCATGTGGTTGCCCCTGCACTATCACTGTATCTCATCTGAGTACCCTAGATACTGTATATACTGGTATTAGAACTAGGGAAGGGAAAGGGAATATCAAAATTGAGAGACAAATGATAAAAAGACAAACAACTCCAAAAGCAATACCTACAAAACCATTTGGTGTAAATCAACTGAACAACTCATGAGGGGAGGGAGGAGGTAACAAATTGTACAAGAAATGTACCCACTGCCTTACGTATGAAACTGTAACCTCTCTGTATATCACTTTGACAATATATAAGTAATTATTCAGAAAAAAAACATGCTTAGTTCCTTTGTACTACAACCATATAAAAATGACTTGTTCATAGATTGTCAATCATTGATCCAAACCAACTACAAGGATACATCAGCCATATTCAACATGTGTTACGAGGACTGTTGAAAAACAACAGAGAATCTTATCATAACTGTTCATCTCTTACTCTTTGGAAGCTATTTATATAAGTGGATTATTACTGTGAGTAATTTATAAACTTCTAATTAAGTACAATTCCAGCAAATGCTTTTCTATTTATATTTACTTCCATTCACATCTAGTATGAACTTATTTTGAAGCCTTTATCTGCACTAAATTCATATGATGGTGATGATGATGGTGGTGATGGTTACTATTATTTTTAGACATGGTCTCACTATGTTGTCTGGGTGGAACATGAAGTCATAATCTTCTTGGTTCAGCCATCCAATTGCTGCAACTGCAAGAGTATGCCAAGTGTGGTATAAAGGCAGTCATTTTTATTCTATATTTTAAAGTAATACAAAGATAAAGTTTTGAAAGTTAAGTACACGTTTCATAAGAGATTGACAAGTAGTCATTCTGGAAAAAAATGAAAGTGTTGTTGGTTGGGAATCAGTTCATGTATTCAAGTGGAATATTAGAACTTTCAATATCAATGGAAAGAGGAAAAAAGAAAGTAGACAAGAATTATTTTAACACATTCAAGACATCCTAGTAACAAAAAGGAAGACTTAAAATACCAGAACTAATAAAAAATATTTCTATACAACAAAATGGCTAAATAAACAATGTGTAAAAGTATGTAAGATGAGAATGAAGAATATATAATGAAAGCCAGGGGGCCAGTGGTTTATGTCTATAATCTTTGCTTCTTAGGAGGCTAAAACATGGATGATTGAAGTTCAAAACTAGTTCAAGGAAGAAAAGTCTATACAATTCCATCTCTAAATAATGAGCAAAATGCTAGACTGAAGGTGTGGCTCCATGAGCTATGAGCAAGAAAGAAAGCTGAATGAGCCTGAGGTCCTCTGAATTCAAACCCTGGTACATTATAAAAATAACATATGACTGGATAAAATAAAATTATACAATACAAAATAGCTACATAATTTAAAGAGCATGTTGAAAGGTCAATAAATGTAATATACTAAAGATCACCCAAAATTCAATATATAGAAATTCAAAGCAAATCATAGTATCATTGCAAACCAATAAAGTTGGAAAAGACTTGTGAGGTCAAGTGATGAAGAGGATATGGGCAAATATCATCTCTTCTGGATACTCAGAGAGCAGTACTAACTGATTCAACTACTTTATTGGGCAGCTTTTAAATTACTACATATAAACAAATATATACATACCCAATTCTCTTTTTCTTAATTATAAATTAGAGAAATCTAGACATCACCAGAAAACATATATGTTGATGTGCATTCTACTACTGTGGGCAATACTGGTATTTAAGAACAACTTGAAATCATATAGGCAAGAACACTATTCTGTTTTTAATACTAGGGAGGATTAGATGCTCTGAAAAGCTTTATGCTATTATGAAAATGATATTGAAGAGATGATAAGAAAACTATGAAGGAAAAATTATGAGGAGAAAGTTGAGAGAGAATAGCTGACTCAAATATTGTTGTCATAGGCATAAATGTGAATCAATTGAACTCTGTAGTTAAAACATAAGGATTACCAAACTGGATTTTTAGAAAGTAAGAAATATAGTAAATAAAATAAGTGAAACTAACAGAGGGAAATCAACTGAACTCATATGCTAATTATTTGACTCACACTTCAAATGTCAAAACACACTCTGTCTAATATTTTTTAAAATCAGTTCTGAAAGCATTTAGTATTTAATAAAACAGCTTATATGCAATGATTTTTGCACCCTCTTTTTAAAGTTCAAGTCTCTTCCCCATTTGTTTCTATGGAATTGTCTGATTTTTTTTCTAATTGATTTGTAGGAGCAATATACTCTGGGTATAAGTGTATCATGAATCACAAATACTGAAGACATATATTTCCATTTTTTGCTTGGCTTGCATTTTTACTCCCTTAGAGATATTACAATTCTTATTTTAATACCAGTGTTTCAGTATAGACTCATATGTTACTATAAAATTGTTGTTTCTTTTATGAAAACATCATTTTGCACTGTTTCTAAAGCTTAGTATAAGCAATCCCATTCCAAGGTATGTACCCAACAGAGGCCAATAGAAAATCTTCATTGTTCCATTATTCACAATAGCTAGAAACAGACAAAACTAAATGTACACCAAGTGTACATTGAATAAAAATTATATGTACAAAATGGAGCAAGACCAGCAACTCACTGCCTTATACACACCCAAGATTCACTGGTGTGCCTTCATGTCTTCCCCTCACTTTGTTTATTTACGAAGAATGTAATTGAATGAACTATCGCTACAGGTAAAACTTGAATTAATTTCACTCATATGATTTGTAGAAGTAAATCATGCTAACACATCACTCATCGAAAGATATTAAAAAGAGCTGGGCACTGGTAGCTCAGGCCTGTAATCCTAGTTCCTCAGGAGGCTAAGATTTGAGAATCGTAGTTTGAAGCCAGTCCAGGCAGGAAAGTCCTTGAGCCTCTTATCTTCAATGAGCCAGCAAAAGGCCAGAAGTGGAGATGTGGCTCAAGTGGTAGAGTACCAGCTTTGATTGGGAAACACCAAAGTGAGAGCTTGAGGACCCGAGTTGAAGCCCCAATACTGGCACAAAATATAATAATAAATAAAAAGTTCCCAAAGCCTTCTTTGGTGTCAAAAGTGAGGGCTAGGGAAAAGATGGCAGTAGTGAGTAAGGAGGGACAAGTCCTGTGAGTAGGGGAGGTACTCTATATGATGCTGGTTATATGGGCCTGCTCATTTAAAAAGGTGTCATTTAGTTATTGAAGGCACATTTCTTCACATATTCCTTCACATGCTCTACTTCAATAAAACATTATTTTCAAATATAAAGTGATGTCAACATTAGTTTAATATGTGTGCCTGATAAACAGGTAAGCATATGTTTCATTAGGTTCTGTACCTTCCTCATTTTCTGGAATAATAATTAAGCATAAAAGAACAGCAAAGTGAAACTATTAATAAGCAACCATTCTCATGAAAAAGAAATGAGCTTTTGTGTGCAGGAAACGTTATCTTTGAAGATGTTAGTGATCGATTAGCTTGTTACATGTATGCATTAGTTGAGTGGAATTTAACCCATTTTTTCTTTCCCTGCCCTCTCTTTCAAATGTCTCACCACTTCCTGTGGCACAGTGGTGTACACCTTTAATCTCAGCAGTTTAGAGTATGAGACAAGCCTGGGTTATGGAGTGAAATACATAGTGAGAGTTTGTGTCTTCCTGACATTGTCAATGAAGTAAGAATGACTGTTTTTCCCCCCCCTGAAAATCCAAAATAAAGGACCCACATATTTATTGTAGTGTCTTTTGGCTGCTATTAAAAATGACTTAGTAGATCTTTTTTTTCTGAGGGGCTGGAGTGAGGAATCAGGTCAGCTGGTATAGGCCGCCTTGTGTGTTCATAAGGCAACTAGACCAAGGCCACCACTCATGATACTTACATGGAGTGGGGAGGAGAGCAGGGGGTGGGGGGCCGGAATTTAACATATGGGTTTGGGAGGATTCTCCTACACTGCACAGACTCTACTCAGTCTTGGGAGTCTGAAAGAGAAGGCCTTTACTTTGCTATCTCGCACTGCCACCTAGCAGGAGGTGCTATTTTTTTAAGTCAATGATTCATAATGTTCAGAAATATAGCAACTGTCTGGAGTAAAAGAGGAAACCCATCCTGATTTCCACACTCACAAATGGTTGGCCACCTGAGGGACAAGACATGGTCTTTACCACCATAAGCTTTGATCCTTCCTTGTAAAAGGATCTTAACTCTGCAGGCAGAGCTGAAATCCTTTTGGAGAAATCTCTCGTTTCCTCTGAGCGGGTTGCACAATGCCCAAGTCTGCACAGTGAATCCTCCCCTGTCTTCCAGTAAGCAATGATGGCTTCCCTCACAGTGGTTCCTGGGTGACACATCTTCTGGTTCGCTGACCTCCAGTTCTATTCTGCTCTCCTTCCCCTGCACCCCTCACTAGTATTCATACAGGAGCAGAATTGCTGTGAGATTTACTTACAGGAACTTTCCGAAACCAATGTCACTTTTTTCCCTTCACCAACCACAAGGAAGAGCAACATTTCCAAGTTCCTCTTTAGCTGCCTTCTTGCTTAGCATCTCTATTTACTATTTCAGCTTCATTTTGGCAGTCATTACCAGTGGTAAGGACATCCTTTAGGCTTAGCTTGACAGAAATGTAGATAAACTGGTTGAATAATGACACATCATTTTACGATTATGATAAACCCATTTAACTTGTAATTTTAATCCAGTTTATGAGTCAGCGCAAGGGTCTTAGTGTGCTGTTTCATAGTTCATCATCCACTTCAAATTAAACTATATTTGGCCACTGTCCCCAAGAGAATGTGTAAAAGCTAGCTAGAGAAATATCATTTGGAGATTCTTGTGTATTACAATAAAAAATATTACCAATGGGCTTGTACTCTCATTTTACCTGATTGTTTTTGAAACTTCCTGGATATTCTAATGAAAATAATAGAAAAATTAGATACAAAGAAACTTCTGAGACTGTAAAGGAGGTTGTCTAGTAAAGTTACAGATTATATACTTGTTTATAATGTTCCTTTAAAGAAATTCCATGTTTTTTACAAGAAGTGGAAAATTAAAGATAGACTAAAATGTCACATTTTTTGGCAAGAATGGGATGCCTAAGTGAATTCTGGCAATGGAGTTTAGGAACTTCACAATCTCCATTTTCTTGTGAAGTGTTCCTTTGTTAATGCCCTGACCTGGCTTGGTCTAACTGGATTTAAATAGTTTATCATAGGAAACCTTCACTTGTCTTATTTTTCACCCTCGGCAATAATATCACTGAGCATTATGCCTGAAACTCCTTGCCAAAAGACAAATATTATCAGCTGAATAGCTGTCTCATCACCATGTCCATAATGGAATAGATGAGAAGCTTTATTGGTAATAATGGTCCTGAGTTTTCCTCAGTATGCAGACATCAGAGATGGCTGGTTCCTGTTAGTGTCACATTAGGTATTTTGTTAACCTGGTGAGATTGGGGCAGAGGGAAAGAGTTGTCAGGAAGTGTCATATCTACTTCTACCAGAGCAAAAATTATAGTATCCTTGATCCTTTCTCCGTGGAGAAAGAAATAGCAGGGTTTTATCCAAAAACTTTGCATAATTTGGGCAAGACCTCAATCAATAGTCATAGATCAGTAATTATTCTCATGGAGAAATGACTCTCTCTTTGTGTATGTATGCATGTATGTATGTATGTATGTATGTATTTATGTATGCATGCATGCATGCATGTATGGATGGCTGGATGGTATAATCTGTCTGTCATCTATCTATATATCTGTGTCTATCATCTATCATGTATGTATGCATGTATACATATATCCCCAGCATCATTATCTATCATATATGTACATATGTATGTATCTATCCATCATCATCTATCTATCATCTCACAATGTCTTATTATGAGCCAAGCACCTTTCTAAGTGCTTTGAAATATTAATTCCGGGTAAAAGGGGAGACATTTACAGTGAGAGTAGACACTGTTATTTCTGATCTAAAAGGAAATGACTAGTGATGATATAATGTTTTTTAAATGGTAAAAATTCTCTGCAATTATGAGCTGTGAAATAAGGGAGACATAAATTATAGACCTGGGTAGACAATCCCTTTAACCTGTCTTGAAATAATTATTAGATGCTGCTTTCTTCCATTTGTCTGTAGTCTTAGACAATTATTTTTGTGTTTGTGAATAGCTGCCCCCAAATGAGTATAAGACTCAGAGGAGCAAAGGGAACCCAAATGTTGCTATTCTGCTTTATTGATCAATGTAATTTACAGATGGAATGGATTTACCACTCATTTTGTAAAGTCCCTTTGTGTTCCACAAAAGCCAGTAAATGTACTTTTTTTTTTTTTTCTTTCTAGTCCTGTGGATTGAATTCTGGGCCCGGAGACTGTCCCTGAGCTGCTTTTGCTCAAGGCTAGCACTCCACCACTTGAGCCACAGAGGCACTTCCAGCTTTTTCTGTGATTAATTGGAGATAAGAGTCACAGACATTTTGCCCTGGCTGGCTTCTAACTGTGACCTTCAGATCTCAGCCTCCTGAGTAGCTGTTACAAACATGAACCACTGGTTCCTGCCTTCCTTCCTTCCTTCCTTCCTTTCTTCCTTCCTTCCTTCCTTCCTTCCTTTCTTCCTTCTTTCCTTCCTTCTTTTTTATTTTGTGTGTAAAACATGGATCGCATTTCCAAACATTGGAATCACTGGTTATTTTATTGTTCCCAGTGTCTTATTCTCTCTAGTTCTATAATGTAGGGCTTTCCTTGATTGCTACCTCCTGGAAGAGATGGGCTCTTTATGAAATATAGTGGAAACTATTTGCTTCAATGGCCAATGGTCCTCAAAGACCAAGTTGATGGCAGGACACTGGTGATAATTCTAAATATCATTCTGAAAACTACCAGAATCAGGGAGGACCATCTCATTAACAGACCACCAACTCTGTTTATCTGCACTTTAATAGATTATTTTAAATAGCAGCAATAGCTAAAATATTTTAAGAGGAAATACTTTAAGAATTAGTTTAATTACTGCAAGTCTGTAAATAAATGGTTAGAGCCATCTATCCAATAGAAATGTCTGTGTTCATGGAAATGTTGTATTATCTGTACTGTCTAAAGGTGAAGCCATTGTACACATGCCTATTTGCACTTGATGTATGGCTACTAGGATCACAGAATGATGTTTTTAATTTTATTTAAATTTAATTCATTTGAAAGTTATTGTAAAGACTCACATTGAAAGTTCATTTTGAAAATGTCTGTATGTCAGTAGCCTCAAAGTGACTGGCTGGAAAAGTTAACATTTTGTTAAAAGTCACAATAAAACATTACACTCATTCAAAACTTTTTTGTGCTAGAAGAACTAAAAATAAAGACTTTTAACTGATTTCTATTTATAAAATTTACTGAATTATGTCAAATGAGACATGTGCCCTAAATCACCTCCTGTACTACACAACACTGTATAAATTGAGGAAAATATTACTAATTCATGTCACTTACACCATGGGGTTGGGGGGGGGAAGAGTTTTGGATTTCTTAAAAAGCTTGTTAAGTCACTGTGGTTTTTGTTTGTTTGTTTGTTTGTTTTTTGCCAGTGCTGGGCCTTGAACTCAGGGCCTGAGCACTGTCCCTGGCTTCCTTTTGCTCAAGGCTAGCACTCTGCCACTTGAGCCACAGTGCCACTTCTGGCTGTTTTCTATATATGTGGTGCTGGGGAATCGAACCCAGGGCTTTCATGTATACGAGGCAAGCTCTCTTGCCACTAGCCCATATTCCCAGCCTCTGTCACTGTGTTGTTGTTTTTTAAAGCATATTAAAGGATATAATATTAATTCAGTTTTACAGCAGAGAAAATAATCCCTGCTTTCAACACCTGTAGATATAGTAGAATCTATTCTGATCTTCAATTTCTTTAGGCACTTAGAACATTAAATGTTCAAGTGTATTCATAATCCTTCAGTTTGTTTGGCCTTTAACCCTGCTGTATGTGGCCAGAATACAAAGATGATTCTCCTGGGCCTGTGTGAGGCAGAGGGTAATGGCTGCTCAGGGCTGCCTCCTGTGTGAGAAGCAGTTTGACTTCAGGGCAGAGATAGTTTTCTCTTGTTTGAGGACTACAGTACTTTGCAAACTAATGTGCTGTAACTATATCCTATGTTACCTCCCTTCAGTTATTTTTCTTTACTTTTTGACACAAAAGAGAATACACGGTGCAGAATTCACAGATATTCTAGCTGCTTGTATTCAAGAAAATAGGTAGTCATCTCAGGTTCTTTGGGTCAGTTCATTCATTCATTCTACACCCACTCTTACTCTGAGAAGAGATCTTAAAATTTTGTGATAGAAGCCTGATACTCTTACATGGGGATGGTGAGGCAGAACCCTGCTGGTTTTCTATTCTTGCTTATGAGTTCTGACATTGAATGAGGCTATATTTTGTGCTGTTTTGTCTACCTCTTTCTGGTCCTGGGTAGATGCAGGCAATAATGCAGCATCTCTTCATCCCTGGTTACAGGTTCGGGAGGCAACATGAATACCCTCATAAGCCCTGAAGAGTAAACAAAACACTCCTTGGGAAGAAAATATTGTCTAACAGTAGGAACTCCAGATAAACAATCACAACATGTAGTAATAGAGAAAATGTGGATTCTAAAGGCAAGGTAGAAGAGATACAATTCATCCAGGTTTGGGGAATTAAAAAGACAATAAACTAATAGGCGACACTTGACTTGAGAGTATTGAAGGATGAGTAAGAAATTTTCGAAGTAACAAAGGGCAGAAGAGAACAGAGTTGCTAAAATAAATCCATGGAGAAAGGTATTCAAGCAGGCAATAAAGGAAAAAAAACAAAACAAAACAAAGAAAAATCCCCAGCAACAACAACAACAACAACAAAAACCTGCTATTTTCTTAATCCTTGTCTCTGTTAGATTTTAAAGTGTAAGAGTCCTTACCTGTGTTCTTATTTTCTTTTTATGCTTTTTCTTAAGTTGATGTATGTGTCATGCCAAATAGTGTTTGTGCAGAAAATTTCCTAATCCATTAATATTCGAGGGGTTTTCAAATTTTCCATCTGAGTGACAACAGTAAACCCACTGACCTCTCAAAAGGTTGGTAAGCCAAAGAGTACACAGTAGCAGACATCTTGAATGCTGGCTATTTATAGAAAGATGAGCTAGCTCACTTAGAGTAATTACTAAGGAATATTGGGGAGAAAGTATGGATTGAATTCTCATTTATTAGTTCAGAATAAAACCAATTGTAATCTATGGATAAAGGATAGCGATTTTTTTTTAAGTAAACCCTTTTGTCCTGCTAAAGCAGACTTCAACATCTGAGCTGCTTGAGTGCTGAATCATTCCAATTGTGGCTCAATGCCTGAAACTCAATTTCTATTGTTTCACATCCTCCAGAACTCTGCCTGTTCTGGCAGAAGTGTGCCTTATCGAGTTTTGCTTGATTTGCTCTTCTTTTTGAGTCTGATGGAGGTTCTTATTCTTTTTAGCACCCATTTGTTTCTCCTTCAGGGGAAGAGATTGCTTAGTTAGCTCAGTTTTATTTTTCTCATGGGTTTTTCCTCAGGATGATTTTTTATTAAAGAAGCCCTTGCAAACAGAAATGTGGCCTCTTAAGTGGACCCTAACAATGTCTTTTGTGAACAGCTAACCTCTTATATAACTCTGAGTATTTGTCAGACTCTTCTAAATGCTTCCTAGGAGCTAAGTGTCTTTCAAAGACTAAAAAGGAAACTATTATCACTATTAGCCTCATTTTATACATTAAGAAATGGAGTCACTTATGAAATGATAAACCCTTCTGTACAATACCTTTATAATAACACTAAGATTATATTTTGAAAAAGAAAAAACCAAAGTCATTACATTCAATGCAGTTATTATATTCAATGTATATTTAGCCAATCAACTACAGGACATGAATGTAGGGAGGCTGAGGGAATAGGGAGAACAACGGAAGGGGTGACATTGATCAAGAGGCATTGCACTGGTAACCTGACTTACGGAGTTGTAACCTACCTCTTTGTACAACTAGTTAATAATTAAAAAAAAAAAAAAGAAATGAGACACAGCAATAAAAGACAGGATCTTGTAAAAGCTCTCAGAGACCAGTGGCAGAATTTAGCTGCCATCACAGATGTCTGTGCTTCTAACCAGGCTCTATAGCTTATCATTAAAAACCAGTGGAAAGACTTGGAGAAAATGAGAGAGGAGGTGACACTCTTCAAAAAGAAATGTACCTATTACCTGTCTTATGTAACTGTAATCCCTCTGTACATCACCTTTACAATAAAAAAACCCTAAACATTTTCTCCCTAAATAAAGTGAAAATTAATGAGAAAAACAAAACTCAAATCCCAAAACAACAATAACCAAAAGCCAGTGTTTAGGAAATGGCACTGTGGGCTGTGGCTCAAGTTGTAGATTCCTAGCCTTGAGCAAGTAAAGCCCAGGGACAGTGTCAGTCCCTGAGTTCAAGCCCCAGGACCAGCACAAACAAACCAACAAATAGTATTGATACAAATTAACATCTTATTGTGCACATGCTTCACAGAAGGCAAGACTTTTAATTTACTATGAGATAACTAAGGTGCATAAGGTCTATATAACCAGCACATGGACACAGAACTGGTACTTGGCTGAGAAGGGCTTCAGTTGCTCCTGTCTTTAACCTCAAACTCCTTCACTTTAACCACCACATTGAGCATCACTTATTTCAGGCAGTGATCCCGATCTCAATCTCCAGACCTGACTTTCTTGCCTGATTGATCTTTCTCTGGCTCATCACCTTAAATATGAGCCATGTAACTTGTGGGTATGGATGGGAGGGAGAACACAGGGAAAAGTGAAGGAAGGGGTGACATTGCCCACAAAGCATTGTACTCATAGTCTTGACTTAGGAAATTGTAACCCTTAACTACAACTGTTTAAAAATGACAATAAAAACTAATATCTCCACTCTAGTGATTGCCAGCTCCGATTTCATCTTGAATTTCGACATTCATATATTCTGGGGATCAGTACATATTTCCTTATGAGACTTAGGTAAGCAAAATACTTTGTGGGTACGGCTATGTCTCCAATGCTGTGAGTACTTAGGTCCCCAGTTGGCAAATATTTCCTGGTTATTCCTTGTTAGATGAATTAATTAGTGTAAGTGAAACACTGTGACTGAAAGGATAAGGTAGACTGTCCACAGAAATCTTTTGAGGAGTGAACAAACATATTCTAATGAGTGACATGTGACTTGGGTACTGAAGGTTGAGTAGAAAATTTAACAAGGAGAAGAAGGGACTAGAATTGCTCAAATAAGTCCGTGGTATATATATATATATATATATATACTATAATATATATGTTATATATTATATAATATAGAATCATATAAGTTATATATATTTTTTCCATTTCCATTTTCTTAATCCTTATGTCTGGTTAGACCTTTCAGGCTAAGAGTGCTTTTTTCTGCTCTCTTTCTAATGAATATTTAGTGCATAGTATAAGGGTCAAGCTCTCCTCAAAATCTTGATGTGCAACAGAAATGGCACTTCTTTCTTTTTCATAAATATAGTACTTTGAAAATAGATATGTCTGAAAATATATACAGTCATTACTATTTCTGGTATTGGTTTTGATGCTCATATTTAATTAGCATAGTATTTGGTGCCAGACAAAATTGGGTTTAAATAGTAATTCTTCTCTCAGAAGTTCTATAATAATATGCAAATCCTTTCAAAGCTCAGCCTGTTTCCTTATTTATAAATATGCATGTATTACAAGTCACACATCAGATCATAACATTATAAAGATTAATAACACACATTCAAAATAATTACTGTTTCACACTACTAGTTGCTCTGTTAGTGGCTGTTGCTGATGTTCTCTTGTTTAATTCACATCATTTTCCATCACCTAGGCCCAAGAAATCATAAACATCATATGAGACTGGCACTTGCATTAATCTCATACTTAAATGGTTCCTTTGAGCAGGGCATCACCTAGGTAGTGGGTACTGACACATGTTAAAGGCAAGCATCCAGCACTCTCTGGAATAGCAAGCCAGCTCAAATAAGTAATCAAAGAACTTTCTGAGTCTAGTGTTACTTACTCTAGGCCCTGGGCAATAATGAGAAGTTCCACTTTTAGGAGGTTATCTTGTAGTTAACAGGAAAATACATTCAAAGGGATAGGAAACATAAATTTTATTTGAATACCTTAGGTTTTAGAAATATGGCACTCAGTTCTACTGAGTGCTAGATATCTTCTAAGGCTCCCTTCCTTCCATTATAATCCTCGTCTCAGAAAATGATGAGTCATTTTGTTGACATTTAGATGTGAGAGAAGATGTCAGATGCTGCTGAAAGAAAGTGTTCCATGTTCTCAGAGCCCAGCACAGAGCCTGGCCTATCAGGCATGTCTGTCCATAAGACAGATTGAATGATTAAACTAGTGAATAAAACAACCCCCCAAAATGAATCAGAATGTGAAGGAATGTAGAATTTCAGTGATGCTGATGAGTTCTCCCCTGCCTTTTATTTTCCCTGCCCGCAACTGGTTGAACAAGAAGAAAAACAAACCCATCAGTATTATGTTGATGCTCAGAATAAGATCCAAAATGGCACAGTTGGAGTGAGATTATTTTACCTACTCTAAGAAAGATCATAGAAGTACTTTCCTAGAACCATTAATTCTTATTTGGTCCAACATTTTATTTAGAAGCAATGTTTTATCTAGGTTTTGTTTAGGTCCTGTTCCTAATGTCTGATTCTGTAGAGTGGAATGTTGGTCCACTCTTAAGAATCATCTGGAAATCTAACAAAATGCCGAAATCTGATCCTGAAGGATTGTAGAGCTGTCTGTCAAACTCTCAGCCGATGTGGAGCCTCAAGGTTTGTGGGCAATATTTTGCATACCCAGGGCTTAGATTTAATCCGACAAATTGCAAGCTCTTCCTTGTTGAAGAACCCATCACTATATATGTATGGTGTTTCTATGCTAATCCCTACTAGTTTCAGAACCAACCCAGAATAGAGGTCATGAACTTCTTTCAAGAAATTAACTTCTTCTCAGTGCTAGTGACTCATGTCTATAATCTTAGCTACTCAAGAGGCTGAGGCCTGAGGATCACAGTTTGGAGTCAACCAAAACAGGAAAGTTGCTGAGACTTTTTATCTCCAATTTAGAAAAAAAAAAAAAATCCCAGCAGTGGATCTGTGGCACAAATGGTAGAGTGCTACCATTGAGCAAAAAAGCTCAGTGATACAATGCTCAGGCCCTGAGTTCAAGCCCTAGGACTGGCACAACACACACACACACACACACACACACACACACACACACAGATTAACAAGTCTAAAGAGCTGAATGGGGCTGGGAATATGGCCTTGTGGCAATGTGCTCACCTCATATGCATGAAGCCCTGGGTTTGATTCCTCAGCACCACATATATAGAAAAAGCTGGAAGTGGTGTTGTGGCTCAAGTGGTAGAGTGCTAGTCCTGAGCAAAAAAGAAGACAGGGACAGTGCTCAGGCCCTGAGTTCAAGCCCTAGGACTGGCAAAAAAGAAAAAGAAAAAAAAACACAGAAAAACAAAAAAGAGCTGAATGAAGGCTACCTTCTGTGATTATTGCATCTGAGAAGGGCTTTCAAATTACACATTTACAGTGTTGTCTCATAGATATTATAATTATTTATTACAGATAATATCTTCATGGAACTAACAAGTGAATGAAAAAACATAGATAGCCTTGTAATTCTTAGCAGACCTCAAATAGTGAACTTAGCCAGGAAGAATTCAAATATAACCTTGTGGTACTTTTGTATGGCATCAAGAAGGAGTGGTATATTAAAAAAAAAAGAATGAAGGTTATAATGAGACAGTTGTTAAAGCACGTTTGGGTTTATGTGACTTAGTGATGCAATTTCCTTTAGATAATTATTCAGTTAAACAATCTTATCTACTAAATCTTCAGTGTGACTTATAACTTTATATATGTTTTGAAAACATATTAGCAAATGGCAAAAAACTGCTTGAATTTTTAATCAAAATAAATTATCAGTCGAATTTTTTCCTGTTTTATTCCAACATTTTGTTTAGTATCATCCCTACCATGCCATGCATAATGTGTTTTTATTTTGTACATTTTGTCACTTGACAATGTGTTGATATATTTTAGAAAATAATTCTAATGCATAATACCAAGCATTTTCCAGTGCTTGAAATGAAAAGCTATTTAACCATTGCCTATGAATAAAAAGAAAGAAAATGCTCAGGGAAGAATCTGTCAAGATGTTTCTGTAGGTTATGTTATTGCTCAATGATAATGTATTCTTCCTTCTAAAAAGATGTTAACAAAGAACTTGTTACTGATATTAACTGGAAAGACAATTAGAAGCTGGGAAAAAAAAAAGAAGGATGGCAGGACATGGGTTCTCTCTTTTTAATCTCTTTCTCAGGCATTATTAGGTGTAATCCTGGAAATACTTAAAGACTGTCTTATGTCAGAAATGAGAGGTATTTTAAGAAAAATAAGGAGACACATACTACAACATGCTAAAATGGCAGATGTTTACAGAAGATTATTTTATCTAGGGCATTGCAAAAAACTGTGCGCTCAGCTTTCTGAGGAAAAAAAAAGTCAAGCAAGACTAACTGATAGTGATGTGGTAGCGATATTTATTTTCCTGGTCTTACTTTGCCAAGAACTAAAAGAATTCTTAATAAAGTTTGCACTAGCAGGGCGGAGCTAGATTATATACACACCCTCTCTTTTCCCTTCTTTCTTCACCTGCCAAGAGTCACTTTGCATAACAGACCATGTTTAATGACTATGAGAGTGGCTCTCCAGGACAACTCCATTGATGAAGTCTCAGGAATTTCCCCTGGTAGTTCTGTTTTTGTAGTTCTCAAAACACTACACCATTCTTGGGAAGAGGAAGGGGAAAGGCTTTCCCACCAGTCTTATCTCTTTTGCCAAGAAATTACAAAATCATTCCTTCCCTCACATTACTTGAAGCAAATCACACATTTAGTTGAGGTAAATGGAACACATCTGCTTTCAAAGGGTTATGAGGTACAATCCTACTTTGTGCAAGGAAGAAATGTCTTCTACAAGTTTTAGCTACTCAAGTATTTCTGATTTCTTTCTTTTCCTTCTACTTGTGTTTTTGCCAGTTCTGCTCTCTCACTTAGATCACTGGTCCAGCCTTGTGCATGAGAATGTTCTCCGTAGCATCTTCTCACCTCTGTCATGTACACATTCACAAAATAATTTTTCTAAAGACAGAGAGTTCCTCATCTAATTTCTGCCTCAAATTATTCACAATTTCACTCCTAGCCCAGCTCCTGATGTAGCATGAAGGGTAAAGTTATTCTTGGGACCCAATGAGGAGCAGAGAGTAAAAATCAGTCATCCCTGTAGCTTAGAAACTCTGGGAAAATTGCTGAGAAATACTCAAGAAGAAGCATAAGCTATCAATCACTCAATAAAATAAAATGATAGATGGATTGTATTATTCATTCGGACAGAAAAATGATAGATGGATTGTATTATTCATTCAGACATTAAAAATATCCAATCTAGGTGCTGGTGGGATGGCCCACAGGAAGATTATAGACAGTCAAGAAAGTGGCAGACAGGTGTCATTTCAGTTACAGAGACCACAGATATGAGAATTTAGGATCATTGGCTATGTATCACCACAGCAGGCAGATATCAGCATGGCATAGTCAAAAACATGAAACTGGAGCCCCATCACTGGGCAATGTTAGGAGCTAGGTATCTCCTGAGGCATGACAGGTTAGTAGGGTAGTGGCTCATGTGAGAAAAGATGCTTGGTATACCCAATGGATCACAAACCAGGCCATACTAAAGTCACCAACACAACCATGTTTATTACAGCATTGTTACCAGAGCCAAGATACGGAATCAACTTAGATGTCCCTTCTCATTCATCAGAGAGAATGACATTGTACCATTTGTAAGGAAATGGAAGGACTTGGAAAAAATCGTATTAAGCAAAGTAAGCCAGCACTATAGAAACATAGGCTGGGTGGTTTCCCTCATTTGTGATCATTAGAATATGCCTATGGATATATATAAATACACAGAATGGCTAAAATAAATAAATAGCATTCAAACATAACATTCAGATATAATTTACCATAAGTAATATAGAACCCTAGTTATTAGCATACAGAGGTCAAAGAAGGCTATGTATAGGAGTGGTGGACAGAAGTTCAATAGCTATGGACATATGATCATATAAAATAATATTCTATGAAATGAATCCCAAGAAAAGGAAAAAAAAGACTCTTTAGTTGCCATTGTTGCTGTTTTTGTTCTCTTTTCCTTTTGTATTGTGTATTACTTTGTATCTGGGAGGGGAAGAAAGGGCACATAATATGGAGTAAGGATGAACCAATACAACAGAGATACTCACCAGACCCTTGGTAGAAAATTAACTGGATATCATATAGGTGGGGATGGGAGGGAAAGACCGGGGGAGAGAGTGATGGAAGGGGACATATGGTTCAAAAAGAATTTTACTGATTGTACCTGATTCATGGAACTGGAACACTGTATATAAACTCTACAAAATCAATTTAAAGAAAGATAATTTTTAAAGCGACCAAAGGGGAGCGACAAAGAAAAGATGCCTGGGACTCAGAGACAACATGTGTCTTCTAGGAGGAGGAGGCTTTTAAATCTTCCCTGCTGTTTCAAGTGAAACATTCAGAACCCCAATAGGTAAGTTAGTTGACAACAGAACTGACTGAGTGGAAATGACTCTTTCTCCTCTGCCTGTAGAACAGCAATCCTGAAAGTAATTTCTCAGCTCCACTGAGAAATGTTCAGGGTTAAAGGAACATACAGATGTAACAATGCTAAAATTACTCCAAGTATGTTGTCACAGTCCATTTAGATAGCCTGAACAAAATACATTAGACTGGGTAATTTATCAAGAGTGGAGAATTAGCTCTCACTGTTTTGAAAGCTGGCAAGTCTAAGATCAAGACAGCAGTAGATTCAGTGTCTAGTGAGGGTTTGGCCTTTGCATCAAAGATGCCAACTTTTGCATCACTCCGTTGTAGGCAAAGGCTAGACAATTCCCTTCGACCTTTATAAGGACCTTATTTGACTTGTGCGAGCACAGGCACTGTGCCCGCATCACCTCCCAAAGTACCCCAGTTCTTCACACCATGCTACTGAGCAATACGTTCAGATCATATGCACTTCACCTACACTGGCTCCTTACTTCTGCCAGGCTTTTCATCCCTGCCATTCCATAGAAATTGTCCAAGTTCACTGAGAATTCCAGTGAAATTCCAGCCAAAGAGCATGTCTCTCTCCACATCCAGCTCGGTAGCTAGTTGGCATGTCCCAATTTTCCTCCTTTTCTAGGAAAAAAAATATTTTTAACCTTTCTGATTTCTGTGGTACTTTATTATTTTCTTCCCTTTCCTTATCTCCAGTCTTCTTTGCTGGCTTCTCCTCCCTGCCTTAACTCAAAATATGGATAGTCCACATACATGTAAACATTGCCTATTCCTTCCCATCTCTCCATTCTCCCATAAGGTAATCTCACCCAGCCTATTATTATTTAGCATCTTTCTCAGTGTCTGTGTCTTTTGTGGTAGCTGCCTCCTGACCTGATCTGCATTGGCTTTCCTCATAGCTGACTCTTCATGCGTGAGATCTCAGATAAAATAACCCTCTCAGGGAATCCTGGGCAATTAACAGTGTAAAATAAAGTCCTTCCTGTCCCACTTTTCTCTCTCACAGAATCTATAAGTTTCCTTAATAACACCACAATCTGTAATTTGATGGTGTGTTTATCTCTCTCTCTCCCACTCTCACTATGTTTCTGAGCTTTTCTCTCCCAAGGTTGGTGCTCTACCACCTGAGCCACAGCTCCACTTCTTGCTTTTTCTGGTGGTTGGTTCGAGATAAGAGTCTCACGGACTTTTCTGTCCTGGCTGGCTTTGAACCTTGGTCCTCACATCTCAGCTTCTTGAGCAGTTAGGATTATAGCTGTGAGCCACCAGCACTCAGTTTCAACTCATCATTCTTCACTATAACCTCAAGACCTAGATAAATGCTAATAATGAATAAATACATTTCAAGTGGATGAATGAATGGATGAACAGATGTAAATGAAGAGAGGCCCAAACTAAGCACATTGCTTACATTATGAAAATTTTAAGCTTCCAGAAAAAAAAATAAACAACTATCTTGTTTTCAGATCTTTTGCATGTCCATATCCATACTCACCTTTTCTGAAGGGGAGATTATATCTCCATGTGAACCCTGGTCACTCTTATACATGATACTTTGATGGTATAGTACCACTTTTGGTGTTATGTGCATACATTTTGGCCAATCAACACTCATTTATTGAGCAAACACCCTATAATCGTTGTTGTAACTGGAGCTTCTCACTTAAGTTTTAGTAATGCTGAGGTCAGTGATATTTCTTCAAAAACCCAGAGCATTACACTAGAGCTTTACACATAGTATACATTCAATGCATGATGATTAATTGGACTCACCCATGGTAGGTATGGTATGGTGTTTGTTCTGTGCTGAAGCTTTGGGGTAAATGTTTTAAAAGTAAATTTGCTATTGCAGTTTTTTTCCATGGAATGCCATGTGGTCTGATACTTTAAGTAAAGTGAGACTCTAATATAGAACCTTCATTTTTATTAAATATCTGTTTACATTCCAAGTCTATATGCAGACTCTGCAATTTACTAGATGTATATGTACAAAGTATGTATTGTGGATATAATGATACTTGTAGAGTTTTGAGAGATTGGCACAAACTCATTCTTTAGGGCAATTTTTGGCATAGAATATTAGGCATGGGTGTGTGTGTGTGTGTGTGTGTGTGTGTGTGTGTGTGTGTGTGTGTGTTGGTCCTGGGGCCTGGGTGTTGTTCCTCAACTTATTATGCTTAAGCCTAGTCTAACACATGAACCACAGTTTTACTTTTTTGCTAGTTTATTGAAGATAACAGTCTCACAGACTTATCCACCTGGGCTGGCTTTGAACCACAGTTCTCAGATCTCATTCTTCTGTGTAGCTGGTATTACAGGTGTGACCCACCAACACCTAGTAAAGGACTAAATATTTTGACTTGAGCTTTTGCTAATGCCACACGTTAGTGAGAAGCAAAACAGTTGATATTTTCAACACTGTGAGCAACTTCTCACAGTGTGCTAGGCTGATGGAAACTGTGATTGATTCTGTGTTATGGGCACCCTTTAGCTTTTGGGGGCATTTACTCCTGTCTACCACCTGGTATTCAGAGATAGCTAACAAATGAAACACTATATCGCTGTTATCTTTAGGGGATTTATGGAAAACCATGAAAATGACTTTTGTTTGTTTGTCTGTCTCATATCCACATCCTTTGCCATTTAACTGAATAGTGTCCCCCATTTTCACCCTGGGCAAGACCTAGTGGCTTCCTCTGTTAGCGGATGCTGAAAAGTATTTAAGTGTGTGGCCTCACCCTTTCGCATACATGTGCCTCTTTAAGTCAGCAGGCTTGGTCGAATTAGATGCACAGGTTCTGCTATAAGGTCCACACTAAAATCTCTGTGACCTGAGGATATTTATGTTATGTAGCAAAATAGATTTTTTTTTCAGATTGCCATTTCACACTTTAAGATAAAGAGATTAGCTTGGATTATGTGGGTGAAACCAAGGCCATCACAACCTACTAGCAGAAAATATCCTGCTAGAAGGACATAGGTTCTCCCAGGAGTCTGAAGGAACTTGGAAGTACAGTCTTGTGAGTGCCTTATGATAAGAGCCTAGTTGACCAATAGCTTGAGATGACATTTGTAAAAAATTGGAGGAAAAAAAAACCCAATGAAGACAACCCACACTTTTGAACTACAGAGTTGGAAATACATTGGTTTAAGATGTGAAGTGTGTGGGCTGGGGATATAGCCTAGTGGCAAGAGTGCCTGCCTCGGATACACGAGGCCCTAGGTTCGATTCCCCAGCACCACATATACAGAAAACGGCCAGAAGCGGCTCTGTGGCTCAAGTGGCAGAGTGCTAGCCTTGAGCGGGAAGAAGCCAGGGACAGTGCTCAGGCCCTGAGTCCAAGGCCCAGGACTGGCCAAAAAAAAAAAAAAAAAAAAAAGATGTGAAGTGTGTGGTAATATGCAAATGTGGGAGCAGAGCTATCCTGCTCTCCCTAGCCAAAGGCAATGTAGATGAGTTGTCAACTGGCAAAGAGCAGTAGGGCCACCTAGCCAACCACCCCAGATGCATGAGCAATACACAATTGTTGCATAGCAGTCATGTTTTGTGGCTGTTTGTCCTGCAACACTGTGTGATAACGGAGGTCTAAAAATAAATGCCAAGGTATGGAACTGGATGTCCTTGGATGCCAACAACAGCTAGCAGGACATTCTGCTTTTAGTATGCAATATTCTTGGAAAATACTGACTCAAAATCCCCCTGTTTGATTAGTAATGGTGTTGAATCATGGAACAAGATTGTAAAGTGGGTTCCAACAAGAATACTTTTTTCAGAATAAAGGATCAGTTGTTTACCTGAATTGCTGATAATATGTTTATGAGAATTCTTTTCATCCTAGAGGAAATGGAGAAACAAGAGCTTTGCTCCCACAATATAGATATGCTTTGTTTTGTTCTAGGTCTAGTCAATTCAAATGGTCTTTGCATTTCATAGGGGCTGGGGATATGGCCTAGTGGCAAGAGAGCTTGCCTAGTATACATGAGGCCCTGGGTTCGATTCCCCAGCACCACATATACAGAAAACAGCCAGAAGTGGTGCTGTGGCTCAAGTGGCAGAGTGCTAGCCTTGAGCAAAAAGGAAGCCAGGGACAGTGCTCAGGCCCTGAGTCCAAGGGCCAGGACTGGCCAAAAAAAAAAAAATGTCTTTGCATTTCAGAAGATTTGAATGCATAAAAGGAAATCAGGAAGTATCAACCAAACTGCTTCTTTGGCAAACTAATAAGTAAACAACAACAAAAAAATCCAGATGAAGCAGTTTAATACTTAGACTTAAATGAGAGAGAAATTCCATAGAGTTAAATAAAGCATAAAATGGATATTTCCACTAAGGCTATCTTAGCTGAAGCAGCTATTTAGAAAATAAAATAAAATTAATGTAATTCTGGCTTAATTTAGTTTTGTTTTATCAAGTCAGCAGAGTTAACTTTATGTCAATAAAAAAGAATGTCAAGCTGTGCAAATCATTTTATACTCTGTGAGTTTCTGGAGGAAAACACCGAGAACATATTTAAATTGCGCCACAAGAACTGCAAGTGCATTTAATTTTACATAAAATAGTGTCACTTGTGGTTCTTGAAGAACAAAACAGAGCCAAACAAAATAAACCATTCTGTGATTCAGTGTTTGGGATGCAGTAGGTTAGCAATTGAAGAAATCCCCTCCGAGCCAAACACAGTTTGCCTACCATATTGTTCTTCAAATCAATACCAAACTTTGGAAGACTGGGGTTTGTGGCTATCCATTTTCTCTCAAGAAGCTTAAGGTAAATGTCCACATGGTTTTATGAATGGTAATTTGATTCCTGGTGATATAGTAACTTGGAATTCACTGTGCAAAACCTGAAGAATTAATTTTGCCCTTGTGAGTGATGGTATAGTCTCAGAATTGAAGGCCACTTTTTCTGGGAGCTTCTTTCTCTAAGTAAATTTGAATTGCTTAGAGAAATCATAAAAGATAATGAAACAAATGAAAATACGTGTTCTGTATACAGCACAATAGCACTCCTAACAGAAGATTCCAAAGCAGAAGAAAAATCAATTCGAGTTCTCAAGCTTCAAGAAGTGAAACAAAAGCCAGTACTTTGCTTTACAGATTGTTTCAATTGACAGAAATGTATCCTGGTGTGAACGAGGAGGTGGCATGACATTCAAAGTGGTATCTGTCCATGGTTCCCCAGTCTCCCTCTTTCTTGTGAGAATTCTTGTAGAATTGACCAGAGTCTTTGCAGGAATAGGGAAAACATAATTATTGTCATTAGGATGAAAAATAGAATTGTCATGAAAACATTAATTCTGTAATTTGGATGACATAAAAACATTGGGAAGAAAAATTTGTGTGCATGAATATGTGTGGTGTGTGAATGTGTGTGTATTTTCCTCAGTGTAGAGAACTAACATGATTGATAATTTAGATGTACATTACCTGACTAAAGGAAATGAAAAATCACTCAGATGATATTTCCCTGAAGTGTTTTCCAAGTAGTGTCTGTTACCGTAGAGATCTGTCATCTGATACCATTTCAGTAGATTTTAAAATGATTTCCTTCAAAAGTGCATGATTTATTTACTTCAAATGGTTATTAGGTGATATGGTTTTGACATTATTATTTGCATCCTAAGTGCGTTTTTCACTCTCACATTCATTAGGCATTTGTTAAGGCATTGATGAATTTAACATATTTCATACCTGAAGCAGATCATTTTTCAACACTTCCCTATAATATTAAAACATCATTTTCTGCAATAATGATGAAATAGGTATACATATAAAAAATCTGTACTTACCAAGCAAAATTTTTACCATAAACTTAATTACTAAATTTGAGTTACTCTTTTATATTTCTGTGTCCTTACAGACACTAAATAATTGCTATCTAATGTCTATATCAGGACTCGTGGTACCAAAGGGACCAGAGACTAAGATTGTGCCTGAATTATGTTGAATTGTTTCTAGCTACTATGAACTTACTGTCAAAAACAAGCACATGTAACTGAGATTATATATGTTGGATGCTGACAGTATAGCTGGGTTTTCTCTAAACTATGTAATATACAAAGTTTGTTAAGAAATCCTATTTAGAATATGCCACTTTGAAGAGGATACAAGTGTATATTAAATAAAACATAATATAAAATATACATAAATATGGATATAATCATATGTACTATGTGACAGAGTTTATATGATAGTCTCTAAGAATTGAAACTAAAAAAATCTCTTGTTTAATTAGTTATGATGTTGATTCATGGAACAAGAATCTAAAGTGGGTTCTGAAACAAAAAGCATGTATTGCTTTTCTGAATTGGTGATATATGCATATATATATATTATCTCTCTCTCTCTATCTCACCTGTCTTTCTACTCTCAATGGTAAGTTTTTACATAAATTAAGTATAAGAAAGATTCTTAGGGAGATTGAGAATTTTGATGACTTCTCAAAATTCCTGGAGTGTGATGATAACAAAAGGAAGATTTTTTTTTTTCCTTTTTAGTGGTCAATTATACAAAAAAGATCATAACCAGTTTTAAGTATGTTTACTTTGGTGGCATTATATTTATATTTTTATATACCCACCATTACCATCTATCTCCCCACACTGAAATTCTGTACTCATGAAA
This sequence comes from Perognathus longimembris pacificus, assembly GCF_023159225.1. NCBI lineage: Eukaryota > Metazoa > Chordata > Mammalia > Rodentia > Heteromyidae > Perognathus > Perognathus longimembris. Next base: position 43,789,105 of record NC_063170.1, on the reverse strand, counting down.
TAACACTTTATCCATCCTCTTTTCTCCTTGGCCCTTAGTGACTACCATTCAACTTTCTTTCTCTACAATTTGACTAAGTGCCTGGTATGATTAGAAGTATAATACAATATGAGTCCTTTTGGGTCTGCCTTATTTCATTTAGCTGAATATCCTTAAGGTTCAACCACATGGTACTTGCATGGGACAGAATTCTATTCCTCTTTCAGGCTTACTAATATTCCATTCCATGTAGCCACCGCATATGTTTATCCATTTATCTGTCAGTGAGTATTTCCACTGTGGATTGTTTCTACATCTTGGCGCTTATGAATAATGCTGCTATGAACATTGATATACAAATATCTGAGTACCTACAGAGGATTGGTTGTTAGTTTTATTATTACACTCAAATCTCTACAATTCTCTGTCTTTACCCACCTAGCATCCTATACTTGGTGCCTCAATGTAATAAGTTGCTTTGACAGGTGAGGAAAGATAGCTGCTATAAGTGGGAGACTCTTATTTTAACTCTAACGCTATGGTTGTGGGAGCGTGAATAGTAGTTTATCACTATAGAATGCAATTATTTGATGAAATCTTATATGCCATCCATGGTTGCTTGTAATTCTAACAGTGCAGGCAGCATTAACTTCTGTGGGACATACTCTATTTATAAAAATGCTTTGTGTTTTAACTAGCTCTCTTTATCTTCACAATAGTGCTGTGAGCTAGGTTTTACAGTCATTCCAGCCCCAGAAGATGGTGGCCCTCGCCTGTTTGGTTTATTAATGTTTCCCACAGCTCAAGAAGTGTCTGCCTCATACAAAACTTGCAATAAGCATTGTCTGAGTAAATGAACTTCTCAGATCATCTGAATGTAGTTCAGCAAAGTAGCATTATTTACCTTGACTTCTTCACCCAATACATCATGTCTGTTCCTGATTATAATCTTTTTATTCCAATCTCCAGAGTTTATTATTTAACCACTCCATTTTTAAATGTTTCACTGTACTCTAGATTAGAGTAATCATTTGATAGGGATGTGTTTTCATGACACATTTGTCATTCAATATATCAGTGGTTGCAAGCTCCTTAATATATGGGATCATTCCTCTTCTATGAATGAAGAATACGAAAGTACAGAGAAAAGTCACTTACAGAGCCGAGATTCAGATTTTAGGTTTCAACTCCACAGAGAGGTCCGACAAAAAAAGAGAACACAACGCACAGACTTTTCTACTTACATCAAAGACATTGAAATTTAGCCTCTGTTAGCATTTCCCTAGCCTCAGGTCCTCAGCTCCTCCCACTAGCCCCCAGAGCCACCCATAACTAATGAGCCACTCCTACTCACTACCTATCTACTTCCCCTTTACCCCCAGAGAGAGAAGCTGCCACCTGGATAAGGTACAGATGCCATGTAGCTCCCTCTCCTGTGGGAACTATGGCCCCACTAATAAACCTCCTTATGAACCTTCTTCTCCTGTCTGTGATTATCTCCGCATGGTCCTCTGTGATGGCCAGGACCTATGCTTTCACTGGTGCCGAACCCGGGATAGGTTCCCTGGTGGATTTGCTCCCCATTTCTGGGGGGTCCAAGCTGCCCCTGGGACCTATTCTGCTGTCCTAAGACCACCCAGAGGACCACCAAGGTAACTTCTGACTAAGCACTCTACTTCCATCCACCACGACAATCTACAAATTTGCCCTCACACCCAGGGTAAGTGATAATCTAACTGAGGGCTCGGATCTAATTTTCCGATTTACTGTAGGGCCACAGGGCCATGGCTTCAGGGCCACACTTCGTGCTCCGTCCGGGACACAGATACTGGGGCGACGGCCTCACTGCTGATTGTCTCCTACATTTCAGCTGACCAGAATAATACCGGGGACGCTTGGAATTTAACTCCTCAGCTCCACTAATCACTTACCATGGGAGGGGCACAATCATTCACCACAATAGATTTGAAACTCCAACCAGGGTGAGTGACCATTAGCCGGGAGCTTGGATTTTTCATAAGGCCACTGGGCCACCATAAATCTTGGCTCCAAGTTCTGAGCCTCACTCCCAGGGAAGGCCACTGGGCCGATGACCTTAAGCCACTGGGCTAGGTCAAGGGAATCAGCAATTGTGGTTGTTTGGAGTCAACTGATCTCTAGTTCAGCTCTGCTGGTCACTCATCAAGGAGGGAACAGTCTAAAATGCTTCAGGAAAGCTGCTCAAGTTTGAGTGCAATCTTACAAATTTGGAATATTTTACAGGACTTACATAATTAATATGAGCGCTCGGGCAGATGGAGTTCTCTCTCTCTCTCTCTCTTTCTGCCTCTCTAAACTTTGCCTGCCTGTCTGTGATACCAATATTTGTTTAACATCTGCTTTGAAAGACACAAAGGAAGGTTTTCTGTTCTTCTTATTGATGTTTGTTAAGCTTGGAGATTCGGTTAAGTTCTGCTTGTTGTTGGCTAAATTCTCTTTTCTCTAGCATTGACCACGTGGTGGACAATAGAATTGGTTTTAGCAAGCGCCATCTTGGTTCCATCAAGGTTCCAAAAACTCTTGGAGGTAGAGTCCCACCCATCCCCCAGGTGATGGGCGTGCCAAATTCCTTGAGGCTGGGCCAGGATGTGGAGACTCAAGCTCCTGGTAACCCTGCCCCTAACCCTGAACTCTGTAACTGTGGCCTTGCAATTCAAATGTGCCTTGCAATTCAAATGCTGGAAGGTGAAGGTGTCTTGCTGTGAGCCTGCTAAGGCTCTGACCAGCTCCGCTGCCATTAAGCTGTGCCACATGTCTGTTCTATTCATTTTCTGTCTCCCATCTCCTGGACCTTCTCTGCTCCTAGCATCCCACTTCAACTCCCCGTTGGAGCTGAACTGGTTTCTCAAAATGTGGCTTCTCCATTTCCTCACTGGATAATCTGTGAAAATTTTTGTTTGCTGAAAAAGTTTTTGTTTTCTAACTGACCACATGGTTCTAAAATATGGGCAAAATAATATCATTTTGTGACTGGAATTCCAGAAAACTTACATGGCCAATTTAAAAAAAAAATTCTATGTGCACCCCAAAGCTTGTGCACAACTGTCTGTCTTTCTGTCTGTCTGTTGGTAAAACATGTAAAAACTGGCATCATGGTTTCAAAATTACTTGCTTTTGACTACTATTTTAACTTACTTTAAGTCTTGTGTTAAACTGATCTTTGCAGCCTGTGGGTGGAGTCACAGTGAACAGCCTGGAGGCAATCCTGACTCTTATCACCAGACTCCAAGCCAAAATAAAAAAAACCCAGGTGTTAAACCCAAACTGATCATGTTTGGGTACAAGAAAATGTGTCTAAGAAAAACTCCAAAAGGTTCAATTATGCAGCATGTGGTATAAGTACAATGATGTAAAACCAGTGTGTTATTCTTTATGTCCATCTATGCTAAAAGTCAAGTGTACATCTGATCCTGACAATTCTTTGGTATAGACTAAGATTTTTGCTTCTCCATTTTTCTCTCCTGTGCTCTCATAAATTCTTTAAGATCAAGGGACCAGAGTCATTTTGGAATGAGTGTGCAAATGTGGCTGCTAACTTCAATTTTTCTTGACCCAGGATTAATATTTTGCTTTATAGGATGCAGGTCAACATGTGTGCTAGCTGCATGGACTGTGGACATGTGTGCTAGCATTGTGGACTGTGGACATGTGTGCTAGCTGCGTGGACTGTGGTGGTCTGAGGCTACAGGAAGCTGACTCCACAGTCTTCTCCCAAACTGCCTGGTTTCACTACTACTGATTCCTTTTTCTTTCTCTCTTACATGGAAAACCGCTCAGGGAATCTAGCAGTCCTGTGAAGATTTTGACCGGCCGAGTGCTCCTGCCCTGGCTCTGCACCCCCTCATCCCCAGATTAGAGTTGGGCTTATAGCAGACCTATCATGACAGAGTTGCAACTGAGACTTACTCTAAGGTTAAAAGCATCAGAGTTGTGTTTGGTGGCCACAGAGTTGCATTATGGTAGCATTGGTGTCTTAACCCCTCCATGTCTCAGAAATTGTCATGGCTGCTGCAGAGAGCAGACTTGGTTGGCCTTTGGTCTGTTTGGATTTTGTGACTAGGAAGATGGTTAAAGGCCCCAGCCTTCTAAAATCTGTTTAAAGTTGTCACCCTGCTTAAACCAATAGGGCACCAGCCTACAAAAGCCATAGTACTCAGAGTAAGCAACCAGGGAATACTGGGAGATTTCAAATGTCTTTAACCAGTCTTGTGTAGAAATTTGCAGGCAACCCAGCAGGAGGTGTGACAATTTATCCAGGGGACTCTGAGATGCCACTACTGCCTCACCCAGATTCCAACTCATCTCTCCTGCCTGCCTTCATCACACATGACTAACAAAGCCTGCTGATTTGGGATGGAAGACACAGCCACTTCGGATCCGCTGAAGCTGAGACTTTGACATTGTCCCAACCCTTTGCCCTCTTGATTGTTATTCATTTGTGCTCTCTTTCACCTGCCAGTAAGGTTAAATTATATGATTTGATTTGATGACATATGGGTCTCATTCAGTCTGCTGTTCTTTAAGTATTACAGCAGAACTCTGGCAAGTACTTGTTGGTCAATTCTCAACAAGTTACAGGTAAGCTCTATTCCTATTGTTCTCCTGTTGCTTTAATTGGAAATAAAAAGGGTTTTTATGGCTAAGACTCCTTGGACTGCAGTTCGAAGCCAGCCCAGGCAGAAAGAACAATATCCCTCTAAAACTCCATCTCCCAACTAACTAGCAAAGAGCCAGACTGGAAGCTTGGCTCAAGAGAACCAGCAAAATGCTGAAAGTGGCACCGTGGCTCAAGTGGTAGAGCACTAGCCTCAAGCAGAAGTGCTCAGGGACAGTGACCAGGCCTTGAGTTCAAACCTCGTGAATGCCAACTGGGACAAGCTCCAAGCAATGAGCACCTAGATCTTCAGGACGAGGTCAATCCTGACAACTAAGAACCATGGAGAGGAGTAAGAGGAGATGAAGTCTCATCTTAAATGGAGTCAATTTAAACTTGCCCTTTCGGGCTGGGAATATGGCCTAGTGGCAAGAGTGCTTGCCTCATATACATGAGGCCCTGGGTTCGATTCCCCAGCACCACATATATGGAAAACAGCCAGAAGGGGCACTGTGGCTCAGGTGGCAGAGTGCTAGCCTTGAGCGGGAAGAAGCCAGGGATGGTGCTCAGGCCCTGAGTCCAAGGCCCAGGACTGGCAAAAAAAACAAAAAAACAAAAACAAAAAACTTGCCCTTTAAAAATTAATCAGAGTCGGGAGATCAAGATGAATAGTTGTTTAGCCACCTAATGTCCATTTTCCACCTAGACAGAAAGTTGCACTCTTGCCTTTGTTACTTGATATATATATATATATATATATATATATATATATATATATATATATATATATGTCTCTGACTGGTTACTCCCAACCAGTCCACTATCCCTAAACACTTCCTTCCTGCCCCCAGTCCAGTTATTCCTCCTTCTTTGTAATGAGCCACAATTGGGTTTATGTTCCAAATGGAACTTTTCTGGCTTATGCCCAGGGTGTGTTCTCCCATGTCGTTCATGTTAACTGGTCCTGTGAACTTGTCAGCCTTTTTCCTGACCTTCTCAAAAGTCTCTTTTAACAGGATAACAACATCCCTAACCCAGGACGCCACCTGGGAACTTGCAGTTCAAGGACATCCTCTTACTACACTGCTCTGCCCAGCACAGATCTGGACCCTGAAGACCCCAGCCCCAGTGACTCCTTGATGTGCCCAAGCTGCGGGAGGTAGCCAGAGGAGACCATGACACCCGTTGGCCCTGATTACCATTCTCGTGGAAATGATGAGGACTTTTACCAACCAAACTGTCAAACACTTCTTGGACTGTACCAGGCCAAATGACGAATCAGGGACACCTGACTACTTCACCCCTTTTTAGCAGGAAGTAGCTCCAGAAGAAACAACCTGCGCCCATACTCCCAGCCAGGTACCCCTCTTCTGTTAATAAACAACAAATGGGGGAATGTTAGCATTTCCCTAGCCTCAGGTCCTTAGCTCCTCCCACTAGCCCCCAGATCCACCCATACCTAATGAGCTACTCCTACTCACTACCTAACTACTTCCCCTTTACCCCCAGAGAGAAGCTGCCACCTGGATAAGGTGCAGACGCCATGTAGCTCCCTCTCCCGTGGGAACTATGGCCCCACTAATAAACCTCCTTATGAACCTTCTTCTCCTGTCTGTGATTATCATAAAGTTACAGGGGGACAAAAAAAAAAAAATCAAAGTTTAGTGTAAGATGCTAAATAACTACAGTCAAAAATAAGAGTAGTGCTTAAGAATGTAGACAGATATGGGCTGGGAATATGGCCTAGTGGCAAGAGAGCTTGCCTTGTATACATGAAGCCCTGGGTTCAATTCCCCAGTACCACATATATGGAAAACGGCCAGAAGTGGCCCTGTGGCTCAAGTGGCAGAGTGCTAGCCTTGAGCAAAAGGAAGCCAAGGACAGTGCTCAGGCCCTGAGTCCAAGGCCCAGGACTGGCAAAGAAAAAAAAAAAAAAAGAATGTAGACAGATGCCACGGTGAACTAGTGCTTAAGTCTATAGACAGATGCCACGGTGAACATGGTGTTACTCTTAAACAGAAGCCAGGCCACATGAACTGCTGAAAAGTTTAACTCTTACAGGAAGAAGTACCAGGACAGGAATTAAAGGCATGGTCACTTAAAGTCCAGTGAAATGTTAAAGGATTTGGGTACGTAGGAGGGAATGGATGAATGTAGACAACCAAGATGAAAGAAGTGGTTTGCTTAGAGGATGCTTACTGGATTTTGTGTTTATAATGGTCTTAATAATACTTACTAGACACTATGTTGAAAATGAATCATACAACTTGTGGGGTGGTGGGAGGAAAAACTTGGAGAAAGCAAGTAGAGGATGATACTGTTGAAAAAGAATTGTATTCATTAGCTGACTTATGTATCTGCAAGCCCCCTGTAATCACATTTACAATAACAATATAAATAAATAAGCTTTAAAATAACTTGGAATGACCTCACTTCTTCTTGATGATCACGTTTGGGTTTGCTATAATGATTTATCCAAGTCACCTGTCTTCCAACAATTAGTATTTACTGTTAATATTATGAGAGCCGTCCAAACCAGCACTGGTTAGCCTGTATTTCTTGTACATGAGCTTGGCTTCTTTCTTTAAAAATAAATTTTTGATGTGACACATCATGGTTTTCCTTAATTCTTAACAAATTCAAAATCAGATTTGTATAGTGTACAGTATCTGCTGAATCATCCACAAATATCTTGCTTCCAAGGTTGTACACTTCCGGTGCTTGCAAAGTTCTCCACTCTCTTTTGAGTACTTGATTGATTGCTTTTACAGCTACCACTAGGATTTTATAGATTGGGATTTGCATGTATTTGGCCCTTTATTTTGTGTGGACACTTTAGTCATTTCATGGGCTTTTGCTTTATCATTTAGCTTTAGAGATGCATTATTTATTTTTGTGGCTACATCTCAGATGTGTCCATGGGAGCTAGGTGTTTTTGGCAGTGTCATTCTTATTTTAGGATTTTTCACACTTTGCAGAACCCAGTGTTATCAGCTGCTGTGTGATATTCACAAAAGCACTGAACAGTCATGGTCAGAAAACTGGCATACAATTATAAAATAATTTCAGAATGGGAATGTTAGAAAACTTGAGACATACAAATGGAAATTGACTTATTATGAAACTTAACAATGAAGAAGAGCTATTACCAGCCCTAGAGAGAATTGGGAGTAAGCATTAGTAACAGAAGGTACTTATAATGCTGATGGGCAAAACAAGTACAGTTTGTGATGGAATGATTTGGAAGATGGAAAAGTACATTTCAATCAAGAAACCAATTCTGGACAATAAATAAATAGAGAGAGAATTGCTATAGTTTGAACCAGATAAACTACTGACACAAATAAAAGACAATGAATATGGGCAGGAAGCAGTAAGTAGTTAAGTGTCATCTACACTATAATTTATGTTCTTGGGTGTGTGTGTGTGTGTGTGTGTGTGTGTGTGTGTGTGTGTGTGTGTGTGTGTATGCTGGTCCTGGGACTTGATCTCAGGGCCTGGGCACTGTACTTGAACGTTTTTGTTTAAGGTCAATGTTCTACCACTTGACACAGCCCCATTTCAGGTTTTTCTTTCTTTGGCTAATTGAAGTCTCACAGGCTCTCCAGCCCAGGCTGGCTTTCAACCACGTTCCTCAGGTCTCCACTTCCTCAGTAGTTAGAACTACAGGTGAAAACCCATGACATTGGCTTTGTCCTTGAAATTTTTAAGAAGTGAATTTATTTTCATTGGTGGGCAGTTACAGTTGGATGTTAAATTTCATACTAAATATTAAATTCTATGCCAATATAAAATATTAAATTCCATGGACAGTGAAGAAAGAGACACAAACATCTGACATGTCTTGAGAGTAAACCAGGAGACTTCTAGAGCATTTTGCAAATGTGTATAGTTAAAGGACTTGGTACATAAAGTTAAACAACCTGACCTTGCTAAATTCATCGTTTTCCAATTTTTCTGTCAATTAAAATAGTCTTAAATTATCTATTTCTGAGTGGGCATGATTTTGAAAAATGGTGCCCATGGAGAAAAAAATCATATGTAGTAATAAGTCATGTCTCTCCTCTTTATATTAGATTTACAGACACATAAAAACAGTCAGAATCATAATGACCATGGAGATACTGAATTATTACCTTGAATTCATGTGTTACAGTCAATGATGGTTTTAGTTTCTTTACACCCTAAGCTTGTGAAAGGTTAGCAATTTCCATTAAGTTCTATGAAATACTGCAAATAGATTCTCAATGCTTTGTCATCTATATCGTGGACCAACCAAGGTTGATTTCACAGTCTTCCCATTTGGCTCTGGAAAAGATCATGAAACTTAAAGAAGAAAATAAGAAATATCTTCTGTTTCTACATTTCTTATTGTGGCAGACTGAAAAACTTCTGAAGGAAGTTTTTCAAATAAATGCTTGGGGAAAATCCAACATGTTGGGTCTGTTTAGTAAGGTCCATTGGGTTTGAGATTATCTCTGCCACCTTTACCTTAATATTGGGAGTGTAGAGCTCTAAAACAACATGTATAAGCACGTTCCTGTAATGTGCCCTGACAGTTAAGTTAGAGGAACAAAGAGAAATACTTGTTTTGTTATGTTCCTTTATTGAATAGATTGAGTTGGAAAAAAACTGTCATAGGAAAGCCAGTGGATTAGAAATAAAAAAAACAGAGGAATTGAGTGACAGAATCCATGGGATGTAATATAAGATGAAAACTTTTAAGTCCAGGTGCAGTGGTTCACACCTACAACGTCAGTTACGTGGTAGGCAGAGTTTGATCAGAGGGATTATGATTGAAGACCAGGAAAATGTTGGTGACACCATCTTGACAAACAACCCAATGTAATGTTCCATATAATCCTAGTTACAAGAGTGGATTATCATAGTCTTGAGATGGTTTGGGACATAACACTAAACCCTATCTGAAAAATAACAATGCAAAAAAAGGAAGTATAGTTCACGAGGTAGAGCACTTGCCTAACAAGTAAAAAGCTCTGAGTTCAAACTCCAGCATAGCTTTCCTTCTACACACACAAAAAAAATTGCTAAGAAGCGGAAAATGCCAGTTCTTGGAATGATACCTTGTGTTCTGTAAAAGGTGTTGCTTGCTCATCTGTCTAGTCTATCATTTGCAAGTATCCAAATTATCTATTATTTCTCTATGCATTTCTCATCCACATAAGGTTTCAGATGGATTCATTAAAGAAGGTTGTAGAACTATAGATAGAGAAATGCAGAACCTCCAAATACAATCAGAGGAAACACACACAGAGATGAATTCTATCAGCTTGGGGGATCAGTAAGTTCTGAGCAGTTAGCAGCAGTATAATGACTAAGCAATGAGTGCAAAGAGGTGAATTTATCACCATGGCAAAAATGACTGCTACACCTGCCAATGTCTTTATAAAGTGGATCACTGTTTATGAGGCTTCTCAGTTGTTTGGCTGTCCCTGTTCTTGACAATAACGGCACGGTGCTTTTCTAAATCAGAGTGGGCAGTAGTTTTAGAAAGCTTGATCTGACCCAAAATAAGACCCCGGTTAAACTGGGGTGAAAGACCCCATATCACCTGCCAGTCTTCACCCAGCCTTATGTTGGTTTAAGGTACTTTTTCTTAAGTGCAGTCATTACATTTGTGTCTCTAGGAGAAAGCCTCCCTCTCAGGCAGAGCTCTCAGCACCGTATTTAATAACTCACCTTTGGTGGCATCCAGCTGTAAGGATGATTCTTCCAATTACCTTCTTTCTACTGCAAGAATGTCCTAATGCCTTATAAGGAACACAAGAATGAGAAGAACAAATGGGAGAGAGGCAGAAAAATACCATCTCATATTTATAACACACTATATGGCTCATTTTATTTTGTAAATCTCTGCATAGCCTCATGAAACAGACACTTATTTGCAATATTTTACTTGATAAAGTAAATTGGTAAAAAAAAAATAGAGCAAGAACTTAAAGTCCTTTTCTCCATCTTACCTAATGTTACTTTGTAAGGAACATTTTTATATGACTTTAAATAGGACACCTGCCAACACCACCTATAAGGAAGTGTAATTGCTCTAAGAGGGGAGAGGAGAATGGATCCAGAAGCCATTGCCCATAATCTCCTATTAGGAATCAAGCAGGGCTGAAAAGGTGAGGGCTGCAATTACACCTCTGCAGGGGTGATGGCATTGTCAAGTGTTAATGACCTCAGTGTTCCTGAGGCTGAGTTATTGCTCAGCATAAATGAACCTGCAGCATGCAAGCAGTGTGCTACACAGGGATAAGAGCATAAGGTCCTGTCTCTTGATAGTGATGTAAGTAAAGTCCTATTGCAATCTGCACATAATTTAGGTTATTAAAGAACTTGCTGTTTTGTGTAGTGTAATTTTCTCTTTGCCTATTAACATAAGCACAATAGAATCTATGATGGTTGTGGTCATTCTTAGGTTCCCAGTGGGGATGTGAGGTAGAGGAAGGCAGGAGAGACATCTGTCTCTATCATCTCGGTCATCTCTACCATCTCTATCTCTGTCTACCCCTATGTCTATCCTGTCTAACTCTTCCATCTACCTTCTTTTGAACACTCTGTCAATCTCTGGAATCTCTATCTCTCTTTAACTGTATATCAACCTTGATCTCCTTCTCTATCATTTCTAACTCTATCTTTGTCATCTTTAGCTATATCTATACTATATTTCTATCTCTACATATACATACTCAATATATACATATATATGTACAAACATGCATACATAATATATGTATACATATATAATATGTACATACGTATATATTGCAAATAAATGTCTAGAAAATAAAGAAGGTCTAGAATACAGCAAAGACAAGAAAGTCAGACTTTTTGACATCTACTTGGTTGCTACAAGTATTTTAATTCAAAATATTGTTGACTTTTTGCCCCATTGTATGTTATATTCCTACTGGGATTTGAAAGCAGGTCATTCAATGAGATTTTGCCCAATATAATAAAGATTCATTTGTCACAGGGAAGAGCCTGTAAAATGTGTTCTAGGAAGTGGCCTATTCAAGGACATAGTGCTTATTTACCTCTAGATTCTTGATGCCCAGGAACTGTTTTCTGCACTGTTTGATATGTAAAACTATACACTGAAGGGGTTTGTCAATCATGTGAGCTTAATTTCCAAGTAGGAGGAGAAACTGCCTCTGAGATTTTGATCAATGTGCACTCCTATTTAGGAATAATGCTAACGTGATACATTGGCTGTATATGGACAGTAGTCATAATGAAAAATTACCTTTCATCCTTTGTGCAGTGTCTCAATGCTCACTCATTGTCTTGTTTGGTGTCACGAGCTACAGACAGTAAGTCAACAGAAAGTTTGAAGGATGAAAACCACACCTAACCATGTGCTTTGGGAACATACCTCTACCACTACCACCCTGCCCCCTTTGAATTAGTACTTCTACCAGCACTAGCATTATCTACAACATTTAACTCAAACTGACTTTTTTCATATAAAATAATATTTATTGAAATGAACTCTAGGAAATGGGAAAAAAGATTTTTTTCTTTACTTTTGTTATTTTCTTTTTGTCTTGTTTATTTGTTTTTGGAAAGATAAGAAGAGGCACAGAAATGGAGGGACAAAAGGTAAACAAATGCAGCAGTGGTGCTTGAAAAGGAGCTATACAACCTGTGGATGGGGATGGGAGGGAGAAACTGGGAGTGAGCAAGAGAAGGGATGATACTGTCCAAAAAAAACCCAAAAAACAAAAAACAAAAAAACATACTCCTGGGCTGGGATTGTGGCTTAGCGGTTGAGTGCTTGCCTAGCATGCATGAAGCCCTGGGTTCAATTCTTCAGCACCACATAAATACAAAAGCCAGAAGTGACACTAAGCTCAAGTGGTAGTGTGCTAGCTTTGAGCAAAAGGAGGCCAGGGACAGTACTCAGGCCCTGAGTTCAAGCCCCAGGACTGCCAAAAAAAAAAAAAAAAAAAAAAAAGGTACTCTTTACCTGACTTACCTATGTAATTTCTCAGTAAATAATCTTTATAGTAACAATAAAAAATTTACAAAACAATGGCAGCTGTTACCTGCTACCTTTATTTCTTTCTGGGAGAACATAAGTGGTCACCTCTAGCAACCTCAAACCCTTAGGCAACCAGCCCAGAAGGAGGTTACTTAGTATTCTAAATTATGGAGATTTCTCTGGGTCTACCAAAAACATAGGGACAAAAGGTGATTTGAGGCTTCCTTTTCTTAGGTAAGCTTCCCACCTTGCCATCTCTATCCTTTACAGAGAGGTGCTAAGTTTTTTACCATTTCAAAGGAGTGGGCCAGACACCATCTCTAGGTAGGTCCCTTCTCTCTACTCATTAAGGAATTAAGGCAGTATAGTTTGTTTGAAAGTGAAAGGAAAGCAATGAAAGAAAGGGAAGCCAGACACTGGTGGCTCAGGCCTATAGTCCTTGCTACTAGAGAGGCTGAGATCTGAGGACAGGGGTTCAAAGCCAGCTGGGGCAGAAAAGTGAGTCCATGAGGCACTTACCTCCAATTAACCACCAGAAAACTGGAAGTGGTGCTGTGGCTCAAGTGGTTGAGTGCTAGCCTTGAGCTGAAAAGCTCAGGGACAGTGCTCAGGCCCACAGTTCAAGCCCCACGTTGGGGGTGGGGAGAGGGTGGGGGAAAGAGGAAAGACCCAACACCTCAAGAGCAGTCTCTCAAACTGATTTTTTTAAACTTATAAGTTATTCATTGGAAAGGGAGGAAAGATGATAAGTAGAATTTTTTTTATATCTATGTTAAGATAGATGGTGTAACTTTTTCAGGAATGGTTTATTTGCAGATAACATACAGTAGTAGAGACTTTATTATTGTTATCTAAGTAAAATATTTCCTTATGAGACACATGTGTGTACTGTCCTTCACTACAGCTTACATTAGTTAACATTTAGTGCTTTTCAAAATTTGTATACTATAATAGGTTATCAAATTTGAATGTTACATTTAAAGGAACACAGCATGAGCTAGGCACTACTGACTCACACCTGTAATCCTAGCTACCCAGGAGACTGAGATTTGAGGATTGCAGTTCAAAGCCAGGACAGGCAGGCAAGTCCAGGAGACTCTTATCTCTATTACACTACCCCCAAAAAATTGGAGCTATGGCTTAAGTGGTAGAGCACTAATCTTGAGCAAAAGAAGCTCAAAATAGCATCCAGATCCTGAGATGAAGCACAAAACAAAAAAAGGAAGAAAGAGAAAAAGAAAGGCAGAAAGGAAGGAAGGAAGGAAGGAAGGAAGGAAGGAAGGAAGGAAGGAAGGAAGGAAGGAAGGAAGGAAGGAAAGAAGGAAGGAAGGAAGGGAAGTTGAGAAAAGAAGAAAGTGCAGCAGGATAGAATAAAAATCACAAAAGTTTGGGAGCTAGACCATCCAGAGCTTCAACCAAAGCTCAGTCCCTTTTTTCCTCAGACTCCATGTTTACCATGAGTGAAACTTCATTTCCTTCTCAAATCTCAGTTTACATACTTGCATAAATGAGAATGATACCATCTGACTGGTGATATTAAAATGTTATTATGTATTTAAAAGATTAAAACCAGAGCATGGTACTTAACAAGTATAAAATTATTGAGAACAGGGCTGTGAATATGGCTTAGTGTTAAGAGTGCTTGCCTAGCATGCACAAAGCCCTGGGTTTGATTCCTCAGCATCACATACACAGAAAAAGCCAGAAGTGGCACTGTGGTTCAAGAGGTAGAGCACTAGCCTTGAGCAAAAAGAAGCCAGGGACAGTGCTCAGGCCCTGAGTCCAAGCCCCACAACTGGGAAAAAATTATTGAAAGCAAATATATACATATCTTAAATTCTAATTATTAAGCAATAGTTTACCAAATTGGTGACTTAGACTGAACTGAATAATGAAATGGAAACAACAAAACATGATGCAATAGATTTAAATTTGTTTATTTGACTAGGAGTGATTATTTTTGTCCCTTACGGATACAGCACTAGCCTAGTACAACTATGTTACAATGACCCATCCACAGGAACACAGCAACTTGCAAATCCTTGTTTTAAAACTATTTGCAGGAGGGGTTGATTTTCTCATGTACATTTACTGTATACACCACATATACTGTACATATACTGTATACACCAAGGAACTCAAGGAACTCAGACATATATAAGTCATCATCAAGAAATAAATATGGGGGCTGGGGATGTGGCCTAGTGGCAAGAGTGCCTGCCTCAGATACACGAGGCCCTAGGTTCGATTCCCCAGCACCACATATACAGAAAACGGCCAGAAGCGGCGCTGTGGCTCAAGTGGCAGAGTGCTAGCCTTGAGCGGGAAGAAGCCAGGGACAGTGCTCAGGCCCTGAGTCCAAGGCCCAGGACTGGCAAAAAAAAAAAAGAAATAAATATGAAAAAACTTTTAGTATTCTATTTCTATTCAGGCAAAATAAGGTGTGAAAATTAACAAATTTCTAGAATAAAATGATTAGCAAAGGGTCATCAATTGGATTATTTAGGTTTTTGAGATTATCTTCTTATATGTAGCATGCATGCTTTTTTGTGGTGTTGAGAATTGAATTCAGGGCATTATGAATGGTAGGCAATGGCTCTAACAGTGTGTGCCACACTTTCATGCGTGCATTTTTGTGTGTGTGTGTGTGTGTGTGTGTGTTTGCTAGTACTGGGACTTGAACTCAGGGCCTGGGCACTGTCCCTTAGATTTTTTGTTTTTTATGTAGTACCAAGGAATTGAGGGCAGGACCTCATGAATGCTCTTAGAAACACTGTACCACTAAGCCATATTCCCAGTCTCTTAGCTTTGTTGCCTAAGGCTGGAACTCTACCATTTGTTCCTTACCTCCACTTCTGACTTTTTGCTAGTTTGGAGATAAAAAAAAAATCTCACTGGTTTTTCTGCTCTAGTTGGCTCTGAATCAATATCTTCAGATCTCATCCTCCTGAGTAGCTAGGATTACAAGCATGAGCTTCTGGCTTCTGGGTCATGCATGTACTTATTGGTGAAAGAAGCAGATGTATGTCAACATTCAAAAGATCTACTTTCTGAGGAATCCAAGGGTGATAGACAGGAGCACATTTCTATAATGTGAAATCTCTTCATACATAATGATTCTCTTTAGTGTCAGCCCATTAAGGACCCCTGCCTTTGCCACTGTGACAAATTGTATTTGTGTCGTACCAGGTGTTTTTAACTATATATTACTAACCTATACTACTTTACTTTATGATTTGACTTAAAATGTGTTATATTCTTAAATTCTGCTGGGAACATTTATTGTTCAAACACATTGAATCCAATTTTAATTTACTGTCATTGCCCTGATTCTGTCTTTATATTTTCATCTGCAAGCCAGACCAGTTTCATCAGGATGTCCTAAAAATAACTATTTTAAAAATTAATAGTCAGCCTTCTCTAAATTCATTTCCTCAGTGCCTTTTAAATAGTCCTTACCAAATGTATCTTGAGGGCCATTTTTGTCCAAAGTTTAGATAGTTATTTATCCAATTTTCTAGAATGCTTAAAAGAAGTCTCAATAATCTGGTACTATATGGGATATGATAATTGTGTGTCCACAATTACATTAAAATATATTTTAATACAGCAAAATACTGTTCTTTATTCTATCTTTTTCAAAGGCTCCACTAACGAATCTATACATAAATGGAGGGCTTGTTTAATTTGTTTTACATTTGACTAGATCTCTACTATTAGTAGAGATCCTATAGAAGACAAATTTATCAAAAGCCCATGAATATAATCATTACGGAATCATATGTTTTTGAGCAATAACTGAAGCTATTTCAAACATGGTAGAAAAAACATGTATGTTGGAGAAATTTCCAAATGGGAATTTTATTGAGATATTAAAAAGAAAGAAGATCTACTGGGATCAGGCAGAGAAAAAGAAATACCCTATAATCATAGAGGGGAAAGAAGAGGGAATATTCTTAGACACTATATCTAAGAACCCGTGGATGGAGTCAAGAAGAATGAGAGGAAAAAGTTTGCACTCTTTAATTTTTGGCTCTGTCCCTTTGTGTGTCCTGGGGCATGCCATCTAGGTTTTCCAGCCTGTACTTCATTCATCAAAGCAGGCACAGATTTGATGCGGTAATGTCCAATTTCCCTTCCAGCAATGCAATGTGGATGGCGTTATTCCTGTGTTACTGGAACTCTCTGCTATCCAAACCAAAGCCAGGGTCAGTTTATCGCTCCTACAGTTCTATTAAGGTAAAAGCTGGGATTCTTTTTCCTGACCCTCTTATGCTTCCTCAATTGTAGTTTGTGCATTGCCACTGGAATTATTTGTTCCACACTACCACAGCTTTGCATAATTTATGAAGTGTTGTTTTCAAGGACGGTTTTGGTATTTAAATGACCCTATTTCCCAGAGAATGTATTATTCAGATATTGCCATTATCAAAATTACAGAATCATGGAATATTAAAGTATAAAGGGCCCGTAGAGAAAATTGCTGTTGAGAGGGAATTTAAATATCTTTTTTTAAAGTCAACACTAACTCAATGTGATAAAAGCTCCAAAATAAAAATAGCCAAACAAATAATCACAGAACTGAAAATGGAAGTATGAGTTTAGATATAATTTGCAAATTGAATTGGGTATTTGTGGGGGAGTAGTCAGCTATACTTTTAGCACAAGACTCACTTTGTACCTTTAGAGAACATAATGTAAGGAATTACTTTCAATATATGCTTAGTGTTAACTTTATAAAAATGAGACAATGAAAACTCATGTTTGTAACCCTCTCTCAGCTTCACAATCATCATCACTATCACTACTAATAATGATCACATTCCTACTATTTAATATTTCCATGAGATTTTCCCTGATGTAGACTGTAAGACACAGGTTGGTGGGCAGAAAGCTTATTGGGAAATGATATGCTGATCAACTGGTGTGAGTCAAACACAAGTGAGAATAGTTCTAGGGCAGGTTTTGCTTCTCAGCAGGAAGCTCTACTCTTGATCCTTTGGAGTTGACCTGAATTGAACCAAAGGGACTGTGACTATTGACTGTTATTGACCACAGGATATAAGATCTAGAGGAAGGGCAGCTCCTCTTAGAGAAGGACCGCTGAGAGCCATGAGATGTTTTCACCAGGAAATGGAAAATTGAGGAGAGGGTCCCTCATAATTAGGTATAGGGGCTATCCTATAAAATGGCATACTTATATAATCATTGCAATGACACTGTGTTTAGCTACTATGGTTATTCAATTATGCCATAAAGAACTAATTATGAAGAATTAACAAGTACAAGTATATGAATGTGTACAGATTCTTAGTATTTTGAGAGCAAGATCTCAGCCATCCCTGCTGTCTTGGAGTTTGTGAAATTCCAGCTCATGTCCCGCTGACACTAGGTCATGATTTTGTGGCAGGTTTAAATTTGTGCCAATACCATAGCAGTGTTACACTAATATAAATAAAGACTTGTGGTCTAAAATGACAGTCATGAAGTCATGTGGCACATTATTTATACAAAGAAGTGGCCTTATTTTGCTAAAAGGTGTTTCTTCTATTGAGTTCCATAAGCTCTGAATATGATTGTTTGCAGTTAAGAAACTGAAAATTACTACTCAGGTAGGTGGACAGAAGTCTGAACTCCTAGATACTCAGAAGAAAGAGATTTGGAGAACTGTGGTTTGAAGCCAGCCTGGGCAGAAAAATCTAGACACCATTTCTGATTAACCATCAAGAAGTTGGCCTGGAGACATGGCTCAAGTACTAGAGTACCAACCGAGCAATAAAGTCACAGAGCAAGTAAGCTGAGAAAGTGCAAGGTCTTGAGTTAAAACCCCAGTACTAACAATATTAATGGTGTTGATAATAATAATAATGCCTGAGCCCAATGCCAGCGGCTCACTCCTGTAATCCTAGCTACTCAGGAGACCGACAGCTGAGGATCGTGGTTCAAAGCCAACCCAGGCAGGAAAGTCAGTGAGACTTATCTCCAACTAATGACCAGAAAACTGGATGTGACTCCATGACACTAGAGGTAGAGCACTAGCCTTGAGCTGAGTAGCTCAGGGACAGTGTCCAGGCCCAGAGTTCAAGCCCCATGACTGACAAAAAAAAAGCCTGAAGCAATGTGATTCATGTAAAACATTTGATAAATACTAACTGGTGCTTCTCAGGCATGCTACACTGTGAAGTTTATATTTGTATGTACTAGAACTACTTCTCAGCAAGGCATCTTACTACCTAAAAAGATATTGTGGAATGTATATTTTTTAATGTCAAGTATCTATCATTTCCAGTGTTAAAACATTTTCTCTTGACACAAATTGGTCGGAGAGCATTGACTACCAGTTAGTGTTGGTGAGAAAAGGATTATAGGAAAGGACACAGAGCCGAAACTCTCTATTCCCTACCAGGCCTTGAGAAACAAAGAAGGGACAGATCTAGATGTAGGCAACTGGAAGATATTCCATTGGGCAGGTCCATATGGTGTCAAGATAATACCAAGTTCTGTTTCAACTGGTATTGAGTTTAGTCTAGGAGAGGTGCAGGTAGGATAGCCACAATGAATTTAGAAGCACAGATTCTTCCATAGAAACAGAAAATTAAAGGTCTAGATCAATGTTACCAATTAAATTTCACTCTGAAGCTCAGGACAAGATGTAGTATCCTGACGGCAATTGGTAGCATGGTTTTGGAATCACGGTTTTACAGAGTCTGGGCGAATTGTCTAGACAAGGACTAAGACAGAGCAAGACAATACGAGAAAGCACTGACTGAGATCTAGCCATTAAAATTGGACACAATTAGAAGTTTAGGCTTAACAGAAATTAAGACTTGTTTTACAAAGCCTGGCTCATGGAACTATGGTTCATGGAAGCTTGAGAGAAATGCAGAGTCTTGGGCCTCATCAAGAGCAGTGAGTCAGAATTTGCATTTTGACAAGGTCATCAAGTGTTTCATTTGATCATTAAATTTAGAGAATGGCCCAGGCCAAAGTAGGAGGCCCAAGAGTTTGCCTTCAACATTGACTTTCAAATACTGAATGCTGTCAATTACAAAGCTCCCTCTTCATGCATTTTCCCCAGCCTTAGTTATTTTCTTACACTATTTCATTTTATCTTTATATTAAGACTATGAGATGGGCACTTTTCTAACTTCTAGGCCAAGAAATCGAGTCTCAGAAATATTTTTTTAAATGACCTATGATTAAGCGTCTTGTAAGGGTCAGAGGCTAGATTTTGATAATTCTTTCATTAAGAATATATTCAGGTCTAGGATTGTGGCTTAGTGCTTGCCTATCATGCAGGAAGCCTTGGGTTCGATTCCTCAGTATCACATAAATAGAAAAAGCCAGAAGTGGTGCTATGGCTCAAAAGAGAAAGTGCTAGCCTTGAGCAAAAGAAGCTCAGGGACAGTGCCTAGGCCCTGAGTTTAAGCCACAGAACTGGAAAAAAAAAAAGAAACAGAAAAAAAAAAGAATATGTTCAAATATACAAAAAAGTAATATAGCGAACCCTGTGTTCTTACCACTTGACTTTTCAATATGTGGCTGCTCCCATCATATTCTCCTCTTTTAAAGCCTGGACTTTGCATGGACACAGCTATCTTCGAAGATTGTTATATCCAATATAATCACTACCTGCCTGAGTTACACTGATTATTATAAAGATTGCTACCAATACTGGAACAGAATAGAGCTCAAGGGCTGGGAATATGGCCTAGTGGTAAAATGCTCGTCTAGTATTCATGAGGCCCTGGGTTCGATACCTCAGCACCACATATATAGAAAAGAGCCAGAGGTGGCACTGTGGCTCAAGTGGCAAAGTGCTAGCTTTGAGTAAAAAGAAGCCAGGGACAGTGCTCAGGCCCTGAGTTCGAGCCCTAGGACTGGCAAAAAAACAAAACCAAACAGAATAGAGCTCAAAGCTAATATTCACAGATTACAAAGCCAATGGAGGAGGGGAAGGAAGCTCTGTATAGAGTCTGGGAATCACATTCAAAAACATTTCCTGAATAGGAGTTCTTTGTCTGTGGATCCTTGTTGAGAAACTTGCTTGCTTTCAGCAGCAGTTTATCCCTCTGTTGATAAATATTCATAGTATCTGCTATGCATTAAAGCATTCTGCCAAGCAACATAGCCTACAAGGCCTGCTTACTACCCATACTCATTTTCCCACTCACCGTGACTCATTCACACACAGGACTCATGACAGGGGGTGCTTCTTCTGGAATATATCTCTAGAATAGTCTGTATGCACCTTACTATCCAATCCTAACTACTCTATCAAGCTTTAACATAAACTTTATCTACCTTTCCATAACTACCCTTCCTCCTTCTTCCATTATCATACACAAGCACTGACAAAGTTAGGTTTCCTGTTACAAATTTAGAATATTTCCTAATTATCTCTCCTTGAACGTGAACTTTGAGAGATAGTGACCCCTTTGTCTCATTCCTTGCAATTATTCTGGTATCCACAGAGATGGAAAAGACAAAGCATGTGAGTGTTTACAAGATCCGGTTCTTTCCTCCATCCATTGACAGAAGAGGATTTGGGCATTAATATTCACTTTCTTCTTTCTTGATTTCCAAGAAAGGCTATGCTACTGTGAGATCAATTCTTTGGTAGTCTTCTGATGAATCTTGAGTATATGGTAGTCTTCCCAGAGAAATGGGAGTTGTTTTACAGGAAATATTGAAAGAACTGAGGTATTCTCAAGGAAGAACTTGTAATGACTGCTGATTTTCACTGATTTTTTATGGAATGTTTAACTCAGTGCTTAATGTCCACTGTCTTATTTCACTGAATTGGTAGTAAGGAGTAAGTCCAGTCATTTTACAGTCAATTGACTGTATCACTGCTAATAAAATAGCAATATATCCGTTGTCTCAACCCCTACTTGTGGCAAGTCCTTTTTGGATAAAAGTTGATTTAGAGGTGAAGCAAATATGAAGAAATAAGAGAAGAGAGATCTACAAATAGAAATAGTAGGGAGAGTAAATTTAGCTTAGAATTTACTTTATAATATTCACTGGAATATTGTACTTTCTTCTAGCCCTGTTCAGGGATCACCATATTAAAGATAGAATGAGATGCCCACCATGCACTGAGCTCCTGTGTTATTATATAATTTAGGAAGTCCATATGTTTAACTCAATTCTCAACAGGAAGTACCATGGTTCTCAAGTCTAGAAACACTCTGGATATTATTAAGAAGTTCTGGTATTAGTACACATTTCATACTGTATTTAGAGTTACAGAGGATGCATTCTCTACTCAAAGAATGCGCTGTCAACTAAGTGGATGGAGATAATTTTACCATTGGTAGCATCTGAGAGTGAAAAAAACAGTAGAAACTTTTATCCTTTCTATGGAGATAGAATATGAAGAATTTTCCGGGCACTGGTGGCTCATGCTTGTAATCTTAGCTACTCAGGAGGCTGCGATCTGAAGATAAGTGTTTGAAGCTAGCCATGGCAGAATGTCCAGGAGACTCTTATCTCCAATTAACCACTGGAAAACTGGAAGTGGAGCTTTGGCTCAAGTGGTAGAGTACAAGCCTTAGGAGAAGAAAGCTGTGAGATGTCATGGGTAGGAGAGGGACAGAGGAAATGCAAATAAACACATCACCAATTACAGATTGTGGTGCCTTAGATTTTAAACAGGTAAGATGATTTGTTGCTTCTTCAGAGAGTTCATATTGAAGCTTCTTTGCTTGATCTTTTGCCCACAAGGTTAAAATTTAGAAGGCAATCACTTTCAGGGTACTATCTCGAACATACATCATTGTCAACATTTTCCAGTTTCCTCTCTTACTTTGAAAAGTATCATCTTTAACAGAATTTGAACTTCTTTCTGAGAACTATCTTTCCTGATCAACAGATACAGTTGCTCAGGGGAGTGGGAGGTCCAGCTGGGTCTGAAGTTACATCATGTGACTTCTAAAGCTACTTTCCCCACTGATTTGCTTAGCCTTGAGCAAGTCTTAATAACATTTTTAGAAACAGTTCCCTCACTGGCCAGTGGGAATTATTATTCCCACTGTGGCTACTTAGCAGAGATACTGTAAGGTTACAATGAGATGGAAGTTAAGAAAGTGCTTTGGAAAAGTTAAAATCCCTATACAAATCTAAAGCTATTATTAATGAAAGGAAGTTTTAAAAACTCAGATCATTTGCCTAACCTTCATTTCTCCAGGGCTAAGAATGCATTTTTAAATTACTCTCATACTTTATTTCATGGGATCTTTTTAATCATCGTATTAAAGAATTTCATTAGAGCTGTCACTATTAATTTTATAACAGTATGCAGCACCAGGTCAGCCTTTAAAAGTTTGATGGCTCCTCTTGACTAAAGACTGCTGGAGGAGCTTACAACTAATTCTTTCATATTCACAAAGCACAGACTGAGCTTGTCCAGGAGTCACATATTTCATTAAAAGACTTCCACTGGGCCTAATTCATACTTATTGCTTAATTAGTGGAAGAAATTACATGTGATTACTACATTTGAGGATTTACATCCTTTTGGGCACATTAGAAGTCTTGATCACCAAGCCACATATATGGAGGTTTGTGTTAATTGATCTCTAAGATATCCTCAGAACTCAAAAACTTCAGTAAATGACTCGTACCTATAAAAGTCTGTAGCATTATTGTCCTGAGGATGACTTTCTACTTTATGGTACTTGATTCCCAGACCATCTTCAAAATCAAGTTAAATGTTTTCAAATTAGCCTTTCCAAGTTAAAAGGACTCCATATCAATCAGGATACCAATAGTAAAAGTTTGTTTCTCATTTCTGCTATATATGCTTATGGGTAGAGTTCTGTGATTTGTTTGTGAGTAGAATCCAAGGATGGTAGAGCTTTCATTTGACCTGTGTCTTCAGAACACTGTAATGGGAAGGATGGAGCATAGCTACCCTGGGCAAGCTTTAAAAAGACATGCATTCCTTCCACTGTATTTCATTAACTGGCCAGGATTGAGGTGGTACAGCCCTCCCATGTAAATGGAAACAAGATGAATCAGAGAATGTATGAAGAGCCCTCTTAGGATGTCTTATAGAACTAAGGGTTTAACAAAGATATTGATCAGTCAATCGCATAAAATATTCATGATGTACATGGAAGAACTCTGCTATTCTCCAAATGTTTTTGAAATTGCAGCCTCATTTCTAGAAAAACAATCCTGTTTTGCAATGATAATTGTCCTATAGAAACTTTTCTTACTATATTTTCCCCTCTCAATCATTTTATTAGGGTATTTTTTCTTACCTTGTTCATGATGGTGCTTTTCAAATGGAAGATGATAAAAGCTATTTTACTGTAAATTTTGGTTCATTATTTGGTATGCTACGCAGCTGCAGGTGCAGGTGAATGTTACTGTTATTTACTTCCAAAGCATGTCTTTATTTTCTAGCAGCATTGAACCCAGAGCACAATTACAGCTGGGATGACCATCTGAAGATGTCCATAGACTTGCCAAATATCAAGGAAATGTCTGGGATGTAGAAAGAGAGGCAATCCTGGGCTAGAAGGAATGGAAAACAGATATTATACTAGAGGAAATTTTTTCTTCCCGGGGAAATCCCTCTTCATCTTAAACTATCATAACGAACAGAACGGTATGCAAAAAATCTTTGAAAAGGGATGGGAATGTGGCTTAGTGGTAGAGTGCTTGCCTAGCATGCATGAAGCCTGGGATCGATTCCTCATCATCACATAAACAGAAAAAGCCAGAAGTGGCACTGTGGCCCAAGTGGTAGAGTCCTAGCCTTAAGCAAAAAGAAGTCAGCGACAGTGCTCAGGCCCTGAGTCCAAGCCCCAGGACTGGCAAAAAAATAAAAATAAATAAATAAAAATTCAAAATTCACTAGTCTTGTGATCATATCTTGAAATCTAAACTTGGTAGAGACCCATCCATCATATTGTTTTTCCTTTTGTTGAAAGTTACAGGATTGCATTACACGCAACACAGCCACAAAGGAGCCTTCTTTAAACTCTCATACTAGAGATTCTAAAGAATCACCATCATTCCAGAGAAGGCAAGGATAGTGATTCTAACCCTCTCCCTCACAGTAGACTAACTTCAGCTGCTTGTCAGAAAACTTGTAGTTGAGTGTATTCACGAGTGACCCTTTAGGAATAGTCATGATCTTTACTGATTCAATTTATTAAGCATCTATTTGTGAAGCATCTACTTATTCATCACTCCAGAGTTTTTAATACTATTGTTCACCTCATCAGTTTGTTAAATATTTATTTAAAAGTTCGCATTGTGCTGATTAAGAAATCTGAAATGCAGATATGGAGCATGAATGTAAAAGAGTTTTTTTTCTTACTTATTAATTCAGTAATCCTCATGCTAGATATTGCTGGAGTCCTGTTCTCAGGAGCTCAGATCTGCAGAAGGAAAAAAGTGGATGGAAAAAAGATTTTTATCAAGTATTTGCTTTGTGGGAAGAAGGTAATATCACTTATTTAGTTTGTAACAACTTTATGTGTTGTTTAGTCGCCATTTAAAATTTTCCCTTACTCCCCCGCCCCCGCAAAACAAACAAACAAACAAAAGCCCCCACAACAGTGACAGAACCTAATGTGTGGAGATGTTAGATAATTTACTGAAGCAAATCATAAGTGAGGTAAGAGTTGATGCTTAGGTTGAGCTCCAACTTCACATGCTTAGATACTATGTGAAAGTGCCTCAGTGAAACTTCTTATAGAAAAACACTTCCAAGGTGGGTATCAATAAGAGCTTCCAGGTGCCAAGTTGAATGATTTCTTGTTATCACCTCTGACGTGTACTGTTTCAGCATTTTCCCATACACTTTGCTCTTCATTTGCTTTTAATATTAATATATTTTATTTTCTTAGTCTTAACACACTATCTTATTTACTAATGTCTCATTTCTATTGACTATAGTTTGAATTCAGTTAGCTTCATGCTTCCATATTTATTTGGCAAAATAGCTTTGACTACATAGAATCTTTGTGGTTACATATGATTTTTAAGGTTGGTTTTGCTACTGCATCATCTCACTTGTGGGCTCTAAAGAAGGCTAAATTGTAGAAATAGAGAATAAAAAGAGTTGCCCAGGAAATGAGTGGATTTGGTTTAGATTACATACATATCAGATAGATGATCTAAAAACTCTGGAGAGATTCAATGTACAACATGAGAATGGTAGTTAGTAATACATATTATTATTATTTGCAGAAAATGTCAGCAAACTCTACATCTGGTAGAAGCTATTTTCCAAAACATGTAAGATACATTTGCCATGAAATTAGATGTGCTTTTATCAATCACATAAAGTGATAATTTTATGAGGTGATAGATATTTTAATTAGCTTGATTGTGGTAGTCACATCATCATTAATGCATATATGACAATATAATACCCTGGATATGCATAAACTTTAACATTTGTGTCTCAATAAAGTTGGGTAACACATTAAAATAAGTTGCATTAAAATAAACAAGTAGTTCCACAAAGCAAATCAGCACTGAAGGATGGCAAACTAAATTATTCTTTAATTCTAGTTTTAAGACAGTCACCTGATTTTGGACCTTAAAACAAAACAAAATCCTGCTTCACTGAATTGGAAGAGTAGTTTTAAGAACTGAATACATATGAAAGTCGTGTTTGCTATTAGACTATGTCAAAGAGATTGGTACCTTGGTAAAAGGAGTAGAGTACAACAGTCTAGAATTCAGGCTGGAATGGGCCATACTGAGAACTGTCTGAAAGGCTTTTAGCTTTAAGAATGTACTGCCCAACTGGGAACAACTTGTATACCAAGCTTCTCAGAATTTAAATTAATCAACATCCCCTGGTAATTGCTAAAAATGGCAGTGCCTAGGGAGCAATCTGGACCCAACCTGAATTTCTGCCTTGCTGAAGAAAGCTCAAAGAAGACAGGTTGTGGTTCCTGGTGCTGCTTGGGGTGACCTCCCACTGAGATTCCACTATTTCTCTTTGAGCTGAGTTGAAGGATGACTGCAAAGCACTGCTTTGCCCTTGAAAGCCAAGACCATAAAAATCACAAAACACCTGGGCCAAGTTTTTGTTTTACTGACAACATTGAATAATTCTGGCATTCCATCCATCACAGGTTGGTATGGAAATTGTAAAGAATAATTGCTTCCAATGTGTATGTTTACCTAGAGGCTAAAGTGACAGTCTGATGGTTGTACCTGTGAAATACAAATATTAGTTGGGTTATGCAAACATCAGACAAATGCTGATGAGACAGAGAAGCAATCTGCAATGACCACAGACAACTCTGGATCATGAGAAGTTAATTGTTATTGGGGTTAGACTAATGTTAATCCCATCTGTGCCTTGTAAATACTGCAATGCCTTTCCATGACAACAGATTATGCGAAATCAAAATGCACTGAGCTTTAATGTTACTCTAGCTTCTGGACACTGCAGCTGCAAAATTCAAGAAGTTTATAAACGCATTTCTGTATTGAACCAATTTATTGTATTTTGGGTAATTAAGTCAATCATTTGATATACTTTCTACTAATGCTGCTTTTATAATTTAGGGTTTTTCCTCCTTTACTTCCTTCCCTATTTTCTTTCTTTCCTTTATTTCCCCTCCATTTTGAAAGACATATCTTGGTATTTAAGACAGGAAGACTTCAATATGCATCATATATTTATGTAATCCATGGTGACAGCCAAAAAAAAAAATCAGTCTAGGTTTATTTTAGAACCTCAGTCACATAGAGAAATGATTTGTGGAACAAAGGCGATGTCTAGAAAACAAACCAAGAAAAAAAGAATTTGATGTTATTATTAATGAAGCAGGTGGCACATCTTTTCAAAATCCTATTTTAGCTGGGCTGTGATTTGAAATGAAGGCTGACATGTTCATTTCTGCCAGGTTTAACAAACCCAAGGCCTATTGAAAGTCAGAAGGGAGAAGGCAGGAAGGAAGAAAAAAGAGAGGGAGGAAGGAAAGAGGAAAGGAACAAAAGAAAGGAACAAAAGAGGGGAAGAAGAAGGAAGGGAAGGAGGAATAGAAAAGGAGGGGAGGGAAAGAAAGAATCTCTTTTATAGGCATGAGAGTTGGGTGAATTTTGTTGCTTTGTTTTTAGAAAGTTAGTTATTTTTGCCACAACCAGCTTGTTAGTATGCTGGTGATCAATCAAGTATTGGCTGTGAAGTTATTTGTAAGTATCTCCCACAACTCAATAGAAAGCAATCATTACCTTGCAAGTAGTGAAGTTTGATACACTCTTCTCTCTATGGTTGTTATACAAGATTTTATTTTAAACAAAACTATGATGTTAGACAGACATATGTCTAAGATTTCTGGGTTATAGTATAAAACCTCTAGCTGTCATAAAACAACACAATGTGTTTAGCATATTAATTATAAGTATTCCCTAATTCTGACTTTCTACTTCAATTAAATATATGAGACTCACCAGGGTAAGAAAGAGGACATCTGACCTTTAAAAGCAGTTTCACTGTGGATCTGTCTCAGCTATAATTCTTTTTTCATTTTAACAGAACAGATTTTAGGTTTTAAAACTTATGAATATTTTAGAGTTCTACTTAGATTTTTCCCCCCTCTGTGAAAGACTTATTAGGATAGTGAATTTTCTTATAATCAGCATGTACATTCCCATCTTGCAAGTTCCTGTCTGGCTAAAAGCAATTCACAAGCTCATCTTATATCACCTCTGCATCCACCAAAAGCAACTGTGTAGTAAGAATCTGATTTAGATTGGGCAAAGGCAGTTAACAGGCTTGTCTAGTAGGACAATCCCCTCAAATGGCACCTGAGGTTAGAGCTAACACTGGGTTGAGACCATATTTACATTTCAGAAAACATCCATAACTCCATGGGGAGAAGGTTACTGCTTTCTGTCCATGTTCTAGAAACTAGCGAACAACATTGCAGGACATTATTATAGTCATCTAACTGGGCTTTAAAAAATTAAGCTAGAAAATAAGACAGAAAGGTGTTTAGGCCTTGGTCCATTGGTAATGTGGGTTGATTTAAATACATGTGTGCTACCAAAGTGAGCTAGTGAACAGTTCTAAGAATTCCTATTTTGAGGAAATATCGCCTTAGGCTTGTTACATAGCTGAGCACATTTGTTCCTATGCATTCATTTGCTCAATCATTCATTCATGCATATTTCAGACTCTTGAGAAGGAAGAGCAGAATAAGATGAGGAAAAACGATTTCTCCCATCACAAGATGCTCTACTTTGGTGTGTAAAGCAGGGAAGATGAGAGGAATTGGGGTCTTCCAGGAGTAGAGGATTGGTTGGGGGGGGGTCACCAGCCAGTTTTGAGGGAACTCAGCAACCACAGCAAGTTGCCCAATGGCAAAAGCAGAGATTAGGATGGAAGCAGTTCTCTGTTCAACCCAGGACAGGCCAGCATTAGATTCGGATATAAGGGCCTTGAAGCTTGATAGCTGTTGTGTGTTTACTTACTATCTTCGTAGTGCAGACATTGCTAGAGTGTCATTTCAGAAAGGGAATGTATCATTAAACATTCTTGTATTAGGCCAGGCGCTGGTGGCGATAAAGCTAGCTACTCAGGAGGCTGTTATCTGAGGATCACAGTTTGAAGCCAGCCCAAGCAGAAAATTCCACCAAACAGCTGGAAGTGGAACAATGGATCAAGTGATACAGTGTTAGCATTAATTAAGCCTTAAACAAAAAAGCTAAAGGACAGCACCTACCCCCGGCCCTGAGTTGAAGCCCCAGGACTGGTACACACACACACACACACACACACACACACACACACACACACGCATGCACACACACAGAATACCTACTAAAATCTTTACTAATGGGAATCTTCTCAGATCAAAGTTCATATGTCTTGAACCCTCAGTTCTTTTGTGATTATAATTAAGAAGATTGGAGAAATGAGGTGGAGAAAACAATGTTTTTCCATAGGAGCAATGTGTTACTTTGTTATCTTATCATCCTTTCTTCATAGAACATTGCAGTGTCTGATTCTGTATTAAATATACTTCATCTCACTATGGTTTTGAATCTAAGTGCAGCATGTTATTTACTGTTTAATATTTACATCAGGACCAGATAGAATATGCTGTTTTGTACATTTTTTTTGCATTTAATATTCAAGGGGTATTTAGGAGCAAGCACATAAAATCTACATTAGTTTCTTCCAAGGACAGTTTTTTTTTTTTCCTTTTTCTTCTACTGTTTCGAACACTGTCATCAGCTGAGGAAACTTCTGTTCAGAAAGGCAATTTTTTTGTCTCTGGCGCCTTTGAGGGTTTTCTTTGTTGTTGTTTTTAATGTACTATGTGAAGTTATTTCTTTTTTCTTCCATTTTCCCCCCTTTGGTTTATCCCCTGTTGTCACTGTATTTGATTTTAGTATCACTTCTTGTTTATATGTTTATCTGATTTGGGGAAGGGAAGGGGAATAACAAAGTGGTGAGACAAAGGACAAAAGGTGAACCAATGCAAGAGCAATACTCACAAGACAATATGTTGGAAATAAACTTTATAACTTGGGAGGGGATGGGGAGAAGAAAAGTAGGAGAAAGTGAAGGAGGGGTAACAGTGTTCAAAAGAAATGTACTCATTACCTATGTATGTAACTGTGACCCCTCTCTACATCACCTTGACAATAAAATTTTAAAAAATAAAAAGAAATCCTCGACTTCCGGGAAGACAGCAGAGCAGCTGCAATGCACTAGCTCAGCTCCCTCCAGCACCGCAGTTTTCTCACCCCATAGAAACTTTTACCACTAGAAATACAACCAGCATAAGTTGTAACAGTACAGGGATTCTGGCCAGGAAGGAAAAATCGACTTTGCACATCTGAAAACACAGATTCGAGCTCTGGGTGGTTTCCCACCACCCCACCAGTGTCGGCGCTGGCACAGCGCCCGGCACAGCAACCCGCACTCCACGCAGGTAAAGCACACAGTGGAGACCAGGCGGCGGCTGAGCACGGACGACCTGAAATCGCAGAAAAAGCGTGAGTACCCCACGAGAGATATTCTCACTCGCGCCCACAGAGCAACTTCGGCAAGGCAGCCCTGCCCCCACCTCCAGAGCAGAGCGCCATCTTTCCCACTGGCATAGGGTCAGACCAGAGTGGAACTAAAGCCGGCCTGGGGAAAGCGAGGTCAAAGTAGCCATCTTTGAAAAGGGCTAGGGGGACTGATCAGTGAAAGCCAACTCTGCCCAGGAGAACGCCCCCTGCCCAGGCGGTAGGCATGCCCTGGGCCTCAGCTTAGCCAGAGGTGCCCCGCCCTGCCTGCCAGAACTTCTAAATTTAACGCGAAAACAGCCAGCAGCTCCCGGCGGCACGGAAACGCCAGACGGAGGAACCTGAGACAGTTAAACGGTCCCGTCACAGAGGAAGCCCAATTCCCAGCCTGAAAATGAGCTGCTTTCCAAAGCCACCTCCGCAAAGGAGGCCGCCCGGCACAGGAGGCAGAAGCCTTGCACAGGCAAGCACCTCTCAGCCGGGTAAAACAGGCCAGAGGCGCCCCTCCCTGCTGAGTTCACAGCCTATTCAAAGGCAGGCATTAAAGTCCGCAGCCCTGCAGCAGACAGAGGAGCAAGCTGAATTCTGCCAAACCCAGAAAATCGGGAATATAGACTGCAGACCATCACAAGGAAACCAGAGACTGGGGAAAGACCACCCAAACAAAGAAGACTCCATTTTTTTTCTTTATCTTTTCAACATTTCTTAAACTTTAAAAAAAAAAATTTTTTTTCAATTCGGAAACGTCACCGTTTTTTTTTTTTTTTTCCATGTTTTCTATTTCTTTCTTTTTTTTTTTTTTTTTTTTTTTTGGCCAGTCCTGGGCCTTGGACTCAGGGCCTAAGCACTGTCCCTGGCTTCTTCCCGCTCAAGGCTAGCACTCTGCCACTTGAGCCACAGCGCCGCTTCTGGCCGTTTTCTGTATATGTGGTGCTGGGGAATCGAACCTAGGGCCTCGTGTATCCGAGGCAGGCACTCTTGCCACTAGGCTATATCCCCAGCCCCCATGTTTTCTATTTCTACCTGTTTGTTTTATCAAGTTTTTTTTTCTTTTCTGTTTGTTTGGGTTGTTCCTTTTCTGATTTTTTTAAATTTTTTTTTCCTTTTTATTTTATCTTCTTTTTAAAATAATTTTTCTCTGTTGTGTGCATCTGTCTCCCACTACTTTTACTTTATTTCTCTCTTTGCATTCTCTTTCTTTAAAACTTACTTTCCTATGAAGAACACCTCCACTCTTTTCTGCTAAGTCTCCAATATCTATCATTGCAATGTTATTCTCTCTACTGATTCTACTCTTCTTAACACTTCCACGTCACTGAAACTAAACCAAAATCACCACCTCCCCTCCCCAATACATTTTACTCTATTCTCTTTACTACCTCCAACTTACCCTCCTGACTAACTGCCTGGACCTCCAGTCTCCAATGACTCCTGGTTTTTGGATAGAGGGTATCCCAGCTTAATCAGAGTGAATCAAAGGGTTTCATAGAGAAAGCCAGTCCTAAAAGAACTTAATATAAAAACAAGAATTGCGTATAGGGTTGTAACAGTAAATAAGTAACCACTGAATACAGGGCCCAGGATCAGTTGTTATATTGAAATTGTATTCTTTAGGAACACCAAATCTAATTTTATAGACAGGTATACAGGGTATCTGTACATAATTGTGAACTTGTAAGATTTACACAACAGTGCTTGGTAAGGGCCGCGTTGGGTCTTAAACAGTGCTCACAGGTGCTGGTAGACTGGCATCCCCAATTCAAATGGGCAGAAGAAACACAAGAAAGGTGGCAAACAATGAAATCTTATCCCCCACTCAAAACAAGCAGGAAGCAGAGCAGTCAATCAAAGACATAGAAGAGAACCCTCAAAAAGCTCTACAAAGTCTACTGATAAACATGATAAATGAAAAGTTCGAATCTCTTCATTCAATTATTCTAGAGCGTGAAGAGGCAAAGCAAAAATTAATGGAGAATTTCATGGCATCCACAAATAGAAAGATAAATGAACTTCAAAAGTCAAATGAAAAGATAGCTAACCAGCTTAAAGATTTGAGAGACAACTCTCAAAACCAAAGTAATGAAGTTAATGAAGTAAAGAAATCCATACGAGACCTAAGAAATGAAATGGAAATTATCAGGAAAGACCAGTCAAAAGCAAAAGAGATTCGAAATCAAGTAACTAGCCTACAGTCCCGACTAACTGAAGCAGAGGATCGAATTTCAGGAGCTGAAGATTCCTTAGATTCTATGGAGAAAGATAAAAAATCAATACAAATCCAGTCCAATCAACAAAACAGATCGCTACAGGAGAGTCAAGACATGATCAGGAAGCCCAATTTAAGGATAATAGGTATTGAGGAAAACTTGGAGAAAGAGGTTAATGGCATAGGCAACCTATTTAACAGAATATTAGCTGAGAACTTCCCAAATATCCAGAAGGAAAGGCCTATACAGATACAAGAAGCATTTAGAACCCCAAATTGACCAGACCAGAATAGGACATCCCACCGACACATTGTGATCAAAACAGCTTCAGCAGAGTGCAAGGAAAAAATACTCAAAGCTGTTAGGGCAAAGAAAACAATCACATATAAAGGAAAAGCAATCAGAATTACCCGAGACTTCTCAGCAGAGACCATGAAAGCAAGGAGAGCCTGGAATGAAGTATACCAAACTCTAAATAAAAGTAACTACCAACCAAGAATTCTGTACCCAGCCAAACTCTCCTTCATAGCCGAAGGTCAAATAAAAGTCTTCCACAATAAGGAAAAACTGAAACAATATATCTCCACCAAACCAGCTTTACACAAAATCCTTAAAGATGTACTATACAGGGAAAATAATCAAGATCCCAATACAGACAGAGAAATGAACCCTAATTAGTAAACATCACATCAAGAAATGGGAAGACACAGCTTTAAACAAGATAGTGATAATGAAAGGAACAAACGATCATCTCTCAATCCTAACTGTCAACATTAATGGACTTAATTCTCCAATCAAACGACATAGGCTCATAAGTTGGATCAAAAATCAAGATCCAACTTTCTGCTGCCTCCAAGAGACAGACCTGTCCAGCAAAAGTAAACATCTTCTAAAAGTGAAAGACTGGAAACAAATCTATCAAGCAAAGGGCCCCCATAAGCAGGCTGGAGTTGCAATCTTAGTATCAGACAAAATTGACTTCAAATTAAAAAAGGTAAGAAGAGACAAAGAAGATTACTACATACTAGTAAAAGGATCTCTCCTACAAGAAGAAATAACCATTCTAAATATCTACACACCAAATGCAGGAGCACCCAACTTCATCAAACAAAAACTACTGGCTCTAAAAACACTCATAGACCCAAACACATTGATAGTCGGGGACCTTAACACTCCACTATCACCTCTGGACAGATCAACACGCCGAAAACTGAACAAAGAAACCACAGAACTAAACAATTGCATAGACCAACTAGACTTAATCGACATGTACAGACTATTCCACCCAGCAAGGACAGAATACACATTCTTTTCGGCAGCACATGGAACATTCTCCAAAATAGATCACATATTAGGGCACAAAGAATATCTGTACAAATTCAGAAGTATC